>NC_139003.1:1548007-2060507 GCF_964374135.1 Grampus griseus | reverse complement strand
GAATGTGTCTGTGTCTGAGTGTGTGTATGTCTGTGTGTCTATGTATGTGTGTATGCCTATGTGTCTGTGTATGTGTCTGAGTGTGTCTGTGAATGTGTGTATCTGTGGGTGTCTGAGTGTGTGTATGTGAGTGTGTGTGTCTGTGTGCATGTCTCTGTATGTGTGTATGTCTGTGTGTCTGAGTGTCTGTGTGAGGTGTATATCTGTGTATGTGTATCTGTGTGAGTGTGTGTGCGTGCATGTGTGTGTACATGTGCATGCATGTGTGTCTGATTGTGTGTGAGTGTATGTGTGTGTGTCTGTGAGTGTGTGTGTGTGTTTATGTGTGTATGTGTGTCTGGTTGTATGTGTCTGTGTGTGTATGTCTATGTGTCTCAGTGTGTGTCTGCGTGTCTGTCTCTGTATATGTGTGTGCTTGTGTCTGTGTCTGTGTGTGTGTGTGTGTGTGTCTCTGTATGTGTGTCTGTGTATGTGTGTCTGAGAGTGTGTGTGTGTGCGCATGTGTCTGCACAAGAGACAGATGACAGAAAGGACTCTGCCTACTGACACAGCTGTCCTTTCAAGACTGGACCGGTCACTCCCTGACCTCCACTTTGCTCCGCAGGACAAGCGTGGTTAGGACACGGGTGGGTCCATGGAGGAGAAGCAGCTTTTGGGTGAAGGGGCTGGGGACACAGAGTCGCGTGGGACGCAGGAATGAAGGGGCTGGGGACCAGAAAGTGAAGAGTTTAGACCATCACTTTAAAGAGAAAACACCCCACGTGGCTCAGCTCCTGGAGATTTTCAAGAGTTCACGCCACTTTCTCACTCCTTCCCTAACTCTCCCCGTGTCCACCAGCACCCTCCATTTAGAGATGAGTAAACCGAGACCAGGAACCCACAAAACCACGCAGCTGTCGCCCCCGGGCCAGGGAAGGGGACCCGGGCTCTCCTCTCCCCGTGCTCGTCCCAGCCCGGCCACGCCAGCCGATCCGATGCATAATTAATAGCGGGAAACACAGGACCCCACTTCCTGTCGTCTCCGATTCCCAGATGGTTCAGTAATGCACTTCCGTTTCCAACGACAATACCCATCTCTGAGAGAGATGTTGTCCAAACACGGAGCCGGGCCCCCAGCTTCACCTTTGAGTAAAACCAGGCCAGGCCTTCAAGGCTGCAGGGAAGGACCCCCGAGTCGGGAATGATGTGAGACCACGCGCCTTCCAAGAACAAAGCGCTCCCGGACCCAGCACGGCTCTCGGGAGCCACTACAGACCAGAGCCAGGACCAGCCAGGGTCCTGCGGGGACAGTGACCGGGCAGCGGCGGGTCACTCATCCCTGCCACCCGCTGCCCTCGCACGCTCTCCACACACCCCAGGCTTTCTATTAACAAGAGCCAGGGCCTTCCTTAGCTTCTAAACTAGCTATTATTCTTTCAGCTGAACGTATAACAACATGTTTTGTTTCTGATTTTTCATAGAAGCATTCTTTGAAGTCAGTTTGTCACGTAACAGCACCACAGACAAGAAGAGAAAGAGAAAATACGACGTATAAGAGAAAAATGCCAATTGACACCATCAGTAATAAAAAAGTATACACACTAAGTTTCCCAGGGAACCTGAGTTGTTGTTACCAGTGGGAATTAGAGCCAAGTTGGGTTTTGTTTTGAAGTAGTTTGTTTACTTGTCGAAGGAAAAGTGATGGCGTCAGCAAGCCATCAGCGAGTATAAATATACCACATTCTTTAAAGATTTTGAACCCAGAGTCCAGAAATCTGAGTCTGAGATCCAGGTCCGCTGCTGGGCAGCTGGGTGGCCTCTGGGAAGTCATCTCCCCTCTCAGGCCAAGAATCCTCATCTGTACGGGCGTGGTTTGCATTCACACATCTAATGGTCCACGAAGACCCAGGCACATACAGGGGGATAAAGTGATGAGGGAAACAGAGCCAGCGGCCCTGCTCTCGGGAACTCAGTGCAGCAGTGGCCAGACGTGGAAGAGGAAACACACGGTTCACATGTGCAGGGTCCCAGGCCGTCTCCCACGGATAGGTCAGGAGGAAAGCAAACGCGGTTGAGGCCACTGTTATCACACCCCGAAACCCAAGCCATCCCTCTCCTTGCAAATGATCCCAGATGAAAATTCCAGACTTGCAAGCACGGATTGGAGAGGGTGCCTGTCGTCCTGGAAGCAGGACCAGCTTCCCAGGAAACTGATCAAAACTCAGAGGAGTAACTTCTTTTATTGTCTCTTCCTGGAAAAAAACTGTACGTAAGGGAAACAGGTCTCTCACCACTGAACAACACAGGGAGAACTGTGGCTCTTTCCCCCGCTAAAACACAAAATTTAATTACCTGCAGGTTTTTAAAGACCAAATAGCCCATACCCGTTCTAACCTTACAATAAGCGCCGGCATTTATGTTGCGCGGTTGAGTTTTTGACATAGATTATTTGAGGCCGTGTGTATTTCATCTTGGTTGATTCAAGAAATTACAAGTGTCCTAATACTCAGTGACAGAAGTTGACATATCAAAGGATTCACAGGAACATCAACAAAAAATAAATCACCCTTTCACTGCCTCTCCCCAAAACTAAATTCCTCATTTTACAAAGACCATATAATCCTTTCATTTTCAAACAAATACCACGGCATCATTGTTATTCTAGCATAAGCTAGCGTAAATCTTGCAACGAGGAGCATGTTCAATGCACTGTCTAACAGCCCTGCTTGCAGGGCTCCCCCCGGCATCGTCCCAGGGCAGAATTCGAGGGGATCACACGTGTCAGGACAGTCAGTCGGTGGCGACTGGAGCGCACAAAGGCCCCCCCTGAGAACTCGCCACAGGAAACTATGCACTGCATTTCCCTGCCTTGTAAAAGGAGGGAGAGAAACGGCTATCAAATGAATTGGCACTAGAAGCATGTAATAGTTATTCTAAGCTATTAATTTGGAGTTTAATATTAACTCCGGTGTCTGCTATGACACACCTCTGACCCGCACCGGGCAGGGGGAGCGTGGCCGGGCACCATCACAGGCTCCGAAGGGAGACAAGTGGTCGGGGGAGGGGCTGGGGGATGGCATTCTTTTGCTTCAACCTTGTATTCGAAGATTGTGTTTGCTTTTAGGCAAGTATTGACTTTACGTGGGGCCAGTCTCGTTGAGCCTGACGTAGCATGTTCCTCCGTCAATTTTAAAGGACTGCAGGTTCCAGAGGTAGCTTTTAGCTCTCAGACATCTGAACAAGCTGAGGTGACACCACCATTCTTCAAATGAGCAGAAAGTATTCGATCCTAAGGGAAGAGGCAGGAGAGCGCCAGGATGGCCCAGGCCGCTCAACAGGACGAAGGGTGAGTCAGAGCCCCGCGTCTTTTGTGCCCTGTGTTCCCCTAAATTGTGTTTAATCATCATCAGAGAAAAAGCACTTCAGCTTTCTATCCAGCATTCCAGGAATGAGGCTAAACTCTGGAAGAAAAATCTTACCAATAATAACCATGCAATTTGCTCGTGCTTTTAAAAGACGCCCCCAAAGCCAGAGGGATCCTTTAACCCATCAGCCGCCTTCGGAAGGAGAATGGTTAAAGACTGTAAAATTCCCTGGCAAGATATCTGATGGTCTGGACGATGTAAAGGACCTGCTGCCCAGTGTTCTGAGGTGCTCGGAGGTGCTGAGGTCGCTCAAGCAGCAGTCCCAAGCTTCCGTCCAGCGAATCCCACCCCTCCCTGCACGGGCATTTTCTCATACCTTGAGTCCTAGATCCCGGATGATCTGGGGTTCCCAGGACAACAAAGAAAGTCGAGTATTTTCATGAAATGAAACTACCAAGTGGGCATCTTCACAAGCAATGGCCTGGCTCTCGTTACAAGTGTCTCTCCCTGCAAACCGGCTGTAAGACGTGTTCGGGAGCAGAGGAGAGTGGGGGGAGTCTGGGGGGCCCCTGCTGCGCATTCCAGGAGGAGAGGAGGTGGATTTCTCATTCTCGGGAATAAGGCATATGCACTGGCCTTCTGAACCACTTGAACAGAAAGCGCTCAGAACTGACCGAGCTGCCCTTCCAGACGCCCTCAGCTGTCACCTTGCCCGGGAGGCGACAGGCCCGGCGTGTCGGGCTCCTCTCTGAGGAGCCACTGTTCATCGTAGACCATGATCTACGAAAGGTCACTTGTCCTGCAATCACCTGCTTCCCTTAGACGTCGCCTCCGACCGACGACCACCCTTCCGTGATGACGACGTGGAGAAATCCACCCGCAGGCCCCATGGGAGCAACTCCCGCTGGTCCCCGCCCAGCACACCGGCAGAGACACACAGGGACCAGAGCCCCTAGGCCACCGTGTGCTCCCGGCAGACCGAGGGGCGAGCTCTGAATCCACTTGTGCTTGGGGATGTGGTGCAGCTGGAATACATACTGTCGGTTCAGCACAGGGAACCCTACTCAGTACCTGTAATAACCTATACGGGTGAAGAAGCTGGGGAAGAATGCATATACACACAGGCACAAGTGAAGCACTTTGCCGTACACCTGAAACAACCACAACATTGTAGAGCAACTGGACTCCAGTAAAATTAAAAAAAAAAAATACTTCGCCCACTGTCACCACCTTCGGTACTCTAGTTTTGTAAGTACGTTTCAGCACCAAACACTGGACCTACCGATGAAACCACAGAATGGACTCATCTGGCCAAGGCAGTGCGGTGGTGCTGGCAGCCCAGGGGACATCCTTTGCTCACGGGAGCCTGTGCTCAGACCACAAGCCACCAGCTCCCGGCTCGTGGCCTCCGGAAGTCAGAGGCCCTGCTCTGCCTCAGACGGTGCTGACACGCAGGAGAGACTCCCCTGTGAAAGCCAGAGCAGCTCCGGGGCCCACCCCACTCACTGCCACCTCTGGGAGCCCCCAGCCCCTCTCCTGCAGAGCCTGTGGCGCAGAGGGAGGAAAGACCCCAGCCCGCCTCAGCCCCGCGGCCTGAGGTCCCCCCTCCCCGCCCCTGCGTTTACGTTTCGTCTGGCATTCAGCTCTAGGTGGCACGCCAATCCCGTAAGCAGGGAATACTGAGGAAGGCTAAGACAGCCGGAGCCGGCTGTGCACGGAGCAGGTGCTGCCGCTCAGTGGGGCTGTGGTTACGCCGCTGTGGGCCACGCCCTTAGACCATCGTACTGCTCGTGTGGTTACCTTCCCCATTATTCACTTCATCACAGCTAACAGCTGCTGCAGATGAGATGCCAGGTATTATGCTAATAAGCATTTTCCAGGAACTACCTGGTATAATGTTATATAAGATACTGTGATTATCCCTACATTTTAGACAAGGAACAAGGACAAACAAGCGTAGGGAGGTTAAATCGAACATGTGAACAGCAAATGAGAGAGAGCGCTGGGACGCACAGCCAGGGTCTCTCTGACCTCAGCGCGGGGCCCCCAGCCAGTCGACAGTGTTCGTTCCTGGGGGCCCGTGTCCCTGGGGTCTCAGGGAGCTTGTCAATTGGCTCATGTAGTGGCCTCGTGCAGCGCAGCCTGGAGAGAGGAGCTCGGCTTTGTGGCCGCGAGCAGACCCTGGTCTGGGTGCTGGACAGAGTCGCGGTTTGCTATCTATCCGTGCATATCTCACTCCGCATCACTGGCTACGTGGTGCCCATCCCCCTCCTAACAGGAAAGGTCCCCCAGCTCTGTCTCTGACGCTCATCCCTGGCCCACTCTCCTGGCTCCGATCCACAGGGTCAGTGTGAGGCTCCGGGGCTTCTTACGGGATTTCCTGGGTCTCCACGCTGGCAGCAAGCCCAGCCAGCTTGCCCAGCGGCAGCTTCCAAGACACCTGGCTCGGGGGAGCAGGTGCTTGGCCGTCCCGCTGCGCTGGGAACAATGTGAGCTCCTGCCTGTCTGGACTCCTGTGGGTCTCGGGGACACTTGAACCAGATGATTTCTAAGTTCGTTCTCACCCCTAATATTTTAATTTTATTGGAACTCATCTCTAATAGTGGCTGTTTTTTTTTTTAATTGAAGTACAGTTGATTTACAATGTCATGTTAGTTTCAGGTTATAGCACAGTGATTCAGTTATACATATACATATATATATATATTCTTTTTCAGATTCTTTTCCCTTATTGGTTATTACAGAATATAGAGTATACTTCCCTGTGCTGTGCGGTAGGTACTCGTTTGTTATCTATTTTGTACGTAGGACTGTGCTTCTCTTATTCCCAACAGCCCAACTGGCTCTGTTTTTGAATAAAGGTGAGTGCTACCTCTGCCCTACCGGGTCATGTCCTGGGAATGACTTTTTCCCAGAAGTTAGAATACATATCTGGTTCTCCCCATCCTCTGCAGATGCCAAGCTTTCTGAAAGGGAGCAAAGCAGAGAACCCAGCCCACAGGATGTCTGACGCCATGACTCCGGCCTCCTCCCCAGATCTGACCCTTGGAGTTGGCTGGACCCAAGCCCCCATTGCAAGGACTGGGAGGTGGCTACTTTTCCATCAACTTCTCAAGAAAATGTCTAGGTGATGTTGAAAGCTATGGAAGAAAACCAATGTCTCCCTTCAATAAACCCCAATGCCTCAGCAGAGGTCAGTCGTCACCATCAGTGACAACAGCTGCATGACCGTCAGCACACCTGCCCTGATGCTCTCTACCTGCCCGGGGCCAGGTGGTCTCAGAGGCTCAGGGCTGTGCACTGCTGGGGGCAGGAGAGGGAGGGATGGACGATAGCCAAGCGTAGCTCATCCAGGGGCCCCCGCACTGCGAGCAGCTGCCTTTCATTCCTTCCCTCCGATTAATTTGGACGAATGTGTCCCTTCTCGGCAGACTGACACCCCACAGACAGCAGGTGTCGATGGTAATGACATCAAGCAATATTTATCAGTTGCCAGCACTTAACGGACTTTCACAAAATCAAAATGGTTTTGTAACTCGCAACGGAAGTGCCCATCTGAACCAGGAAGTACCCGCTATCAGACACGAGCCTCCTTTTGCTTGGGCCAAATGAAAGGATGAATGTAAGGTGAGCTCTGGCGTTCGCATCTCAGACAACAGCCGGGTGCTTCCGAGGTGAGAGCCCCAGTTTTCAGAAGACCTGGGGATCTACAAGCATGTTTGGAATTCAAATGGACTACAGAGGTTTCGGCGTGTGTCTCACTCCAAGCCCAAAGTCCTCTGCAACGGAATGAAATTCTGAAACGGGGGGCAAAAATCGCTTTCTTTTTCTTCACGTGGAAGGAACTGTGAAGCACGTTTAAAGCAGCTGCCTCAGAAAACATCACATCTCCTTACGTACGATGTTAACGGTGCCAAAGCAACGCTGTGCTTGAACGGTAACACACCTTCTCACAGAGACAGCACCAAAAATGCGCAATTCTCCTACCAAGGAAATCACAGAGGCTGTGTGCTACTCTCTATCTCCTCTGCAGGAGAGGGCCAGATCCTCTAAGGGCCACAGAGCACGTTCACGTCCATCCCGTTCACCGAGCACGGGGCTTACCCCACGCAGTGAGGTCCGGCCCAAGAAAATCCCATCTGTGATAATTAACAGGGGAGCCGGTTTCCAACCTGGAAGCTGAAAGGCAGGGCCCAGAGGCTCTGAGAACTCATGAAAAGCTTCCCCCCAAAACCGCCTTTAGAAAAGCTGCCACCCAGCAGAACTTACGAATGGGACACAGGGTGCAGAGAGTGGAGTCCCTGGTCAGAAACAGAAGTCAGCAGGCCATCGGCCAGCAGGCGGCTTCATGGACTCTGCACCCACCTTCCCTTAAAACCTGGGATGTGTTTAACTGATCCGCCTGCACAAGGAGTGGCTTTCACCGCAGGGGGCACCAGCCAGCCCGCCTCAGGCCTCCATGCTCCCAGAAGATGAAGCGCCGGGCTCCACTGGAACCAGCGGGAGGGGTTGCCCCCCGCAATGAGGGCTCTGCACAGACATGCTGCCCACCTCCCGGCCTCTGTCCTGGGGCTGCCCTGATCCCGTCCACTGTGGACTGTGCAGCCACATGACCGCTTTTGCCTGTTATCATCAGCGTGGGCCGCAGAGGGCCTGGCAGAGTGTGTGGTCCTGCCAGGCAGGAAAAGAAGGGCCCGCCTGTCTGTTTCCCCTACTCTCCATCCCAATTAGACACAGAAAAACACACATTACTTAAAAAGAAAATGATTAGATGGAGCTTTTAGAAGTGAGCACAGGCCTTCCCTGGTGGCGCAGTGGTTGAGAGTCCACCTGCCGATGCAGGGGACACGGGTTCGTGGCCCGGTCCGGGAGGATCCCACATGCCGCGGAGCAGCTGGGCCCGTGAGCCATGGCCGCTGAGCCTGCGCGTCCGGAGCCTGTGCTCCGCGATGGGAGAGGCCACAGCAGTGAGAGGCCCGCGTATCGCAAAAAAAAAAAAAAAAAAAAAAAAAGAAGTGAGCACAATACAATAACGTAATTTTTCTCAGTGAGTGCTACCATTAGACTGAAGAAGAAGGAAGACAGGAAAACAAGACAAACGAGAAATATCCCTGCAACGTTCAGCACGCACTCAAGTCCCGCGTGGGCTCTGATGGGGCCGCGCTCGGGGTCTGGGTTTTCTAGCAGATGAAGTGAACAGGCAGCAATGGTTGTGGTTCCTGGTGTCAGAACGAAAGCACAGCAGAGACAAGCAAGATGCAGTGCAGCTCGGCTCTTCAGGCCCTGAGTCGGAGACCTACCTCCTGCAGGACCCATCCAGACAGGGGTGCAGACCACACGATTGGTGACAGCCTCTCAACCTTGAGTTTGCTGGGCTTCCTCTTGCACTGGCCTCCGTTGCTAAAGTGCACTCAGAAAGGAGCCGCTTTATTCCTTCTACACACATGGATGGCCCCTTCCCATGTATCGGTACCAGGCTAGCAATGGATACACACCAGAGAACAGAACAGCCTGACAGTCCAGCAGGGGAGGCGGCTGGCAGATCCACAAGCCAGTATACATGGGCAAAATGCAACTGGTGTGTAAGGAACCGTGAGCATGTCTGCTGACAGAGGACGGCAGGGGCTCGGGGCAGAGCAGCGGCGGTGAAGGGTGAGGGGAGCCGCTCACGCTGGGATGGAGCACAGCTTTCCCGAGGATGCGGTGGGAGTGGGTGCGAGGGCTTCCAGGCGGAAGCGTCACAGCACGGCTCTCCCGCGGCCGGGCGCCACCCGGGCAGGATTTGTACTCCAGGGCAGGAATTCTTCACCTGGGGCTAACAAGCCCCACAGGGTCCCCAGGGAGAATTCAGGGCATGCAAACTTATGGAAAAACTACGTCTTCTGTTTTACTGACCTCTTAGGCAAGCAAACCAATTACCAGCGAAATCACAGAAAAATTCACATCCCGTGACCACTGTTGAAGACATCGCAGACTGCCATTCAGGCTCAGTGCGACTTCAGAACCGTAGTGGTTATGAAGCCTGCCCCTAGGTCTGGTAATTTAACGTGTTGCTCGAAAAGTACATACATTACTACGCCACCAATTTGTTTCACATTTTTACTACTTGTTTCCTTTGAAACAACATATTTCAACATAATTTGTTTCCCTTGAAATCCTGGATATTTTATTTTTATGCACTGAGAAACTTTATTCTGAGAAGGGGCCCAGAGGCTTTACCAGAGGCCTGTGGGCAATCCAGCAATCAACCAATAAGAAAAATAACAGTAAAATTAAGAACCTCTTCCTTAAAACCATGGTCCTCAGCATTCTTTAGTGTAATGGATGAACGAAGTATTTGATTTCTCCATCAATGCCATTTCTTGCAAAGACCTTTTGGTAATAACTGAATAGCAATGCATTCCGAAGTAATTCACCACAAAAAGTAGGAAACGAGAAAAAGTATCTCTATAGAATTAAAAAATGGTAAAGTTCAATATTCACTTACGATCAAAACCTTCTAGAAAACTATGAGTGGAAGAGTACGCTCTCAGCCTGATAAAGAATTATCTTCAAGAAATGTACCCCAGACGTCCTACTTTGTGAAATTTTCGAGTTTTCTCTACAAGATAGGGGATGCTACCTGGCCTCATAGCTTCTGTTCAGCACCGCACTGGAAGGCCTAGGTGCTGCAATAAAAAGAAGTAAACGGCGTAAGGATTGGTATACAAGAAATAAAACTGTCAGTATTCAC
Organism: Grampus griseus; assembly: GCF_964374135.1. Lineage (NCBI taxonomy): Eukaryota > Metazoa > Chordata > Mammalia > Artiodactyla > Delphinidae > Grampus > Grampus griseus. The sequence continues at coordinate 2,050,430 of NC_139003.1, read as the reverse complement.
AGATGATGCAAATTTGTAAGTATAAAATCCAAGAAAATCGATAGACAAATTATTAGCATTAATAAGTGAATCTGGACTTACCTGGTGGCACAGTGGTTAAGAACCCACCTGCCAATGCAGAGGACACGGGTTTGAGCTCTAGTCCGGGAAGATCCCACATGCCGCAGAGCAACTAAGCCCGTGCACCACAGCTACTGAGCCTGCGCTCTAAAGCCCACGAGCCACAACTACTGAGCCCGTGTGCCACAACTACCGAAGCCCGTGCGCCTAGAGCCCATGCTCCACAACAACAGAAGCCACCACAACGAGAAGCCCGGGCACCACACGAAGAGTGGCCCCCGCTCACCGCAACTAGAGAAAGCCCACGTGCAGCAACGAAGACCCAACACAAAAATAATTAAATTTTTTTTAAAAAGTGAATTTAGGAGGGTTACGAGATTGTGGTCACTATATAAAAATCAACTGGATATCTTTCCACCAACAGCAAACAGAAATCATTTTAAAAAATAATAATACAGCATATTTTGCAGTGCCCTGGGATGCATCCTTCGGGCCAGCCTGATTTCAGCACAGCTGTGGTGGACAGTTCCACGCACATCCCCAGGTCCCACGTCAGGCACACACTGTGGGGTCTGAAGCCAGCCGCAGAAGTCTTTTCAGTCTGTGAACAGACACTCAGACGCGCAGGAGCGGTAACACCCCTGGAGGCGACCCTCGACCACTGAACTGTTGGCAAACGCCCCAGCCTGTTCTTCAGTGGGAAGGACAGGACCTGTCCTCTCTTCTGTGAGACTGAGTCCCAGCCGCCCACTAACAAACACCTCCTTTAGGGGCTTTCCTGTCTCTCCTGGCCCACTCTTGCTGGTCTGATTCTCAGAATTCCCTTCTAACTACCTATGCTCATGTTCTCGTCTCAGGCTCTGCTTTAGGAGAGTGTAAACGAAAACCATTTACAATAGCATCAAATAATACCTGTAACTACGAATGAATCTTACAGGAGATATGCAAGACCTCTCTGCAGAAAAATATAAAACATTATTATAAGTAAAAGGAGAACTAAGTAAATGGAAGTATATAACGTATTCATGGATTGAAAGATTATATACGGTAAAGATACTAATTCACCAAAATTAATCTATACAGTAAGTGCAGTCCTAGTCAAAATCCAAGAGACTTTTTTTTAAAGAAACTTGGCAAGCTGATTCTACAACTTTATGAAAATTCAAATAGGCAAGAATAGCCAAGATACTCTTGAAGGCAGGAGACATGTTCTACTAAATGTAAGATCTTTGAAAGTTAGAGTAATTAATGGAGTGGTACTGGTGCAACTATAAACAAATTGATGATCAGAACAGAAATGAGAGCCAGAAATAGACCCCTAAATTGAGTCGCTTTGTTTAATACAAATGTGCTGCTAAACAGTGAGAAGTTATTCTCCCTAATAAAAAGAGCTCGGACGATCAGACCTATTTTTTAAAAGCCTTGATTATTACTTCACACTGTGTATATAAATTAGTTACATAGAGATTGTAGAACTAACCACAAAAAGTAAAACAAGAAAGCTTGTTAAAGATAATATAAGAAAAAATTTCTACTCTTTCTACTTATGTTCTATGTATATTCTTATATTCTGCTTACATATTTATTGTGTATCCTTCACTATTTTATCAGGCATTAAAGATGATTACTAAAACAGTGTCACTTATTGCACTTTTATAAATATAGGACAAACACTTCAGTCTCACATAATGATTTTTGCTTTTAATGACATTTCAGTATTAACGTCATGCCTATCCTCTGTGTGTGTGTGTGTTCTCTTGACGTGTCTTTGCCCACCCCCCTGACTTTTTGTTTAGGTCTGTGTTTCACGTGTATCATATTGTTTGTTTTTCTTTCTGAACCAGGATAAGAGGTTTGACTTTTCATTCAAAATTTTAACCCATTTGTATTTATTGTCATAACTGGTATTTGATCTCGCTCATATTTGCCAGTTCCATTTACGGCTGCTTTTTGCATCTTTGTTTTCCGTACTTTAAAAAAACATAATGGAGAAAAGGTCTCACTTAACAAAAAACTATATCAAAATAGACATTATCTAGGAATACACAAAATCTTGGGAAATGTGCCAGGCGCTTATGAAGAAAATTTTAAAACCCGAGAAACAGGAGACTTGAAGAAGGAAAGGTAAAGCATCTGCATCACATCCGTTAAACCGAGGACGGCAACACTATCGACTTTCCTCAGGTTAACTTGTGAGCCCGCTTGCCATTTTACTTACAACTTTAAAGGGTTTTATCAGCTTGCTTGCTTGCTATTTGTACAATTAGACAAATGAGTCTAACAGTTATATTAAAGCATAATCTGGCAAAAAGAATTAATCTAACTGAAAACTTCAAGGTAAAACCTGCACGGCCAGAGCTAAAAAGAACACAGTGGCAGGATGATGCAGACAGGAGCCGACAGGAAGAAGAGTGGCCAGAACGAGTCCACAGAGGCACCGCTCGAGCCATGAGTGAACACGTGGGGGGTCTGATGCTCAGCACGTTTTAGAAACGTCGCTGCCATCGGAAAGTCGGAGCCTCCGTTTCTGGTCTGTCACTCGGGGTAACAATTGCACCAACTTCACAGCACGATGAATTACATAAATTAACACACAGAGAGTCAGAACCCGTGCACGGTGATCGGTCAGTGAGTTCTCAGCAGCAGCTGCTGTCACCCAGTACACGTGAGCACATTAACGTTCTGAGAACTCCTACCACAAAGAAGTCTGGTGAATGTCGCTTAATCAGAGCTTCCAAAAACGATTCGATTGGGCATGCTTTTTACAAACATAACTTCTCTTAAAACCTCTCACAACCATGGCCTGAGGAGCATGCGTTGGGCAATGCAGTCCTCGTGGGAATAAGAACTTAGGCTCTGACCAGGGTGGTGTTCAGAATCACTGGGGAAAGGAGAGAGTTTTAAACATGATACAGAGAAAACTCATTAACTATTTGGAAAGAAAGAAAGTTAGGACCTCATTTTAAACTTTGCATAAAAATAAACTGTACAATACTAAACTAAATAAACTAAAAGAAAAATAAACTAGAAAGACTAAGCTAAAATAAAGAAGATATAATTAAAAATAAACTAAAAGAAACCATATTTTGTTTTTTTAAACCTGTTTTTAACCTTGAGGTAAAGGTTACTTATATAAGCAGAGCAGCAAGAGAAAAAAATCATAAGGGAAAACCTTGGTAGGTGTTATTACATGAGAGCTTACAATTTCTGCAAATTGAAAGACATCATAAATACAATGAAAAGGAAAACTATCAACATTTTAAAATATGTGCAACTATAACCAATAGGAAAACTATGGCCAAAGTGGCAATTGGCACAAAGAAATACTTTAACAAGAAGAGATATAACATCCAATCTAATATTCTGAGACAGGTTAATTCAAAGAAAAAATTAAGACAACAAGATTGCCTTTTTCCCTATCAAGGTGGCAAAGATTAAAACCCACCTTTGTCAGGTGTTTGGGGAAACAGAAAGTGTCACACGCTGTGAGTCCAGGTGTAGCCTTTCCGAAGGTCACTTTGGAAACCGTAGTAAAAGCTTTTAAAATATGAAGCCCTTTGATCTCTCAGGTGAGAGTGTTCTCTACGGGCGCCCCGCCCCCAAACCCAGAAAGTGAGCCAAAAGACGCTTACAGATGCAACGGCCAATATTAGCAAACAGACGGCGCATCCTACATTATGGAGGCCCACCTGCCCCTCCAACGGCATCCCAGAGGAAGCATTCATTTCTAACAATGCTATTTTATGTCACAGCACAAGCAGTACCTGCTTTCGGCTACACTTCTCACTTTTGATCCAACACTGCCTGTAAGTCTTTCTCATGATTATCTGATGCTTCTACGTGTGACCCTCGGCAGTTTGCCTGAACGGGCAAAATCAGACAGACAAAATCTCACGCTAAATTCTAAACCGTCCGTGAGAGCAGGTACGTTTCTCTCTGGACCGCCCGGCACCTTGACAGGTTCTCAGGGACACCGTGCATCTAAAATAAAAGGGCTGCCTGTACTGCGTGGGTCTAACTCAAGTCTCGCCTGCTGCAAGCTAAGCCCCTGCAAGGACAGTGTTGGCGAAAGCTCAGGTGCCGTCCCAGTAGGAATATAAGATGACAAGAGAGAGCTGAAGTGACACCAAAAACCCAACAGAGAAACCTAGGATGGCTATTTTGGCAGCAGCATGGATTCAGTAATGCCTCTAAAATCCAAGAGCAAAATTTGTAAATCAAATCAAAGTATGTGAACCGAGCCCGAGTGGGAGAGCTAAGTGGGGATGAAATAAAAGAAGGAGGGACATATCGCACTGTGATGCTGAATTCAAAAATGAGAGGCCCTCGCGGAGCCGGCGAAGCCCTTCTCGGCAGAATCGTTTCCTCCCAGTGGAAGCTCCCGTGTGGACTACCCAGTGTTATTTGAAATCGTTTCTGCCTCATGTTACCTTTATTCTGATCTTCTTAAAACCTGCCATTAGGTTGAGTTCAACTCTTACTGCTTTAGTGCAAAGTCGGTGCAAACAGGATTCACACACCTAGAACACATAGTCAGAGGCGACCCCATAGACAGTGATTAGGGGTGAGGGTACCACCGACCCCTCCGCAGGCTTGCTCCAGTCCCTTTCTCCTCGCCAAAACCTTGAAGGGTACACAACACAAACCACACACACACTGCAGATGTGGACTTCTCGTTGTCACGTTTGTGGACGGACACTGATGCCGTGCAGACGCACCTCTAAAGGGAGCTGTTTGCACAAACGCCAGCGGACACCACGTTACTCAGGTGACGTCCAAACAAGGCACCCGACGTCTCCTCCCCTCTCCCGCCTTCGAGTCCTGGTCAGGCCTCAGGCTTTGTGAAGCTTCTGGGTCATGAAGGCAGTCAGGTGCGAGCCTGGGGGATGCACCCTGGTCACCCGGGTACTTCCCATGCCGCCTGCCCCCTGGCACCCTGTCCATGCATGCCCACGGCACACTGCCCGCCCAGGGGTCAGAGAAACGCATCTCAGACAGTGACAGGAGAAACTCAATAAAGGACATTATTTTGACTTTAGCGGGACCTGTAGGTGGACAAAAACTTAAATAAAGTCGCACGTTTGAAACGTGACGGGGTCTGCCCAGCAGTCAGTCTTCCCAGCTGCGGTCACAGCTCATCAAACTGAAGCAGCTGGCACCCTCAGCATGGGCCTCAGTCAGACCCTGACCTTCGATGGTGTCTGACTTTGGGATCCAAATCTCCCGGGGCTGAAAGGTCCGTTTTCCTAACTCAGCCATTCCGTGTTTCTGGAGCAAAGTCTCAGTGCAAACAGGAAACCCAGACAAACACAGGACAAGAGCCCAGGAGCTTGAAACCAGGCCCTGGCAGCCTCCACCTCACCGGAGACACCAGCACCTCTCAGGTGCCCGTTCCTGAAGGCCCATCTCACCGTCTGTGTTAGCAACGCTTTGATCAGCTCTGCACCTTGTCACTCTCTGTTCGGGGTTCAGCGCACGCAGTTGTATCTTCTTCCTTATTCTTCTATTCATTTTGCCCACCCTAGGCAAGTGAGCCCTTCCTTTCATGAGGATATAATGTGATCATTTTCAAAAATGCAACCTTTTTTACTGGAAGCGTCTTGCCTCCAACTGAATCAAAAGATGCCCAGGCCGTGGGCCTTGATTTCTGCCTTGCGCCCCTCATCTCCAACTGCACGCGCGGCACACAGCAGGAGCTCGACGAGGACCCGCTGATTAATGGAACTTGAGCCATGAAAGACAGCCCTCTTTGGGGAGCTCTATCCTTCAAGTGGGCCAATTAGCTTGTCTTCTCCCCATCACCACTGATGGGATATTGTGAATTACTCATGTCTACAATCAGATTCAGGTACTCATCACTGTGAATAGCTTTCCACTATTTCAGGCGACCAAAAATAGCTGTACAGTAAACTCTCATTATGCAGGAGGATGGTAAGATGGGGTATTCTAATTAATTAAACATTCTGGTCAGTAAAAAAAAAGAACATATATATGCAGAAGACCAGCTTTTACAAAATGAGAATATAATAAGATATACTCGGCACGGAAATTACACCCAACGATGTAACTGCATCACTCGAAAATGATCTAAAAGACTCCTCTTGGGTCTGGCGCGGTGTGTGCGGGGGCAGCAGTCTGGAGAGAAAGGTCTGTGATCTCACAAATTCAGCAAGTTTGAGGGAGAAGCTTACGTCTCTCCTGACCCCCAAAGTAGCCATGAGACACCCGTTTTGGATGTTCTAGTATCGGCATTATTTTCAATAACTGAGACTTTAACTAGCTACGTGAACGTCCTGCCGATTTGAATTCTGGAGAAACGAACATTTAAAGAAGATTATTTCTAGATTTTTAAAATGAATGAGAAGAAAGTTTGAGAGCAGATTTCCTGGGAGTTTGAATGGTGTGGGTTTTGCCCAGTCTCGGGATTCTGTCTGTCTTGCGATATTCTCTCTCTAAAAATCCTTCTTTTGGTCATACATGTTACCAGCCATTTCAACAGAGACTGAAGTACATTTCAGTGTATGTGCACAGTTTTCACACAACTTTGAGTTTCTTATTCAAAGTTTCTCTAATGAACAAAAGCGAATATAACAGCTGCTGTTTCCAATTTTTCTAGCTTGGGAAATGCAGGTTTCTTGATGCTTATGTGCTCAGATGTATTGGAATAATGAGCATATTTTTAAATGAATAAAATAACATTAAAACATAATGGGACTCAGTGGATCTGTCCTGGTTATACATTAGGCTGACCCAGGAGCCTTAGAAAAGGCCATCCCAAGCCCAGGCCTGAGAGATTTTTTTTCAGTTAAGTAGACTGGGGTGGGGTCCAGGCACCTACACTTTTAAAATTTGGGGAGATTCTAACCAAAGTTAAAACCCAAGACTGTGGAAGAGAGAAAAACCAGGCTTCTTAATTCAATATTTATTAAAATGAGAAATACCTGTCTTATCCAAACCGAAGAGAAAGAAACTCACATTTCTATGTGCAGAGATGCCTACATGCGGCGGAGGACTACTCAGGTAGGTACCCCAGATTACTGAAGGCTTGACCACCGTGAAGTCTGAGTAGTAAATAAACGCTGAGGTGCTTTTATTTTCCCATCTTAACAAGCTTCCCTTAATTCTAAAACCTTCAAGAAAAACGTATCAACAAACTCTTTTCATCTATTAATTTAGAAGTGGACAAATTCCTCATAAAAAGTACTGAAAGCAGAAATGTCTTGTAATTGGTTCCCACGTATTTATACTAGGCGCCCAAGTTTGTGGACCAGATAACATCTTGGGTGCATGTCTGGGAGGAGGTGGCACTAAAAGCTTTGTATCACGACATCAAAGCCGTTGAGAGATGAAAGGGCATCTTTCTATTTGCATCATAAACAAATCTTACACCTATGATATTCCAAGAATCTTTCATTTTAACAGGTGGAAAAACAAGGACCAAGGCGCCATGTAAAACACAGAGGCTCGCCTGTGGTCGGTGATTCAGTTTATGGGGCTTTGACAGAAGCCCTGCCACGAAGTGATGCGGCCAGCGAGGGCGTGTCTGGCTCTCTACAGGGTGCGGTGTTTACCAGCCCCACGGTGATGTGATAAACCCATCATATCTGGGCACAGCTGCAAATAAATTTTTAAAGGGACCATTTTTGTTCCAGTGAACACATTTCAAATTTTTTGTCTCCTTTTCTGAAGGGTTGTAACTTAAAAAGGGGTGACTTGGTACGTTTCAACTTGCATAGTGCAAGTTGAGGATCCGCACTCCTGGGTAAGTGATACCGGATGCCGGAACTTTTTTCCTGCAGGTCCCGGGGATGGGAGGCAGTGGGCCCCCCAGACGCAGGCCAGCAGCTGTTTCCCGCTGGTTGGTGGTGAACGTGGCCTCGGCAAGGAGCCTCAGCGGGGAGCAGTGCGGCTGCATCTGGGCCCAGCACCTGTTTCTCACCCTGGCGAGGAAGGGCACAGCGACAATGGCTTTAATCAGGGTGAGTGATGGACGATTAGGTGTCTTCTAATTGTACCTAGAACCTCTGAAAGAGCCCCACTCATGCTTATTTCATTTCTTAATTACAGAAATGCCTCTCTGAAATGGCTTCGACTTCCAAAAGAAGAATGCCGACATCTTCTGGATATGACGGTCCACTTTCCATTGAGAAGGGTGAGCATTTAAAGCCCTGAGCCTTTTCCAGCAGACGGATGCACGAGCTATTTCACTGAAATGGCCTCTCCATTTCAAACGTCATCGAATACTGCGACAGCGGTTTGCTTCAGAGATCTATTTTGGTTTTTTTTATTTAGTTATTTAGTTATCTTTTAAATTTTATTGACGTATAGTTGATTTACAATGCTGTGCTTAACTTCTGCTGCACCGCAAAGTGACTCAGTTATACCTACATATATTCTTTTTCATATCCTTTTCCATATGGTTTATCCCAGGATATTGAATATAGTTCCCTGTGCTGTACAGTGGGACCCCATCGTCTGTCCATCGCATGTATGATAGCTCGCATCTGCTCACCCCAAACTCCCACTCCTTCCCTCCCCACGGCCCCCCTCCTTGGCAACCACAAGTCTGTTCTCTACGTCTGTGAGTCTGTTTCTGTTTCATAGATGTGTTTCGTATCTAAAATGTGACACAGAGATATATTTAGAATACAAGACACCTGGAAATATTTAAATAAATCAGCTGCTTCATGAAAACGAGGAGAGACACACTGCACATCAGCATCATTAAAGACAAATACTGTTCCTTCATTAAACAATGAACAATGTATGAAAGAACTACAAACCCGGCATGGTTTAATGGGCCGCACTTCTGAGAGAGCAGCGGGGTCCAGGTGGGGGCAGACCCCTCAGACACACGGAGCTGAGCCACCTCCCTGCACGGCGCTTCCATCAGCTACTATACCACTGGGCATTTGTTCGTGTGGCATCATGCCAATTGCTGGGGTGCGCCCACTAGACACAGGAAAATACTGCACCCCGAGAAGCCTGCACATCCTGCAGGGAAACGTGGGGCGTGATGAGAACACGCGGGTAAGCAAGCACGAACTGAATCCCGAGGAGGCCGACACCGACATCAGGCTCCGGCTGCGCTTCCCTGGGAATCCGCTCATCCCTGTGGGAAGGAGCAGGTGGGGGGAGGCGGGCGCCTGGGCTCCGGCCGGGGAAGGGGTGAGAGGAGGACAGCAGGTTAAAACAGTCCGAGACGTCTCACCTCAGTCTGATCCGTGTTAATTGTCTCTTGGGCGTAAATCTTATTGCCAAGGTGTCTGGGGTTTCTGTGACCTGATGGTGACGCGAATGAAAGGCTGCTGGTCGCTTGGGCCCTCTCTGGACCACTGCTGGCCCCGTACTACAGATGCTCCAACCTGCGTGCTGGGCTGGTCACTGCTGAGCTGTGACCAGTGCCGTCAGGGGCCCCGGGGCTGCCGTCAGACCCCAGGTATGGAATCCCCAGGCAAACAGGTCCCCTTTGTCCCAAGCCCTGGCCTCTGCCCACACACTGGCCCAGCCAGCACCTCTGCATGGCTTCAGCAGGACCCATCTGGGCTGCGGCACCAGGCCTCCTAGGAGAGGGTGCGGTGGACGCCCAGCTCTCGACCTTTCCTCCCCACACCGTCCTTCTGTGACCTTCGCTCTGTGGGGACGAGTCAGGATGGAACGTCTTCTGCCTGCTCTCACCATCACCCCCTCTCTCTCTTCTTCCCACAAGGTCAGAAGGAGTCAGCTGTTCACCTCCTTGCCACCTGCCCTGGGTTTTCTCTGCCTCGGACACGAAGTCCTCCCCACAGACCTAGCTCTCAGTAGGTTAGTGCGAATAAGGGACCTTAGGAAAGATTTCCTTTCTTAACAAAGCCTAGGATTCATGATTATTTTGACATCATAAAAATCCATTTGGGACGTCACCAGTTGACAGTCAACGTCTTTTGTTTCTTTCCACTCCTGCTGGAACAATCCCAGGCCTCCAACCAAAAAGGTATGTATCCCTTGAAGAACTGGGGAGAGATCACAGACAGGAACGGCCAAGAAGAATGGCACATTCACGTGCATTTTAAAGTGTTACTGTAGTTTTATTGTATCTGTAATTATTATTTATTTTACACCAGATCACCAGTGAGGCCTGCACAGAGGGGGCAGAATCTGAACTTGGCAGGTAAGAAAGAACAGAATACAGGTGAGAACAGTGGACTAGAGAGGCCAAGCAGAGACAGACTTGAGCAAAGACCCAGAGACTTAGAATGACAAGTGTCAAGTACCTGAACGTTTCTGAAACTCGGATTTGTGCAGATGCAGGATCTCCTGGGGCCCACCTGAGTCCGGTGTACAGGCAGACTCATCACCTGAACTTTCTAGCCAATAAAAGTCTGTTTTCAAAAATGATCACCACGAGGCTTTGGCGATCTCTTCAGCTGCCCAACAGACACTCAACAATTACCCCAGTGAACACAAAGAGTCAACTTAACAAATCACGTCCTGTCAGCAACTGGGGTCATGATGGCATCGGTAAGTACAGTAAAAAAGAACCACAACTTAGCTCATCAACAGTGGAGCGGAGCTCCAACACAATTCTCCAGACTGTGAACCGGAGATTCTTCCTATTATATAGCATTGCCCCTCTGGCTGTCAGCATCCCTGAAGTTTTAGAAATCAAAAGACAATGGAGCATAGATAAACAACAAGGACCTTCTGTACAGCACAGTGAGCTCTATATATATATGAGCTCTCTCTCTATATATATAAAAGAACATATCATATATATATCTGAAAGACTGCTGTACATCTTAAACTGACACGACATTGTAAATCAACTATAATTCAGTAAAAACTTTTTTAAAAGACAATGGGGCAAACAGCCCCCTTCTCAGCAGCTGAGGTCGGCCTTTGCTCCTGATGCATGCACAGCAATGACAGTACACGGCCACTCTGCTGCTGCCAATCAAACTGCCCGCTGCTTCCCCACATGCCACATCCACGGGTCACAATACGGACATCTGGGCATAGACGCCCAGCACCTTTGGGCCTGTTTCTTTCCCTTTTGCATGGACTGAGTGTGGGGCTGTAGAAAGGGGACTGTTAAAACCCCATCGGCTCCAGGACGCCGGCAGGCCTGGAACTCTACCCTCCTCTTCACTCAGCACCTACGTCAGGACCTATGTTGCCTTGACTCCACATTGTCCCTGGAGATGCAAGCTTCTCGGTGAGCTGGCCCAGAGCTGGAGGTGGAGCAGAAGTTCCACACGTCCGTCCACGGTTCTCTGTCAGGGTGCTCAGGGCTGCCCCGCCTACTGTGAGGCTTTCTCTCTCAGCGCCCCACATGTGCAGGTACAGGCCGTGATCCCACACTCTGGGTACCTCCCAGGACCTGCCTTAACACCACCACCAAGATCTGGTAGCGATCAAACCTGAACAAGGAGACTGGGAGGCCAGCGACATCACCACCTCCTGCCTGGGCCACTGCAGACACGCACGCAGGACTGTGTATCAGACTCTCGAGACCCCATCACCCAGTTCAACAATTACTAACATCCACCGTCCTTGTTTCACTGACCTCCACCCGCTCTCAAGACCCCACTCAATTCTTAGCACATGTTAACAGCTCTGTGGGGCATACATTTAAATATACTGAAACGCACGAATCTTAACTGAATAATGTTGGCAGATTGATGCACCTGTGAAGCCCACACCCTATGAGGATAAAGAACACCTCCACCTTGTCAGAAGGCTGCCTCCTGTCCCACCTCCCAGAGGTAATCAGTCAGGGTTCCAACGTAGCTCACCATGCATTAGTGTAGCCAGGATGTGGACATCACACAAATGGAGACATACGGAATGTGTTGTGTTGGAGGGGGTGGGGGTGGCTTCTTTTTTCAGCTTAACGTCTGTGAGAGTCATCCACGTGGTTGACTCGGCCATGGTTTATTCCTCTTTGTTGGCCAGTGGCATCCCATTGGGTGAATATACCACAATCTGCTTGTCCTTTCACCCCCTGGTGGCCATTTGAGTTGTTTCCAGTTTTTGACAATCGTGAGCAGTTCTATGAACACAAGGATGCAAATCTTTCAGATGTATGTTTTCTTTTCTTGTTTGGTTGGTTTGTTGTTGTTGTTGTTTTAAGTTTTATTTATTTTTTATTTTTGGCTGCATTGGGTCTTTGTTGCTGCACACAGGCTTTCTCTAGTTGCGGCGAGCGGGTGCTACTCTTCGCTGCGGTGCACAGGCTTCTCATTGTGGTGGCTTCTCTTGCTGCGGAGCACGGGCTGTAGGCATGTAGGCTTCAGTAGTTGTGGCATGCGGTCTCAGTAGCTGTGGCTCGCGGGCTCTAGAGCGCAGGCTCAGTAGTTGTGGCACACGGGCTTAGTTGCTCCACGGCACATGGGATCTTCCCGGACCAGGGCTCGAACCCGTGCCCCCTGCATTAGCAGGCGGACTCTTAACCACTGCGCCACCTGGGAAGCCTTATTTTTTTATTTTTTATAAAAACATGAATGCAGTTACCAAATCAAAGGTTACATGTTTAATTTTATAAGCAACTGTTAAACATTTTCCAAAGTGGTTTTACCACTTTACTTACCAATGAGAAACAAACTGGAATTCCAGTTGTTCTTTTTTAATCGTAGTCATGCTAATGAGTATGTCGTGTTGTGTCCTCGTGATTTTAATTTGCATCTTTCTGATGACTACGATGTTGAGTGCTTCCTTAAGGGCTCGTTTGGCCAGTGTCTATCTTCCTTGGTGAAGTGACTGTTCAAGTCTTTTGCCTATTTTTAAAACTAAGTTGTTTTCTTTTTGTTACTGAGTATAAGAATTATATTCTTGGTACAAGTCCTTTGTCACCTCATAGGTACTGAGCATATTTTCTCCCAGTCTAAATCTGCTCATTCCCTTTTTTAAGCTATATTTTTAATGAACAGGAAGGAGTTTTTTTAAATGAAGTCTAATCAAAATTTTCCCTTTGAATATTGTTTGATTGAATCAAACAGCTATAATGTTTGATTGCTGGACTTTCTAATAAGTCATGATGTCAAGTATCATAAGCTCTCTCACAATTTTGGGGCTGGTCTATCTTTCTTATGCTTCTATGCCAATGTTAGAAATCAACTATTTAAATTTTTATGGTATAAGACTGGGATTGTGCTGAAAATATAGATCAAGTTGGAGATGAGAGACAACTGAACAACACTGAGCCTTGCAACCTTTCATGAACATGGTATACATCTCTTCATTTATTGAAGTACTCCCTATTTTCTCTCAGCAAAGTTTTGTAGTTTCAGTGTACATATGTTGTATGTCTTTTGTTAACTTTATTTCTAAGTATTTTATGCTTTTTTTGATGCTATTATACGTGAATTTTTTATTTTCCTTTTCAACTGATTGCTGCTAATATACAGACATTCAACTGTATTTCTGAACATTGCCCTTTACCCTGAGACTTTGTTAAACGTACATATTTGTCCTAATACGCTACTGTTGTGGTGGTTGTTGTCAATAACTTCGGATTTTCTGGGTAAATAATCAGGTTGTCTGGGACGGGGCAGTTTTACTTCTTCATCTCTATTTCTTCTTCTTATCTTTCTGCACTGGGTAGGACCTCTAGTACAAAGTTGAATGGGATACCTGTGATGATAACAGGTATCCTTGCCTTGTTCCCAATCTTAGAAAAGAGCATTCAGTGTCTCAATATTAAGTATTATGTTCCCTGAAGGTTCTAGTAGATGCCTTTTATCAGATTGAGGAAGTTCCCTTCTATAACTAGTTTCCTGAGAGTTTTTGTCTAGAACAGCTCTTAATTTTTACCAAACGCTTTTTCTGCGTCTATGGAAATGAACCAATTACTTTATTTTTTATTCAATTTCTATGATTTTCAATTTCTATGGTCTATGATTTTCAAACGTTAAACCAACTTTACATTCAAGGATAAAGCCCACTTGGTCATGATGTATCCTTTTCATGTGTTGTTGGATTCAACGTGCTAACATTTTGTTAAAGATTTCAGCATTGATGTTCTTAAAAGATATTGGTCTATAATTTTCTTTTTCTGTGACTCCTTTGTCAGGTTTGGGTATCACAATTATGCTGCCCTCATTAAATGAGTTGAAATTTTTCCTTTCTTTATTTTCTAAAAGATGATTATAGGATTGGTAATTTTTCTTCCTTATATATTTGAAAGAATTCTTCAGTGAAGCCATCTGGGCCTAGAGTTCTCTTTGTGGGAAGTTATTTTGACAGGAAGTTTAAGGTCTTCAATAGATATAAACTTACTTGAATTTTTCCTTTCACCTTGTGTCATTTTTGATAAGCTGAGAAATTTGTCTGTTTCAGTTTTCATTTATTGACAAACTGACAATGAATCTATCAAATTTATTACATAAACTTGTTTATAATATTTCCTTATTATGCTTTTGATGCCTATAGGTTCTGTAATGATCTCCCTCCTTTCATTACTGATATTATTCATTTATGTTTTCTTTTTTGCTGAACTATTTTTGCCAGGGGTTTATGGATTTTATTAACATTTTCAAAAGACCTAGTTGGGCATTGTTATGTTCCCAGTTGTTATGGGCTGTTCCTGATTTATTTATTTCTGCTTCTTGCTCTATCATTTCCTTCCAGTTACTTTTGGTTTCATGTGCCCATTTTTTTTCTAGTTTCTTGAAGTGGAAAATTAGATCATTGATTTAAATCACTCCCTTTCTAAAATAAGCATTTTGGAGTTATAAATTTCCCTCTGAGCACTGCTTTAACTACATTTCATAAAATTTGATACGTACTATTTTTATTTTCATTCAGTTTGAATTACTCCTCTTTTTCATTCTGATTTCTTCTTTGACATATATTTTTTCTTAAGTTCATCATTTAACATAAAAATATTTGGGGCTTTTCTGGAGCTCTTATTCTTATTGATTTCAAATGCAATTCCACTGTTGCCATAAGACACATTCTGTAATATTTCAATCTTTTAAAGTTGATTAAGTGTTGTTTTATGGTCCAGCATATGAATTATTGTGATAAGCATTCCATGTATGCTTGAAAATAATGTAAATTCTGCAGTGTTGAGTAGAGTTTCCATAAATTTCAATTAAGTCACTTAGATCCTATAATTTAGACTTATTATTTAAATGGATAAATTTATAAATACATAGATTTATAATCATGATTTATAACTGAGATTCTATGTCTTTACTGACTCTTTTTGTCTAGTTGCTTTATAGATTAGTGACAACACAGTTCCACTATTGTGTATTTATCTCTCTTCTCCCACTTTTTGGTGCAGGTATTTTGAATCTCTGTTACTAAGCTTAGACAAATTGTTCATGATTATGTCTTGCTGATAGCCCTTCATTAGTATGCTTTGTCTCAAAGTCTGTTTATATATATTACATATTATCTTATATATCTATATATTATATACCTATATAATATACACCTATATAATACACCTATATTATTGGTATATAGGTATATATAATATACATCTATTCACATAACATACATCTATTTATATAATATACATCTATTTACAATGTGAGATATATATATATATATATATATATATATCTCAGACTAATCATATTCAAGTGTTCTATAGCTTCTACCAGTGGCCCCTGAACAGGGAAGCCCAGCCTGGAATGCCTCTTTGCTCTGTGTTGAAGACTAGTTTCCTGGATATAGAATTCTAGGTTGACAGACTTTTTTCACTACCTCATTTTTTTATTTTTATTTTTTTTTGCGGTACGCAGGCCTCTCTCTGCTGCGGCCTCTCCTGTTGCGGAGCGCAGGCTCCGGACGCGCAGGCTCAGCGGCCATGGCTCACGGGCCCAGCCGCTCCGCGGCACGTGGGATCCTCCCGGACCGGGGCACGAACCCGCGTCCCCTGCATCGGCAGGCGGACTCTCCACCGCTGCGCCACCAGGGAAGCCCTCACTGCCTCGTCATTCCATTGTCTCTGGTCTCTATTGTCTCTGGGAAGAAATCTCTGTAATTAGTATAGTCGTTTGCCTTCTGTAACATGCCATTTTTCACTAACTGCCTTTTCAAGTTTCATATATTTGGATTTCAGCAACTTTACTATGATATGCCTCGATGTGTGGTTTGGGGTTTTGTTTTTTCTTTTCTTTTATTCCTACTTGGAATCTTTGAGTTTCTGGGATTTGTACCTTGACGTCTCTAATGAACTTCAGGACGCTGTTAACTATTACCTCTGCAAATACATTCTTCTGTTCCGACGTCTTTCTCGTCTTTTCGGGACTCTAATTACAGCTGCATTAGACTACTTGATAGTTAACGATAGGCTTTGGAGACTCTGTTCATTTTCTTCGATGCTTTTTCTGTTCTTCAGAATTGATCGTTTCTATTGATCTATTTTCAAGTTCACTGATTCTTCTGCCATCTTCATTCTTCTGTTAAGTCAACTCTGTGAATATTTCAATTCCATTACTGAATATTAAAGGTTTATACCTTCTACTTACCAGCTCCCAACTATTTATCTATGATGCATTTATTTTCCTTTCTTTTCCACACTTAGGTGCTTTAAAGTGTTTGTATGCTCACTGCAACATACGGTTCACTTGGGGTTGGTTGTTATTTGCCACTTCTTTTTTCTTAAGTATGAGTCACACTGTCTTGTTTCTTCACGTGTCTAGTTTTTTAAAAATTATTATTAAACACAAGTCATTACAGATGAAACACTGTAGAGTCTCTGGATTATTGTATGCTCCTCTGGAGAGCATACAATTTTTATTTCAGCAAGCAGTTAATTTGGCAGGGCTCAAACTCCATAAAATCTCCGTTTAATTATATTGGATTCCAGATGCTTCTTTTGCACCAGTGTCTGCGGGGCCCACGACACACAGCACAGTTTAGCAGCCAGCTGATGACGGGGTGGGCTGTGTACACCAGTGTGGGGCACCTCTCCTTCACCGTTTCCCGTCTAACTTTCCAGCTATCTGCCAGCCGAGAGTCCCTCAGCCCAGAAACCTGCAGGTTCCTGCTGTCCTCACCACATACTGGGGGCTGGGGAGGACCCCGAGGCAAAGAGGTGTGAACTCAAAAATTCTGCCACCTCTGGGGCCTGCATTTTAAGAGCAGACTCCTCTCCAGCTTCTGCCTGTTAGCGGTTTCCCTCCATTGACATCAAAAGTTTTTATTAGTATATTTTGTTCGGCTTTTGTAACGATTATCTGTGGGAGAGTTAATCGGATAAGCTACTCTGCCATCACCACAAACCTGAACTTCCACACATTGTATTTTGAGTCTTGCCTTATGATAAACCTGGTAACTCTGACCTGAACCAGCCTGAGATAGTTCTCTACCTTAAGTTCCCCAGCAGACGTTCCTACAGCACTTTGAGGAAGCCCAGCTGACCGGACCGTGTCGGGATTGCATATGGAGAGTTTCTCTCGGACTCTGGAGCCAAGCAGAGCAGTAAATTGAAAAGTACCACCTGAGAATTCATTTAAACTTGCCACTCCCCTCCTCAGAAGGTGACCACAATCACCTCCCCTAGGCATTAAGCTGGTATTAAGATTGTTTCCCCTCCTGAAATTCGCTTGGGAAAATAAAAAACTGACGAACTTCAGAAAATCTGTTTCTGGAACAAAATGTCCCTTCCTTGCTGCCTTTCCTTAGCTGGATTAGAACCAGCCACCCCTTTTACTGCCCTACTGTATTAACAGTATGGTAACCTGGTATCTTTCCTAGAGCCTAGACTTGGGAGAGAGCTGACCACTTTCTGGCCCAGCTGATCATGGAAGAGTGTCCACACTTCACAGAAGGTGGGCCTTCCTTTTTTTCCCTGTAGGGTAATATAAACTTAAAATGAGGGGGAAATGCTTAAATTTCATTCTGAGATTTAAAAGGAAGCTAGCTATCATTGCTGTGTATCTGGATGAAAATAATATAGTAACAATTCAGGAAAATACAGAAGAAAAAGAAACAAGATGAAATACCACCAGATGGACAATATGATGTGTTGGGGACACGTGGAGTATTTGAAACTTTCACCACTGCTGGGACGTGAAAACTGCTACAGCATTTAGGGAAATAAATATATATTCAACCTATAATGTTGAATGTATAGAGATTCTTCAATCCCACAATCCATTCTTTATTTATTCCTTAAATAATCTCACGCGTTTTGCAGCAAGACCCACGTAAAAGAATGTTCACTGCAGCGTTTCTGTGTACTAGCCAAAACCCAGAAACAACCAAACAGCAATCAACAGAAGGATGGATAAATATATTTCGTTATGTGTAGACAACGGAAAAGTACACAGAAATGAGAATAAAACTATACAGAAATGAAAGTAAACAAACTATAATGGCATGCAATGTATGGGTGAGCTTCACTAAATAATGGTGGGCAAGAGAAGCAAGATATGAAGAATAGAGACCTCGTGACCCAATTACTGCAAAGTGAAAAACAGACCTGTTTATACTACACGGTTTAGGGATGTACATAGAGGTGGTGAAACTATCAAGAAAAGCAAGAAAATTATAACCACAAATGCTAAAGTACTTGGGAGGGGAGGGAGGCAGTCTGGGAGGGATGGTGGATACCCATGTTTTTGTTCATAATTATCTATTAAATTACGTTCACACTTAATGCACTTTTCCCTATGTATATTTCACAATAATGTCTTTAAAATATAATAAAGTTAGGGGCATAGTGAGGGCCCTGAGGACCTCTAAATGTCTGGTGCTTTAGTACTTTAAGAAAGCTTTGAAAACACCTGTTTTGCCATCATCACCTACCTCTGCCAGCACCACCGTGCTCTTCCCACTGCTCAGGGATTCCAGAGAGTCACTATTCTACATATGTATACATCAGAATGTCTTCTCCAAAGGCATGTCATAAGTGGCTCACGAGAAACAGTGGAGGCAGTTATGAGAAGTCCATTAGGTTTTCAAAGTTGGTTCAGAGGGGAAGCATTCTCCCTCAAAGCCACCACCGGATCGTCTACTGCAGGCTGACACAGCACTTCTGTGCGGGGTGAGACCACCCCCGAGCCTGAGGTCACTCCGTCCTCTGGGAATAAACCAGCTGCCCGAGGTCCCCATCCCCATAGCCTCCAAGATCTCGGGACCCATCTCATCGTGCTTTGGCTTCACCCGAGTCATCGTTTTCTAACGGTAAGTCCCAGTGGGTGCTTCTCCCCCGAGACCCAGGGCCTCCTCGGGTCTGACCCCACGTGCCCACCCCCTCCTCCCAACCTCTTCCCTCCCGTCCCCGGGGGGGGTCCTCCTCAGCGTCACAGGCTCCCCACCCGCCCTGGACGTGTCTTCCTGCTCTGATCACACCCGGCTGGGCCCCTGGACTGCTCACGCCCCACCCCTCAGGCAACCCTCCTGCCCTCACTGCCACCTCCAAACTGCTCTCCTCTCTTTTCTTTCTCAAATATTTATTTTATTTATTTTATTTATTTATTTATTTTTTGGCTGCGTCGGGTCTTAGCTGCAGTATGCAGGATCTTTCATTGCGGTACAGGGTCTTCACTGTGGAGCGCAGGATTCTCTCTAGTTGTGGCGTGCGGGTTTTCTCTTGTCTAGTTGTGGCGCGTGGGCTCCAGAGCACGTGGGCTCTGTAGTTTGCGGCACATGGGCTCTGGTTGAGGTGTGCGAGCTCAGTAGTTGTGGCGCACGGGCTTAGTTGCCCCACGTGGGCTTAGTTGCCCCACGGCAACAGGGATCTTAGTTCCCCGACCAGGGATCAAACCCACATCCCTTGGAAGGTGGATTCTTGACCACTGGACCACCAGGGAAGTTCCTCTCCTCTCTTCTTTAAAAAAGCAAAAAAGACTGATTCAGGGACTCAGGATCAAACTTTGTGATCCTTTCCTGCCCTTGCAGCCCCTCTCCCTCTTTCAAGGTTGACTCCACACCCACCTCGGGCCTCCCCACCTGCCACGGCCCCAGACTCAGGCCTGGGCACTTCAGTGCCACCTGAGGCCACGACTTCCGGCAGCCACGCACGCTGACATTTGGGGCCAGTACTTCGCTGGAAGGCGGTCCTGTGGGCTGTCGAGCAGCATCCCTAGCTTCAACCTCCCAGCGCTGACGACCAAAAACGCCCCCAGACTTTACTGACATCCCAGGGCGCGGGTGGGGGAGAGAGGCAACCCCCCAGCAAAGAATTCTTGCTTTAAATGATCCACCTAACATTCTGAACTTTTACTTCCTTGACCCTCTTAGCTCTAACCATCACGTCCTCCACCAGTGCTAGACCCCCCTCAAGAGGTCACAGTCTAGACCTCGCTGTCACCAAGGACAGCGCCACCTCCCGCGTCTCAGCTTCAAACATTCTGTCCATGAGCCTCGGCACCTACTGTCCGCCCGCTCCTCCTGCTCTCAGGCTCCACGACTCTCCAACCTGCTTGTTGACCCTTGCCCCTGTGCGTGTCCCCAGTCCCACCTTTCCCAGCTTTGAGTCCGAGCTTTAGCACAACTTTCACTAATACCCTCACCTCTCTTGTCCTTCTCTTTTAATTAATTCAAATTGTGCTCACCTGGAAAATCCCTGACTCGGGGTGAGTCCAACTCTCTGCTTATGCTGTACCTGCCCCGGAGCGGCTGAAAGGGGCTGCAGAAAAGCCCTCAGGGTGGCCAACACTACCCATTCCAAACGTGCGACCACTGGTCTCTGATGAATACTCATCAGGGCCACCACAGTCCTACTCGGCTCCCCCGGGACAGTCCCTCTCGTATTTTCATCGATGGCTCTTCCCTACCTCACCCTCTCGACGGAAATCCTTTCTCAATCCAAGCTTTCAGGGAACAACCTCATCTTTGACTTCACAGAAAAATAGTACCTGTTTCAAACTGCACCCGCACCTCCCAAACACACCCTAACTTTAAACAGCACCTAACACACCTTTCACTTATTCTTTCGTTGATGGTCTTCCTCATTACGTGACAACAAATGCTCCAGGAGGAGAATTTTCCTGGCTTGTCCACTGCTGTGTTCCCAATGCCCAGGACGTAGCAGATGCTCAATAAACATTTGTGAAACTGGCGAAGCAATGAATACACCGACTCAAGCTGACGAGCCGCTGCACCCGTGCGTGAGCGGGTGCCGGTGCGCACCTGGCTCCCTGCCTGTCTCCTCCTCCAGAGCGGCAGAGCCCAGGGACGTGCTTTATGCTTTTCTCTTGTGTCTGAGTGCCTAGAACAGCACAGTAGATGCTTCGTAAACCTCCAGTCTCTGACTAATCGTTGGTTGTCTTCTTTTCACTTTTCATATGTCTCCCCAACTATAAAAGGACAAACCTGTGAATATTCTGTATTATTTGTGTCCCCCTAGAACAAGGGAACTGTCCCAGTGTTCACTAATAATCATTCCCTCAACGAACAAGGAGCCACTGCCACTGTGGGAGCACAGGCTCATTTCACCAACTTCACAAAAACCGGACCAGGGTGAGCATTTTTACTTGCAGGCGACCGTAATTTTGGACCAATGCTTTAGAGGAATTTGTGCCCCCAATGTCGGGCAGCGCTGTGACTGGGCAGAATGAGACCCTGTTACGGGCCCTAGGTGGGGGACACCACACCATCCAAAACAGCCTCCTCTGCCCCTGGATTTATCCCTTTAACTTAAAAGCCATTCCCTTTTGAACTGCAAATACGCCTAAAGCCGCTAACACTTTGATTCTCGTCACTAACATTGGGGACATGGTGTCCTCTGGCCCTAATGCACTTCCTTCCTGGCTGCAGCCACGTGGACCCCACCTGCAGCCCAGGGAACTGGGACAGTCTGACCCCACCTGGCTTAGCACAGACTGCCTGGGGCTCACGACCCGGCCGGGGCCAGCCTGGCAGCTTGGCTCAGGGAGACGGGCTCCTCCTGTGTCTTGCTCCTGATGTTGCGCCCCTGTCAGGAGCCCCAGTCCTAGTAACGGGGTCTTGCCTGGCTCTGTCATGCACCTGCCCGCTGGCCCGCTCTCTGATGGAATCTTACTGCATCCTTGCAAATCCTCCCGGGGCTAAGGCAGCCCAGTGACTGTCCTTCTATCTGCGACTGACCTCCTCGAAGCTGCTTACCTGCCAGGCTCTCCAGCCACCGTCAGTTCTGGTCTTTCCAAATTTCAATCAATCCCAGTCTGTCTGGTTTAGGTGCAGCTAATCAGAAGATGCAGCCACGGCCACAAAACATAGTATAAACATTTCAGTAGGAAGGAAGATTCTGATAGAAATGAAGAGAGAGTTGGGGAATCCTATATAGGTGTCTGTATGTGTGTGTGTGACACGCCAGCCACTGCTGCCCGGAGACTCAGGACCTATGACGACATGATGCTCCACTGACAGGCCACTGCCAAGAAAGTCAAGTCTGTGTGTAACGCAGGTGGGCCAGCAGGGCCTCCCACGGGCTCTGGAGCATAGACCATGATGGCCCCAGGCAAATGCACATGCTAAAAAGTCCCCCCAGGGACCCGTGGGCACCGAGCAGCCACTATTTGTCACTAAAGCCATATTGTCCTGGGCTCGTGAGGGAAGCACAGACATACGAAGCTGAAGTCCAAAGGACTGTCTGCCCCTGTGACCCACGTTTATGCTTCTTCGAAAGGGGGGCCCAGAGCTGGGCAGTGACCCAAGCACTGCCAGCAGGACCGCAGCTGATCTGAACACACGGAGCGTGTGGCTCCTTTCCTACGTGGTCCCACCCTCCCGACCAAGTGCACCTAAACCCTGTCAGCACGCCCTTCACTGCGTGCCTTCTGCAAGCCGTCTGAAGACAACTGACAAGGAGGGTGACTTGGGCACACGCCCGGAAATCGGGCTTGTCTGAGACCGGTTTATAACCAACCGTCTCTCCAAAACCTGGAATCAAGGCTCCAAGTCAAAATGATCTCTTCTCTCTCCTCAAGTCCTGCTGTCCTGGTGGGCGTGCACTGTCTAGTAATGGTCACTCATCAGTTTGTAGGAGTAGATCTGGACCCTTCAAAACTAGACCACAGCTCCTTCCTGATGGGACCCCGTCTTCTCCTGTGGTCTCCACAAGACCGAGGACCACAAGCGAGGTCCTAAGTCCCGAACCCATGCTGGCTTTAGACTATCCAGTGTAGGGACCTAAAGAGGACCCAATCCAGCCACCCACGTGATACATAAGGATGACTTCTTGGCATCATTTTGGAGACAGGACAAGAAGTTTAAACTTCAGATCTTCACATGACTTTAATTTCAACTTTGGCTTAAAGTTAAGGGCCTACTTATTTGCAAAGCAGAAACAGAGACACAGATGTAGAGAACAAACTTATGGATACCAAGGGGGGAAGGGAGGGTGGGATGAACTGGGAGATTGGGACTGACATATATGCTCTACTATGTATAAAATAGATAGCTAATGAGAACCTATGCCACAGCACAGGGAACTCTACTCAGTGCTCTGTGGTGATCCAAATGGGAAGGAAATCTAAAACAAGAGGAGATATATGTGCACGTATAAATGATTCACTTTGCTGTACAGAAGAAACTAACACAACACTGTAAAGCAACGATAGGCCAAAAAAAATTAATTTAAAAAAATTGGGGCTTCCCTGTGTGGCGCAGTGGTTGAGAGTCCGCCTGCCAATGCAGGGGACGCGGGTTCGTGCCCCGGTCCGGGAAGATCCCACATGCCGCGGAGCGGCTGGGCCCGTGAGCCATGGCCACTGAGCCTGCGCGTCCGGAGCCTGTGCTCCGCAATGGAAGAGGCCACAACAGTGAGAGGCCTGCGTACCACAAAAAAATAAATAAGTAAAAAATAAAATAAAAGATACATGTTTATATATATTTTTTAAAGCTAAGTGCCTACTACGTGTCAGCCCCTCTGCTGGGGGCCAAGACATATGAAACAAGGGATAATCCCTGATATCAAGAAATTCACAGTCTAGGGACTTCCCTGGTGGTCCAGTGGGTAAGACTCTGCTCTTACAATGCAGAGGGAGTGGGTTCCATCCCTGGGGAACTAGATCCTGCCTGACGCAACTAGGACAGAGCATAGCCACATAAGTAAATACATAAATATTTAAAAAAGAAAAAGAAATTCATAGTCTAATGGGGAAGAAAGATGAACAAAGTAAACACATAAATAAATATATGCTTGTAAATATCATCATGTTAGTGAAGGAAACGAACAGTGCAAAGAGCAACTGGTCCGGAGGGAGCGACTCTGCAAGAATATACCTATTATAAAGCTCAAAGGTCATCGCTGAGCTATAAGTTAACCTTAATGCAGAGTAATACTACTTCTGGCAAACTGTGCAGCCGTAATTCTCAACTAAAGCTGGGGGGAAAATACATGAGAGCCTCTTTACCTCTAAAATATAAGACTCAGCCCCACCGAGGGCCTCGCTCCAGGCTTGTGAGTACTTTTTCTGCTCCCTTCCCCCCGTCCCTCACGTGCACACAGCCTTGGAAGTCAGCTCAGAAAAGGAAGCCGTGCAGTTCAGGGCTGTATACACACACAGGTCAGGCAAGGTGAGAACGTCGTGAGTCTGTACTTCTGTTCAGCTGAACGCTTTTCATTAAGAAACGTATGAGCCAGTCTCATTGTCTGAGCTGTTCCTGGTCCAAGGCCCAGCCACACAGACCCAACAAGGGTGGGGCCTTGTCAGACCCTGAAATCATTTTCAATTCCCTACTAGCTTCCCTGGGCGTGTTCCCAAATCCAGCCCTGAGGCTGCGAGAATGCATAGATCACGTGCCTTCACCTGCACCAGGTCTTCACTTCCCCAGCTCCGTTGTAACTGGAAAGTATCTAAACTTTGTCTCAGTGATTTCGTTTCCCCATTAACATCTGCATCTTTGGAATTAACCTCGTATAAGAGAACCCCGCTTCGGACACCTAATTCTGGTTTCTCAACATGCCACATTTAAGGATTTCTGGTTTCCTACAAATTTCAGACTGTATGAAAGGAGGGAGGGCTTTGCAGGGAGAGAGCAAAAGTCACCGCCTTCATGGCCATTAACAGTGAGCACAGCCTCCCTCCTCTTTCTTGAGCAAAACATGGTATATTTATTGAAAGACGCTTAAGAGGACCACTGATTAGACCGAAATCTTATCACAATATACTAACCAGAAGAGCAATTTGCACAAAAAACTGGGCTTCTAACTATAGTAAACCACCATCAGATCAATTCCTACTCTAAACCAAGCTCCTGAGAAGAAATCCCATACAATACGTGAATACTGGACTGAACCATGTGAAAGATTCCCATGTTGACTAACGTCCTCTTGGAAGGAAGTCTCCAGTGGCCTGACACAGGGCTCTGGAGGTGACCCTGTCCGGATGGACACCTGCACCAACAATCGGAGGAAACTCTTCAAAACTGTGTCCATCAAGTGTCCACGTGAAAAAACGGAGGAGATACAATACGTAAGTTATAAATACTTGACAGGCTTTAAAAGAAAAGAGCTAAACGGCTGAAACGAACTTCATATAAAAAGTCCTCTACTTCAAAAGCTCAACTGCAGAATTAGGGAAAACTGAGGATAGCAGTTTGTGTTTAAAAAAATAACAATACCAACTGAGAAGATTTTGAATGACAGCATTTAAACATGGTCCATTAGATGACAGACTGGAACCTTCCTTCACCTCGAGGCTGGGCTCTTTCTGCTGAGCATCAAACCCTCAGCAACTAACACACATGAGGCACTTCACAAATGCGGGCTGAGCGGATCCATGGACAAAGCAGGATACAGAGTGGCCGCAAAGAAGCGGCTGGCTGGCGTGTACGCACGCACTGCTCTGTGCACACCAGGACGGGCATGGCCCCGGGGCTGTCACTGGCCACCTCCACCAGGAGCCCCGTTTGGTCCAGACAGTGCAACAGTGTCAGCGTCGAAAGTGCAAAGGAGGTCACTGAGCTATCCAGGGGTTTTGAAACCGTGCTGTAAGAACAACGCGGAGTTCTAGAGCAGGGAAAATACTCCGTATGATGCCACGGTGGTGGACACAGGTCATCCCACACTGGTCCAAACCCGCAGACCGTGCGGCACCAAGAGTGACCCTGACGCAAACAGGCTCCGAGTGGCAACCACGTGTCCGTGCGGCTCCACTGACTGTAGCAAATGGACCATCTGGAGGGGATGCTGGTGGTGGGGAGGCTTGGCCGTGGCAGGCGGGAACTACTGTACATTCCTTTCAATTTTGCTGGGAACCTAAAACCGCTCTAAAAATACTGAGTCTTTAAAAAAATATATAACACTGGTGAGGAAGCTATAAATGTTAATAGTGTGGAAAATTCAAACCAAGCGCAAACCAAGGCAGGCACGATGACCAAGTTCTCGCCTCTGAAGGCCCTTCAGGCAGAAGGGCTACGCCCTGTGGGACCCGAGTTCAGAACCAGGGCCAAGGGCTGACCTACAGGGAGGCCCATGTAGCTACGGTGGGAAGGAACTTGGTCCAAACCCGGCGCTGCCCGGCCATCGGGCACACACTGGCCCGGACGCAATCCTCTCTCCATCACTGGACGTAGCAAGGAGCCGCCATGACCTCCCATCTGGGCTGCTGAGAGAGGACCTCCCCTGCCCTGCTCCCCTGCCCTGCTCCCCTGCCCTGCTCCCCTGCCCTGCTCTCCTGCTCCCCACAGAGGGCACCTCCCGTGTGCCTGGTGTCCCCAAGGACAGGCCGAGGGAGGGGGCAGTGGAGAAGCCCTCGGGAGCTCATGTGGGCGCTCATCTGTGTCGAGACAGCAAGCTGGAGGTGACGAGGCCGTGACGTCTCCCCAGGTGGCTCTGGCCCATGCAGACAGCCCCAGGTCCAAGGCACTGAACAGTTCAGAATCTCCCAAGAAAGTGGACAGGGGTGCGTCCACGGGCCCCACTGCATCTGCAGGTAACGTCGGTGCCCATCACCTCCACTCTGTGTAGAACAGCCTCCAGACCAGCTGGTAACAGAGCCACAAAGGTGCCACCTGCGGTCACGCCTGGACAGCACCCATCATGGAAGGGCCACACTCACCCAGAAGGCCAAATGCAAATCCCATCTGCTGGCTCTCAGTTGTCTAGAAACCCCCCAGGAGCCACGGCCAGCATCCCTGAATGGCAGGGCCAGTCCCGTACGCCGCACACGCGCGAGCCCACCCCCTCACGGACAAGCCTACCCCCAGGAAACGGCCCGTGCGAGACCATTCGGTCACGCGATCCCCACCTTGAAGACTCTGACGGGAGCAAAGGGAGCAAACTGAGTGCCCCTCAGAGCAGAAAGCCTGACGCTCGGCCCTCACGCGTCACCACAAGCGCAGCACACGGGGTAGACCAGCTCTTCCCAAACGTGCCCGGGGTGGGAAGAAACTCACCAAGAGTGGCTGGCCGTGCAAAGCTGTTCACCCCTGAGAAGCGGAACGGCCTCGCCGCACACGTGCGAACATCGAAGCCAACGGGGTGCCTGAGACGAGCAGGCTCGCAGGTGTCAGCATCACCGGCATCGGGGAGATGAGGCCCCCTGGCAGATGTGCTGGGGACAGGAACTAGTCCTCCTTCGGAGTCAGGACACGCGTGAACAGGCTGCCGTTTCCGGGACAGCCTGCGACTTCGCTGCGTTTAGCCAAATGTTTCCCAAACGCGTGCGATCTGAGCGCACCACGCAGCAACGAGCCGCTGGGAAGGCTTGAGAAACGCAGCCTTCAGCACACGGACTGTTTGCGTGACGCCCCACTTACTGCCGGGCTGCAGACCGGGAAACTGAGGTCCAGACTGAGCGGACAGGCCAAGATGACACTCGGTGGGGACAGGTGGGCCTGGGACACGGCCTCCTGGCAGCGGGCGACAGCTGCCTCGACGCAGGGCCGACGGCACACACACGGGTCCCCATCCACAGGTGTTCCTGCAGGCAGAGCTCGACAGAAATGTCACTCCGAAAAACATCCCGTTCCCTACCGAGGTCTCAGATGCAGCCACTGAGGCAGACTTGGGGCTGAATCTGAAAAGGGCGGCGCCTGGCGTCAGCACCAACTCACTGTCCCCGCCAGACGCTGGCCGGAGCTAGGAAGGGGGGGCAGTCACACCCGAGGCCACTGGCATCGAGCTAAATCGGTGACAAAACACTGGGCAAACGGTCACTCACCCGTCACCCAAAGCGGCACCTGAAGGACTGAAATGGTTTTTACAAAAGCATGAATTTTAAATTTCCACACTTGTAAAGACAGTCTTCCTGAGACATTTACCAAAACGTTAAAATTTTATGACGGTATTCCTGCAAAACTGGGAAGTAATATTAACCCCAGGTGTCAGTAGCTGTGTGGTACCAGCTTTCTGGGGGCCCCAGGTAGGATTTAAGTAAGTTACCCCTTCACCATTTCCTTTGGTTTTCACCTTGGTATCTCTGCTCTCATAATAATGCTAATCACAGGTCTCTGACGACCCTTCTCTCAAATACTCCACTGGTGTTTACTCTGCGTTACAGACTTTGTCACTCGCTTGTTCTACAAGCATTGACGGAGCTCTGTTCTATGTGCTGTCGAGAAAACTGAACAAATAGCCCTGCCGTCCTGATGCTTACTTCCTAGAGGGAGTTACATCCTGATCACAGACCTTGAAAATAAAATATCGTAAATAGAATCTTCTCCCTTCTTCAAACGTAGAAAGTGACAATAAGTGGAATATCGGGGAAATATGCTCCCAGTCTCATTTCAGCAGAGACAGTCCCTGGAATTCCGGATCCTGGAATTTTGCACGGAATTCCCAGGATCAATAACAGGAAGTGGTGGGAAGGGAATGCCACACTTTTGGTTCTCTCAGTGGCTTCAGGAACTGTGGCAAGATTTGTCACATCTTCATCTCTTTTCATAAAACTCAAGAAGTAGGTATTTGTAGGAAAAGTCGTAAGATAGTTTTCATATTATTTTTGTTGTTGTGTCACAACTTAGTGGATAAACAATAGTGACCAGGGACATTTTTTAGCACTTTATAATTCCACTTTGTCTGTGAGTCACAGGTCACCCCATGGGGTCGGGGGGCGGGGGGAGCAGGATTTTCCCCTCCGAGGACTCGGGCCCCAGAAGATGGGGTGTTTGGGCCTTGGCACTTGGTGTCTCACAGACCCGGCTCCCAGAGCGGTGTGTTTTTCCAAGGGTCACTACAAGAAACTGCTTTATGAAAACTGTCACTCCAAATCCTTCGCAGAGCAAGTAAGGGTATAAATAATTAAGAAACTTCTTGCTGCATTTGTGGTGGCGGATGCTGAGAGCTAACCCTCAGGGCCTGACACAAAAAGTCCAGGGTAACTATTTTTCACATCCAGTTCTCGGAAAAGGTTTGTTTCTCCCCAGGAACCCAACTGTCTCTTCCTTTCTGGTGAGGGGAATTTTGATTCTCACCCTGTCTTCATTTTTATCTTGCATTCCAGGAAGCTCAGTGTCAAACGTGAAGCTGAGATACGACAGCGTTTGGCAGCTTTGGGTCTATTTATGACTATGAGGCTGTCTATCAAATATCTTCAATTTGTAGACAAAGAAATTAATCATACACATGATGGGTGATGGGTCCAGGGTAACAAAACCTGGGTGGACCTAGAATTGGAGCCCAGATCTCTGAAAAATTAGTCTGTGCTCATTTTATTACACAGCCTCCACTTTCCTTATTAATCTTAGGCTAGATACCCAAGAGCCTTGCCCGAACTTTACAGATCACAATATCCTCCCCATCCCTGGCAATCCCTGCTCCCCGAATTGAACAAGTAGAACTCGAATGCTCACAGGTCCTCTTCATCCATCTACTAGTAGTGGTACAATAAAACTTCAATTTATCCAAAAACCTAAGCAGCTTTGGACCAACACGGATGCGTCAACTAAGTGGTTTCATTCAGTCAAGAATTACACTGTAAGAAACACAGGCCTTAACCAACAACAGCAAACGTCAGCTGGCTATGAATTCCACTAACGCTGAGATAGACGTCTGTGATCTACTGGTAGCTGAAGATAATCTTTTCTTAAAATTTCTCTCCTGCCTCGCAGAATCCCCATGGACCGACTCAGATGGAGTCCAGACACTTGGATCTCACCCAGAACGCTCACGGGGGGCCGAGGCAGCCCTGCACTTAGAGGGCTGTGGCTGCAAAAGGAATCCTGCCAAGGCTTTCTCGAAGTTCAGGCCCTGGCCAAGCGATCCAAAACCGTGTAGAAGTTTGTTCTCCCGTCTCTCCATTGGCCTAGGAGCCCCAGCAGTGTCATCCCAGGGAGCTGCAGGCCAGTTTATTTAATATACTTATCCTTGAATTCCATTAATATAAATGGCTACCTACAATTTAAGCTTGTCCATTGCAAAGGCAGATTTCTGTCCAAGCAGTGACTACTTAAGGTATCCACCACTTCATCATGAGGACTATCTCCTTGCCTGCCACCTCTGGCAATGAAGATTAAACTATTTTTTATTATTATTAAAGTTTCAAATGAAGAATTACAAGTCCTTGGACGCCCCTGTAGAGAATCAACCAGCCCGTGATCTCAGAATCTACAGCGAGGCCATCCATACAGCTAATAACAGAACCTATTTCAACTTCGAAGTGCAAAATGTTTGATTAACTAGTTCATCCAAAACATATTCGTTGAATCCTTTCTAGGAATCAGGCCAGGAATACTTTGCTAGAGGTATTGTCGTAGATATCAAAGACAAAGAAGGGGTGGAGACCATGACAGACAGGGTTTCAGAAAAGTCCTTCCTGAGAAAGTGACTCAAAGGAGGAAAGGAAATTAACAGCACAAAGAAACAGGGAAGAGAGCTGACCCGGGGAACAGGAAGTGCAGGGAAGGGTGAGATGCATCTGCTGGTCAGAACACAGAAAACAAGGCAGAAGGGTTGGCAAGAGTGTGGAGAAAAGACAACACTCAAACACTGCTGGCGGGAATGCAAAAGGGCACAGTCACCGTGGAGAACAGTGTGGCGGTTCCTCAACAATTTAAAAACAGAGCTACCACAGGGTCCAGCAATCCCACTTCCGGATATTCACCCAAAAGAACTGACACTGGGATCCTAAAAAGTTACCTGCTCTCTCGTGTTCATTGCAGTACTATTCACAGTAGCCAAGATACGGAAACAACCTAAATGCCCGTCGATGAATTAATGAATAAAGAGAACGTGCTGTACGTATACAATGGACTATTACTCAGCCTTTAAAAAGAAAGAAATCCTGCTATATAGGCAACAACATGGATGAAAGTTGAGCATGTGAAGCTCACTGAAATAAGGCAGCCACAGAAAAACAAATACTGCGTGATTCCACTTATTTGAGGTGCCTAAAATGGTCACGCTCACAGAACCAAGCGGTGGAGTTGGGGGGCCAGGGGCCGGGACAGAGGCAGAGGCAGCACGTGTCTGTCCAGCAGGAACAGAGACCTGCTGCCCAGCCCGGCACCCACGCCGACAGCAGCGTGTGGACACTTCACATGTGTTAAGAGGGCAGTGTCCTTACCACAGTAAAATAAAATAGAAAAGAAAGGCCACAGAAGAGGGAACAGGACACGCTGAGGCAGCAGAGTGGCAGAGGGCAGCTCAGAGCACAGACGGTACTGGGGGCTGGGATTTCGCTGTAAGCACCACGGAACCGCCCTTAGGTCTTTTACGAAGAAGAATGACGAGGTCTGAGTCCCGTTTTAAAGTGACCGTCCTTAGAAACGCGGGGTCTTCAACACCTCCCGGGAACGTTTTGCGCTCCCTCCCGGGGACACTGTCCTCCCCAGCTGGGGACCACCTCACTCCCACTTTCCAAGGAGTCCAAGGCTACAGAGAGGTGACGATAAAGTCCCTCGTGGGAAGAAGGAACCAGGCACAGTTTGCAGCACGCCAGGTATCTGCCACACGGTCACCTGCACAGCTGGGAGTCGGATGCGGTTTTGTCGCTCCCACATCTCAGATACGCCTACGAGAAATTAACCTGAAATGAAACCATGACAACTGCTGGGATCGTACTACCCACCGACGATGGAGTTCACAGACCTTCCCGTGAGGCTGAACCGAATCCGCCCACAAGCAGCATCTCCCACGAGAGGGAGGCCAGCTCCCCGCGAGGACAGCTTGCTAGCGAAGCAGAGCGCAGTCAGCCGTCCCCAGGGCAGGGAGGGGTGCACACCCTGTCCAGGGGGGACCGGAGATGGGAGATGGGTTCTCAGGGCCCACGGGGGTGATGGGGAGACCAAAAGTCCAGGGGTCCGGGCCTCAGCCCCCCGACCCTCTCAAATTGGCTGGATCTCATCTCTCTTCTCACGGAAGCTCTGAGTGTGATTTAATGTCCCCATATACTGAGAATGGCAGAACTGGGTGGTCTCAGGGGACACGTGATCTGATGTCACTCAGGCCGCCTGTCTTCCTCTCTGCTCTTCTCAAGCCCTCGTCTGCAGGCTGAGCTGATACTTTCCCATCTTTATCCCTCCATACAGGACTCTCTCCTCAACTGCACCAAGGCATTGACTGCCATCTCCACCCCGAGCTGCTCGGATGTAAGCCCGCACCCAGGTCTCCCTCCTGAGCATCCCAGACACACAGCAGCCTCTGGACAGCTCCACCGGGTGTCCCACTGCCACAGAAACTCGGCATGATCACAGCTGAACTCAGTGCTCTTCCGAAGCCTGGTTTCCTCCTGTTTCCGTGTCCGTTGCTGTTGTAAGTCTCCTGGTGCCGGAAGTCTTCCGTAGCGTGAGTTCAGAAGCGCTGTGTGCGCACACGTGTGTGTGCGTGTGCACGCGTGTGCTCTTACGCGTGTGTGCATCTGTATGAAACCTACATCCCCAGCCAAGGCTAGGGCTGCAGTGTATTACAAGCGATGACTACCCCCAGCCTCCCCTCCAACATCGCAACCCTCCTCACGCCCGGGGGCCGCTGCCTGGTCAGAAAGTGACTGACTTACACGCACCCTTTTTTAGGACCTAATTAAGAAGCAGTCAATTAGAGTGATAAACTAGTGTGACAGTGACTCTGGAGTAAGGAGGTAACATACCAAAGAACACACGTGAGTTCTACAGAACTCTTCTGGAAGCAAAGGCTAAACCCAGATGGTCTGGGTGCTTCATCGTGGGAAAGTTTCGACATCCCAGGAAGGTGGATAATTACAAATCACTTTCAGTGGGCAGAGCTTTTTGGTAAGCTCCATGTTCCTGTCCTGTGGAGATGCCCACTCATCCCAGCCCGGGCCAGCTCTCTCCCACGACCGGAATCAACTCTGCCGCGTTCAACCAGAACCATTCTGCAGTTCCTATCAGACAGCACCTTCAAGGCTCACAGCTGTATTTCACGTGTGGTGGTGGTGTGCGGACTGCAAACTCTTGGAAATAGGAGGGCAAAGGGGAAGAGGATGAGAGGAATCTGACGTCACGATCATAGCAACACTGCACCACTCAGAGATCATAAAACAGAGACCCGTGTCCAAGGCACTCGTGGTCAATTAGCACACACGAGACACCGTAGCTGCCCAAACCAGCATCCTAAGACAGCAGGATGAAGAGTATTTCCCAAGCATTACTAGAGCTAATGTGTAAACTGAGGACAAAAGCACAATAATTAACTGCCCTTCGCTTGTGTTAAAAGTGCTAATCAGCATTTGCATTAGATTTTATCATCTTCTTTATTCTTTATCAGAGGTGACGGCCACAAGCTGAATTTCTGTCACACACACACACGCGCGCGCGCGCGCGCGCGCTCCAAATTCATATGCTGAAACCCTAATCCTCAATGTGGCAGCGTTAGGAGGTGGGGCCTTTCACGGCTGATTAGGTCACCAGGGTGGAGGCCTCCTGATGGCGTTAGGGCGCTTCTAAGAAAGTCTCTCTACCACACGAGGAAAAGGTGAGAAAACGGCCATCTACGAACCGGGAGGGGGGCTCCCTCCAGGCTCCGAAGCTGCTGGTGTCTTGATCCTGGACTGCCCAGCTTCCAGAACTGTGAGGAACATGGTTTTCTGTTTAAGCTGCCCAGCCCATGATATTTTAGTTACAGCCCCCAAACCAAGACCACTACCCACAGGAAGGGAAGGTGATTCTCTAACACGGCTAACTGTCTGCCCGTGTATCTCCAGATGCCATAGACGGATCAACTGTCTGTATTGCCTGTATTTCAGCTCTCTGATGAAATACGTATATACCTCCTTAAGAACTATTTCAATAACTTCACAGCACCCAGACTGTTTCGAAGCATTCTGTCCAATGGGCACCATGGATGAAAAGCATTGACAAGCCAGAATTCACCATAAAAGGATAATCAGAAGGGTAAAGCGCTAGAAACCGCCATTCCAAGAACCACTGAACAAAGGGCAGACGAGGGCAGACTTGGAGAGGATGTGACTGCTGTCCCAAGACGCCTGCAGGGGTACACGGGGCAAGAGAAACCCTCCAGGTCCCTTGGATGGAAGGCGAGGGAGCCGATGATTCGGCTGCTGGACTCTGAGTGCGAATCCCGCCTCTGGCCATCGCTGGCCGCGTGATCCCAGGCTTCCTCGTCTGAGACCTGGGGCAGCCTCACCCCGTGTGGGGTAACCTCTCAAGACCATTCATGAAAACGGGGCTCACAGTCCTTGGCACACAGGAAGATGCTCAGAAAAGAACGGCTATTAGTATCTTATTAATACCTAGACTAATCAGCTCTAACAGAGCAGGATTCTGAAGCCACTACCCGCGAAGAGATTTATGGACTGAAATCAGAGATAACTCTTGTCTTGTCGACCACGGTGAAATCTGAGGTTTGCTAAAAGGTCTTCTTGACAAATAATGTGCTCCACAGCTGTCTGCCATGGTACATCTTCCCGTCCATGACCCGAAATTTCCAAAATTAAAGCCACTATTACGTTAGTTACAAAACGAAAACTTCCAGAAGACCCCTAGTAATGAGCACATGTTGACTTAGGGCTTTTCTGACTTCCCACCTTCTTACAGGCACAGGATATCGGAGCCTCTCCAGTGCTCAGATTAAGCCTGAGAATGCCTGCCTCGAGCCCGGGGTGGTGTCAGCAGGTGGGTGCGAACATCCGGCCCCCCGCAAAGGGGAGGAGGGCTCAAGGCCGCTTCCACCAACAGAGAACAGCAGGAACAATACGAACAGTCAGGGTCTGAGCAGGAGAGAAGACCTACAGTCATCTCCGCAGGGAAAGCGAGCCTGAAGCAGCCTGCTCTAACAGGGAATCGGGGTGATGAGGGACTTGCCAACGAACGCTCAGAAGAACCCCAAAGCACACAGGAAACGAGCAGCCCAGGAGCAGCCCCTCCCCGGGGCTGGGATCCCGACGCGCCTGCAGAGGCCGCCCGCGGCTCACTCAGCCCAGCCTCTGTGATGCCCCGCTGGCAGAAGTTAGTTGCAGAGAGCCCCCCGTGCAGGGCGCCCAGGAAGCTGATCACAGCAAGGGGTCTCCTGGGGGAGCTCGGCCGCAAAACTGGCCAAGGAGGGCACCAAGGGAGGCTGCTGGTGCCCTGCAGGGCCAGGCCCCGGCGAAGCCCCAGGTCCGCAGAAGGCGGCACGGAGGAGCTGTCCGCGCTGCAGGAAACCGGCGCCAGGAAAGCTGCCCACACGCCACGCGCACTGGAGGCATTTCCGGTGCTGCCAGACCCTGCTGGGTCACTCCCGCGTCAGGACGTCCCACCCCATCACCCCCAGCCTCCCCAGTGCCCTCTGCTGACCACGCTGGCAGACGGGCAGCATGGAATAAGGGCCCACGTCCTCTATGACAGCACCGGCTGGGAGGGACAAACGGCCACCCTGCACAGCCCGCCTTGACACTCAGCTTGCACTGCTGTCTCCCCCGCCCCCGGCCCTGCCACGTCCTGCAGAAGACTGTCCCCGCCACAGGCCACCGCAGTGGCCTCGCCAGTCAAAAGCCAGAGGGGTCCTTCTAAAGCGTGCA
The DNA here is from genome assembly GCF_964374135.1 of Grampus griseus. NCBI lineage: Eukaryota > Metazoa > Chordata > Mammalia > Artiodactyla > Delphinidae > Grampus > Grampus griseus. Next base: position 2,014,584 of record NC_139003.1, on the reverse strand, counting down.
CCGTGTTACACCCCCTCTCTCCAGCCCCTGGCCTAGCTTCCGAGGCCCCCGGCAGCGCCCCCAGCCCTCTTCTGCCCTCACACGTGCTCCTGCCACGGTGCCCTGATGTGGGAACCAGTTCCCCTCCCCAGGGCGCACGGGGCTGGTCACTGATAGGGGCTGCCCCTGTCCGCTCCTGGAGCTGGGCAGACACCCCAGTCACTGGGACAGGTGACTACACAGCGGAACACAAGGAAGCGGTCCACTTTGGGAGGTTTGACACCTGTGGGATATCCAAAGAAAGGTGTCCATCAGACGACAGGTGAGTCTGGGCGCAGAGAGAGGTCCAGCTGGGGACACCCACCCGGGAGGTGTCAGAAGTGACGGTGTGGCCTTGAGACAGCCTGTACGGAGGGACAGCCAAAAGCCCAGAACAGAAGCTGGGAACCCTGACGTGCAGGAAGGAGCTGAAAGAGACCAAAGCTATTCCCGAAGCAGAGCCACTGGGTGGAGGGGAGGGGACGGAGCTCAGGTCTCAGGAGGGGGCAATGGCCACACAGGACGGGACGAGGACCGACTCCCGGGGAAGCGGGGCGGAGCTGGTCAGAGTGGCCTGGGAGTGTCCCAGCAGCGAGGGACAGCTCAGCAACGGCAGACCACGTGGGGAACTGGGTGGTGGGAGCCCACGGAGACATGGACGTGCAGGTGACGGGGACCCGGGGCGAAGCAGAGGCCATCTGAGATGGTGCACTTTGAAGTGTGGTCAGAAGCATCAGAGAAGAGGAGAAACCTTCAGAGAGAGCAAGAAGGAGACCGTCCCATAAGGGAAGTGGCTGCAGGAGGGGGCAGGAAGCAGCCCCTCTGGAGGGGGGCGGGGAGGGCGCCCGGGACAGGCCGGCGGCGCCGTTCCCTGGGGGAAGGGTGGGTCCCCTGATGAGAAGCGAGGATGGCCAGGCAGGCGGCTCATGCCGCGCCTCACGCAGAAGGTGGGAGCACGTGCCGGGGAGGAGAACAGGGCCGCTCGGGCACACCCAGCCCAGCAGCCGCCGTGCGGCTCCCCTGGCACAGGGGCCTCAAGCCCGCCTTGAAGAGGGTTTTCTCTTTCCTCCCCGGCTTCTGGAGGCCACGCCCAGCTCCCTTCCGGGCACCTTCGCCTCTTGTGTGTCGGAGCAAACCCAGCGCAGCTCCGGACACGGCCATCACTCGTTAAGACAGGCTCGCCGACCGATGGGCCGCCTCCCGGGTCCAGGCCAGCAGCCCCATGTGTGCCCACTCTCCTGACCCCCCAGCAGCAAGCGCCTGCAGCCCGTCCCTGCGGCCCCAGAGCAACGCAGAGCTCCTCGCGCACGCCGAGCCACGTGCTGGCCCCTCGTCGGGACGGCGGCACGCTACGTAAACGTGCAGCGATCAACAGGTGCTCCAAGTGGCCGCCAAGCTGGGCGCCGGCCAGGGCGGACGGACGGCCCTCTGACGCCCCCTCCCAGTGTCTGCGGGGTCCTCTCTCCCCAGGGACCTTTCCTGGCCGGCACCCCACGCTGCCCCCGGGCTGTGGGTTGATCCCAAATTGGTCCTTGCTCCAAAATGGTCCCTCTCTCCTCCCTGTCGCTGAGAAAAGGCTGAAATCACTGAGGGGCTTATTAGCAAACCGATCAACATCCCAGGTTAATTGCCAAGACGGGGGCGGGAGGTTTACTGTGGCAGCTCCACGGAATGCCTGTCTGTTAAGGGGCACTGCTAGGGGACTGCCGGCAGCATGCCAGCGGCAGGGGTGACGTGTCAGGGTCACTCAGGTCACTCCCTACCCCTGCTCATGGCTGTGCAGGGTGGGCCTGGCTGCAAAGCAGTGAGGAATCAGGTGACTGGTCCACGTGGGATACAAAACCTAACCCAACACAGGAGATAATACAGTGACTCCAAACATAACTAAATGGGAAAAGAACAGAAAAACATGCACTGAACTCAAAAATTCAATTAGGGACGAAGTTCATCACCTAAAGATGAGTAAGACCATCGGTTCCCTGCAGCGGGTCGCTGTCCTAGAGGTGCAGCAAGACGAGGGCGAGCGCCACTAGGAACGGATGGGCCACGTCAGACGCGGCTCAGAAAGGGAGAGGAGCCTGGCTGCGGGGAGGCAGGACGGCCTCACGCAGCATCCGGGCTGGGCCTTCCGGGATGGGTAACCTTTAGAGGAGCAGACACGGTCAGTCAGGGGTGGGGTGGGAGGACAGGTCATTCCTGGCAGAGGAAACAGTCTGCAAAGCCCAAGGTCAATCAGGGTCGATGACCGAGCGTCCCACAGAGAAGAGACGCCAACATCGTGAGGCCACACGGCAGCTCATTAGCTGCTGGCCTGAGTGGGAGAGGCCTGGGCACCACACAGCTGCTCAGAGCCAAGAGAAAAGTTAAAATCATTCTAGACCGGAGTTCAGTCGTGGAGCTCATCCCCTGATGCTAACGGTGCTGTGCAGGTACAGAGGTGGTGGAGGGCAGGTTTGGAGAAGACAGTGTCTGGCTGGTTGACGACTCCACGATACCAGGTGAAATTATGGTCTGGGATCTGGAAGGCTTCCCTGAGGAAGTGATGTCTGAGTGAGATCCAAAGTATGAGGCGTTAATGATGTGCAGTTCCGGGGCCGGGAAGCAGCGTGGGGTCTTCCTGGTGGAGGGGGTAACCTAATCCAAGGCCCACGGGCAAGGCAGAGACACGGGGAATGTGAGGGCTGACGTAGGGACGGGTGGGCGATGCGGATGGTGGATAGATGGACACGTGGGTGATGGGTGGATGGATGGAAACAGGGCACTTCTGGCTTTTACAATCATTCGTAATCAGCCAAACACACACAGACACACTTAAACACACACGTTAACACATGCACACGCATGTACACACACATCATCTAGAACTACCACGTGCCTGAAATTATTTTCTGTTTTCATAGTAGATAACTAATGGCAGAAGTGGCCTATCATACCTTAGCCCCACCTTAAAATAACAATCGGGAGGAAAACATAACATCTCAGAGCAAAAGCCAGTTGAAGGTGAACAACCAGGTATTCCACTGGAGAGGAGGAGGTTACATTAGATTATAGGCAGCCCTTAACTCTTAGCTCCAAGTCAGAGCAAAATGTGACACGCGTTTGCCAGGAAGATAACTGCCTTCAAAATTCCGTCATCTTCATCACTGTCTTGCAAAAATATTTAAGAGAAAAGTTAATTAAGAGACTACTAGATATATAATACAGATGGCTAATAAGGCCCTACTGTATAGCGCAGGGAGCTCTTCTCAACACTCTTGTAAAGACCTATATGGGAAAAGAATTTTAGAAAGAGTGGGTACAAGTATACGTACAACTGATTCACTTTGCTGTACAGCAGAAACTAACACAACATAAATCAACTATATCCCAATAAAAATTTTTAAAAAATTAAACATAAAACAAAAAAAGAGACTGCTACCCCTTTAGGATATCGTTACAACAATAAAAACTAATAGTGACCAAGTCTCCCAAGGCAAAAGAAATAAAAGAAAAAATAAACAAATGGGACCTAATCAAACTTAAAAGCTTTTGATTAGTTCTCTATTTTACACATGGTATCAAATCAGAACCTACTGTTTAGCACAGGGAACCCTACTTAATGCACTGTGGTGGCCTAAATGGGAAGGAAATCCAAAAAAGAGGGGATATATGTATATGTATAGCTGATGCATTTTGCTGTACAGTAGAAACTAACACAACATTGTAAAGTAATTATACTCCAATAAAAATTAATTTTAAAAAAAACTTATAAGTTTTTGCACAGCAAAAGAATACAAAAAGACAACCTATGGACTGGGAGAAAATATCTGCAAACAATACAACCAGCAAGGGCTTAATTTCCAAAATACACAAACAGCTCATACAACTCAATATCAAAAAAACAAACAACCCAATCATAAATTGGGCAGAAGACCTAAATAGACATTTCTCCAAAGAAGACGTACAAATGGCAACAGGCACATGAAAAGGTGCTCAACATCACTAATTATCAGAGAAATGCAAATCAAAACTACAGTGAGGGGGCTTCCCTGTTGGCACAGCGGTTGAGAGTCCGCCTGCCGATACAGGGGATGCGGGTTCGTGCCCCCGTCCGGAAAGATCCCATATGCCACGGAGCGGCTGGGCCCGTGAGCCATGGCCGCTGAGCCTGAGCGTCCGGAGCCTGTGCTCCGCAACAGGAGAGGCCACAACAGTGAGAGGCCCGTGTACCGCAAAAAAAAAAAAAAAAAAAAAAAACTAGAGTGAGGTATCACCTCACTCCAGTCAGAAAAAGTCTGCAAATAATAATAAATGCTGGATACGGTGGAGAAAAGGGAGCCCTCCTACACCGTTGGTGAGAATGTAAATTGGTGCAGCCACTGTGGAGAACAGTATGGGGGTTCCTTAACAAACTGAAAATAGACCTACCATATGATACTGCAATCCTACTCCTGGGTATATATATCCAGAAAAGGCAAAACTCTCATTTGAAAAGACACATGCACCCCAAGGTTCACTGCAGCTCTATTCACAATAGCCAGGACATGGAAGCAACCTAAGTGTCCATCAACAGAGGAATGGATAAAGAAGGTGTGGTACATACATACAATGGAATATTACTCACTGATAAAAAATAGAATGAAATGCCATTTGCAGCAACATGGATGGACTAGACGTGATCATACTGAGTGAAGTAAGTCAGACAAAGACCAAAATTATATGACATCACTTCTATGTGGAATCTAAAAAAAATGATACAAATGAACTTATTTACAAAACAGAAACAGACTCACAGACATAGAAGACAACCTATGGTTACCAAAGGGGAAGGGAGAGGGAGGGATAAATCAGGAGTTTGGATTAGCAGATACACACACTACATATAAAATAGATAACCAACAAAGACCTACTGTAGAGCACAGGGGACTATATTCAGTATCTTGTAATAACCTATAATAAAAGACTCTCAGAAAGAAGATATGTGTGTGTGTGTGTGTGCGCGCGCGCACACGCATGTATAACTGAATCACTTCGCTGTACACCTGAAACTAACACAACACTGTAAAGCAACTATACTTCAATTAAAAAAACAAACTAATAGTGACCAGGTCGTGCGTGTTCACCGTGAACTAGGGCTACATTCGGTGCCTCGGACATAATAATTCTGCTGGAAATGAGAGATAATCATCGTCCCTCTTTATAGATGAGGAAACTGGGAGTCAGAAGGCTGTCTAACGTGCTCAAGGTGACAAAGCTGTGAGTAATCTACAGATCGGCGCCAACATCTATTAAAATTTCATTTTTGAAACAAGGAAAAAAAAGACCCATATTCAGTTCTCCGGTTCCATCCTTACCTCCTTTTTCTGTTTTGCTCTGTTTTGCTTTTCTCGAGTGAGCAAAACCCCTACAAAGGCCATCCTTACAGGCCATCGCCCAGACTAGGTGCTCCCTTCCAGAAAAAAATCTAACTCAGCATCCCCGAGAAATCTTGCTGTTCTAGAACATCTTCTCCTTCAGCTCAAAGAAGTTTTGTAGGCAAGACCCTGGGAACCCAGGAGCATAGGATGCGGCCATTCTCCCGTGAGCCCGGAGGCGGCACAGGCCTCCCACCTGAACTCAGGGTGGGAGGATGTGGGGACCGAAAGCCGGGAAGAGAAAAGGTATCACTCAGGCTCACACAGGGGGTTCCAGGGACCTAGGGGCACACACCCAGCAGCTTAATTCCCAGATGGGTCTTCTTTCCACCATCCTGGACCCAACAGTTCCTTTCACCCTGAAAGCGGGGGGGGCGGGGGGGGAAGTGAGCAAATAGGGATGGGGCCCCTAAGAGGTCAGGGGCCTCTCAACACAGGAGAAACCCAATCCTCTGATGTCCCCAGAGTCCTCAGTTGAGCGTGGTCACTGTTCTATGTCCCCAGGGTGCAGGGGACACCTGTAGCCCTCTCCTGACTTGGCCTCTGAGCGAGCTGTCTCCCCACCTTTCTTTTTCCTACATTAGGTAAAAGCCTACTTAGGCTCAACACTGATATTGGTGCGTTCTGCCTCGGAGATAAAAATAACTGGCGACGCTTAAAGGAGTTCTGCCCCAGTTTATTTAAGGTGTAATCTCAAATATCCCTTTGTCCTAATTACCGTGCCATCCCCCAAAGGCAGGGAGCTCAGAGAAAACCCGAGAGCAGGACTAAGTTGTATTTTTGGTCTTCAGTCTGACTCTCTCAAATATTTACAAATGACCTCAGAGCAGAGAAGTCATTGGGTAAGAGGGTTCAGTCTGGCCACTTGGAGAAGTGGAAGGAGAGGAAGCGGGGCACTCCTGACAAACAAGAAGGCTTAGTTCTGAGATGTCTGAGAGACGGTTACTGTCTTTAAACGCAGTGACAGTTGCTCAATATTTGTCACCATGTTGCCACCTTAATCATTCGTAATCAGCCACACACAGACACACACACACACACACAGACACACACACACACACACACACTCCCTCCTGAGAGCTCAGAGCACATCGAATGAGGCCCACCATCGCCATGGCCAGTGGAACCAGCTGCTTGGACGGTGGACCTCTTCGTGTGCCCCTGCGTTAACATCTGAACTTCTCATTACACAGAAAATTTCACGGAAATCTGTTTTTACATTTATAAATAAATATATACACACATTCGTGGAGAAAGTGCTCAGGCAGACGTCTTGTTTCAGGATGCCGGATGTTCTGTAAGTCCATCCGAAGGTGTAGCGTGAGGCCCTGAGTGAGGTAACTCATTCCATTGAAAGAAAAATCCTTCAGACACGACTGGGGAACAGACAGGTGTGACACTCCAGCAGCCTGAGTCACTTCCCACCGGCCAGCCACGCCCTCCATCCCTTCAGGCCACGCCCATCACAGCAGCCACCTTCCCATATCCCGCACTGGTCTGGGTGGACTCTTCTTTTTCAGAGACTGACACAGGTAACAGCTAGGAGTTTTCCCTTCAAGACTCCCCCCTGAAAACCAACATGAAGAAGCTGAACTTTCATGAAACAGCTGCTCTATCGTGATGCAGGTGACGGGTGAGCATGAGTTCCTTTATTCTGCAAATACTTCTCGAGCCTCCATTAGGTGAACGGCAGCCCACGCAGGGTCCTGTGCTATGGGGTTTGCTATTACACGATTAAATGTGATAACGATTACGTTTTTCGGTGTCTGGAATGGTTCAGATCTTGCTCCAAGTGCTCCATGCAAAGGATCCCTTAGGCGTGCAGCGTGCCAGCCACAAAGCATTTCATCACTACCGTAGATCACACACGTAGACAAACACGAACAGTATTTACACGAGAGGCCCCTCACTTACGGAAACCGCATCAGTTACTTCCTGCCAAGCTCGAGTTAGATTTAGAGCTCCATTTGGGAAACAGAAGATGAAAATGAACCTCTTCTCCTGACGCCATCTGGATGGGGATCAGGCATCATTTGTTTTCATCGTACAGCAAACGTGCCCAGGTAATGATCAAACAAAAGAGCTCTGCCTGTGAGTGCCGTGCAAGGGAAGAAAAGGTGGACGATGAGCGCTCACCACGCTCACGACTGACACTACCTTTTAACCGTTATTTAAGGAAAAGTAACACTGTTTACCTGGCTGATTCCCGGTACATTTGAGATACAGAAATTCAGGGATTGGATTAAAGTTCCTAAAACAAAATGCCTTGAAATGTAAACATACAGACATCACACTTTCAGGAGTCAGTGCAGAGCTCCCTGAAATTTAAAACAAAATATAAGGTACATCAATCCTTAAAAATCACACAATGAGTCCCCCTGACCTTCCATGGGACCTTCAAGTGCCTGAGTGTGTAGAACAGCAACTCAGGTCCGTTTAGACAACCGTCTAAGGTTTACCTGCCTCAAAAGCACACAGCTCTGCCGTAAGCCCATTACATTAGCTCTCAGTATTGCTTGAAAATTATAACACTGTAACCATCCTCTGCTTTGCTTTGAAATACATGTAATAGTAACTATAAAATATAATAATCCATAAATATATAGTATATAATGTCAGCATAATATACATTCATGAAACAAATCATATGAAGAAGGGAAATGCTGAAAAGCAGGGGTCATCCATTTTGGAAAAAGATTCTTTACGTTAAAGAAGTTGCTGGAAAGTTCTTTCGACCACTAAACTTTCAGATGCATTGAAGCCTTGGTCTATATAGCAGGTACTTCTTGACAAAACTCAGAGAAAATGGATAAGGTTGAAGAAGGCAGGGTTCCAAGCGCGGCCCCCGCAGGGGAAGGCTGGACAGGAGCAAGCACCTCGCAGGCTCTGGAGAGACGGAGTCACTAGGAACCAGCCTGTGAGATGGACACCTGAGTGGTTCCGTCCAGGGCTCCTGGCAGCACCTCCCCACCTGCCACGGCACTTCCCAACGCTCTATCCGGGCGTAACTGGCGCACAGGTAGTGGGTTTTTTAAAAGGTAAGAACGCTCTGTGCGGACCTGAGAGTCCAGAGGGAGCAGACGCGGCGTGAGAACCTCTGGGGTCACAGCTCCGGCTTTCCTGACTCCCGGTTGGCGCGTTCTTGCTTCCCGACCTCTGGGCTCAGCCCTGCCACCAGGTCAGGACTCTCCTCCCACACTGCTCACTCAGCTGGCGTGAGAGCCCTCCCCAGCCCACCCACCTGGGTCCCCCGACAGCCGACCGTTCCTTATCCCAGTGCAGCAGACCCCGGGAACCACAGGCTAGAGCATCCTTCCTCCCCATTCTCTGGCCCGAGCCCGGCCACCTGGTGCAGGCCTCGGGTACCAGCCACGGCACACATCAGCAGAGCTACTTTCCCGAGCCAAAGCTGGACACTGGGTGGAGGCCAGGCCTGCTGACCGGCTGGAGATAAAGGTGGAGACGGAAAGGCTGGCAATGGGCGACCCGCCATAGTGACCTCAGGGGCCGAGGGGCAGCAGTGGGGTCAACTGTCAGCCGCGTGCAAGTCCTCACGCTGGACGACGGGTGACAGGAGGGAAACGGAGAGAGGAATGGGGGTCTTGGCACATGGAAACCCCCGCTGGAGGGAACTGTCTCAGTCCCTCCCCAAGTGTCCCATCCCCCAGTCAGCTGAAGGGAAAGTGTGCTCCCCTTCCCCAGACATAGTTGGGGAAGAAAACAAACAAAAATTGCTGATTAAAATGTCCAGCTCTCCGCAGACATAGCGAATGGACTTGAGGACACGGGGTAGGGGAAGGGGAAGCTGGGGCGAAGAGAGAGAGAGGCATAGACATATATACACGACCAAACGTAAAATAGATAGCTAGGGGGAAGCAGCAGCATAGCACAGGGAGGTCAGCTCGGTGCTTTGTGACCGCCTAGGGGGGTGGGATAGGGAGGGTGGGAGGGAGACGCAAGAAGGAAGAGATATGGGAACATGTGTATATGTATAGCTGATTCACTTTGTTATACAGCAGAGACTAACACACCATTGTAAAGCAGTTGTACTCCAATAAAGATATAAAAATAAAATAACATGTCCAGCCCTCTAAACATTAGGGGGGTACCTGACCACTGTCGCCCAGTGATGCTGGCTCTGGGAATTAACCATGGGGCTGTCACAAGCCCTGCCCCTGAGCCTCACCCCTGCCGCCCTCTGCTGTCCCCTGGAGAAGGAGGAAGAGCCCAGGGCCCTAGTGACACCACGCCCACAGCAGGGAGATCTCTTCCCCACAGAAAGGGTGCCTGCTCGGACACTGGGGTTCACGCCGCTTTCTCCTTTCCTGACCTCCCTCAACAGTCACGGGTGCAGGTCTAGCAACGACAGGCCTTATCCGGTCGTATTTCTGCCTATTGTTTCACGTCTGAAAACGCTTACGAACAACTCAGTAAGATCCCCAGACCAGTTCTGCATGCCCGCAGCTCCCAGCTCAGCGGAACTACCCACAATTTCAGGGTCAGCATCAACAGCGACGGAGGGGGCATCCGGAAGGCTCCGGAAATAAGTGACGACTCCTGCCCACCCTGGCCTCCTCCGAGGACCCTGCCTCAGCTGACGACACTGGTGCCCCTCCCCGACCACCCCTCCACTGCAGCCCAAACTGAAATTCAAGCTGCCACCAAAGGTCTGCCAGATTTTCCCAGTAAAGGTCTCCACGGCCGTACATTTCCCATCAGCCCCCCTCCCCCACCCCGATCCGAGACACCCACCCACACTCCCATTCTCCACCCAGTAACCACAGTGATCTTACCACTACAATCCGAGCCGGCCACCCTCATGCCCAAGCCCTCTAAGGTCTTTCCAAGACCGCCCAGGTCAGTTCCACACCCGCCCCGCTCCTGCGTGAGCCTCCACAGACCCCACAGCCCGTGTCTCCCGACCCTCCACGGTCCAGATGCGCTGGCCTCCGTCCTCCAGCACAGACTTGCGCCTCAGGGCCTTTGCACAGACTGCTCCTACCCCGCAGACTGCTCGCCCTGAGCTCCTGTTCACGCCCCTTCTCTATGCCCTCACGTGCCCTGCCCCTCCCTCACGGCAGGTAACACAGGCTGTGCTTACATTCTAGTGAGATTATTTGATTAGTGTCTAGTCACTGGCGGGAATGTCTGTCTCAGCCCTTTGCATCCTCTCTGCTGAGCACGGCTCCACTTCCTGCTGAAGGGCCCAGCGGGGGAATGAGCAAACAAACCCACCAAGGGGATCGATACCTAACCCCACGTTACATCCAACCCCAGCGAGCTGAAGCAAAGGGAGTTATTACTACCTCGAAAAGCTCCTGTGTTTTCTAACTAGGACCACGAAGGCCACTGCAGCAGCACCGGGGGTTTAGACTTTTCTAGGACAATTCACGACAGCCTCGATAAGGCCACCTGTGGTGTCAACGCAGCCGCAGCGAGGAGAAGATCCCACGGTGAAAGGAGCGGCCGAGCACAGGGGGCACCGGAGCCCTGCAGCCTCGCGGCCATGGGGTCCCTGACCGTGGCGTTGAAGCACCCACGGATTCACACAGGGGGGCCATCTGGTTGTTGGGGTCTAAGGGTGGGGCAGGCCCACTACCAAAGACCACTGGCCCTGGGAGGACAGCGGATCCCAACAGCCACAGCCTGGCAGGGAGGGAGCCCGTATCTGCCACTGGTCCCTTTCCAGCTCCACCACTGCTCGAGCTCAGGAGAAGTCAGAGCCCACCGAGGGCAGCCCCCGGGCCCGGCAAAGGGAGGAGAAAAGTCTGCGAATGTCCGGAAGGCGGAAGTCTGTGTCCCGCCAAGGTCCTGCCCCAGAGGGCCGAGGCCTCGCCCTTCCCAACCCTGCAGCGGGGCGGTGTGAGCCGTGCAGACACGGGCCTCATGCCTGGTGCTCGGGGCCTCCCTCCGGCTGGTGCACACCCCACCACCACCCCGTAATCAGCGGGACCCCCGGCCGACCGCTGAGAAGCCCGCGTCTCTTCCCTTTTCCTCTCTTGGGCGATTAGCAATGAAACTGGAGCCACTTGAGAGCAACTCCTGCTCCGAACGCTCCGTCTACAATCACCCCGGACGTCCTGCCAGGCCGCAGCTCTAAGCTCATCAGGTGAATGGACATCACAGCCCGACAGGCGAGCTAGGGGCTGGCCTCCAAGCCTCCCCCCACGCCGCCTCACCTCCTCAAGTGCACTGAGGCATTTTAGAACTTGCTGGCAAGCTCCAACCTCAAAATCCTGATTATTTATTTATGCCCTTTTTGTCTAAGAAGTTAAATCCCCAAAGCAGCTCAATTTAGATCAAAAGCAATTTACCAAACTTCACCTGGCACACCTGTGCCTTATGATTTGTTAATTACCCGCTTAGCATTTCCAGGGCCTGAGCAGAGGTGCAGCCTCATTGGCTGCAGGGGAAACCTCTGATTCTCGCTCCTGTGATGGAGCCTTCCAGAACACCCGGGTGAAGCTCTCCCACAGCCATGTGCCTTTCTGCAAACTGCTTCCATTTCCCAGGGTGAGGAACTCAAGCACCAAGCAAACAAACACAGAAATGCAAGTGACGTCGCAGACACATTTCCCGGCCACCTGATCAAATTATGTAACGGCCCCAATACAGCTTATCACCAGTGACCTATCACACACGGGCTCCTTAAGTACTAGCACCCCATTTACTTCTCCAGAGCCCCTGCTTTAAAATTGCTGTTAGGATATTAGGAATAACAATAATTACTTGCTTTTACATCACTTCAAACGAAAGAAATCATTCAGTTGCACATGTGAAGAGATGATCTCATTTCTAAGATGGCTCTCTTAGCTTGCTTGCCCTTTGTTTTCCTTTTCCTTTCTTTTTCTTTTCTTTTCTTTTTCTTCTCTTCTTTTCCCTCCCTCCCTTCCTTCCTTTCTTTCCCTCACACGTTCTTAGCAATCATAGTATTTTCCTCTGTAGCACTATAAGCAGTGGTTACAAATGCCAAGCAATTAAAAAGACAGGGAGCTTATTACAGCAACACAAGGCAAAAAGCTTTTTGTCTTTTTTCCTCAGTTTTTGTGTGAAGAGACAGCATAACCTTTACCGAGCTCCACCACTGCCAGAGGGAAACAAAACAAACAGCCCCATGCAGTTCGCTGTGTCACACGCAAGGAGTTTCTAAATCTTAATTTGCTAATTGCTTTTTAAGTTAAACTCTGAGGGAGTTGAACAGGCTCCATGCTTTGAAAACATCTAGAAAATTAAGATTATGAAATTTATTGGCTTCTGGAAGTCAGTAACAAAGCCGCAGCTCAAAGCCGCGCAGCAGAGGCTTCTGGGTCCTCCCCACGGAAGGAGTCGCTCCCCCGACTTAGCTCCCACTGTACTTTTTTTTTTTTTTTTTTTTTTCTTCCAGTACGCGGGCCTCTCACTGTTGTGGCCTCTCCCGTTGCGGAGCACAGGCTCCGGACGCGCAGGCTCAGCGGCCACGGCTCAGGGAAGCCCTGGGTACTTTATTTTTATTTATTTTTATTTCTATCTCCTCCATGAAAGTCGCCGCATTTGAACTTGTATTACAATTGCAATTGTGCCCCTGCTCGTTCATTACGCCGTGAGTCCCGTTAAAGCCAGGTCCTATCGCCAACTCCCCTTGGTACCCCTCCTCTCCCCAAGCCACCTCCACACCCCAGGGAGAAGGCAGGCGTGGCCCGCGGGCTGCCGTGGGGCCGCTGGGGTCACATCCATCCGGCCTCTGCTCCCCGCCGGAACCCATGGCATCTCCCCAGCCAGCGCGTACTTCCAGTACCGCTTCATGTTCTGAAACTCGATCCGAATTTCTTCACAATAACTGGGATAGTAATATCCGTCCTACCCCGAGATCTCGATGTGTTAGATCAGAAAACAACGGTACACAGAGAGGAGAAGAACATGATCCTGACAGTCACAACTAAATGAACCTTATCCTTAGTAAAACAGAAAAAGGGGGCTTCCCTGGTGTTGTAGTGGTTGAGAGTCCGCCTGCCGATGCAGGGGACACGGGTTCGTGCCCCGGTCCGGGAGGATCCCACACGCCGTGGAGCGGCTGGGCCCATGAGCCATGGCCGCTGAGCCTGCGCGTCCGGAGCCTGTGCCCCGCAACGGGAGGGGCCACAGCAGTGAGAGGCCCGCGTACCGCAAAAAAAAAAAAAAAAAAAAAAAAAAAAAAAAAAAACAGAAAAATGAACAATCTCAAAAACCATAATGACTAATGAGTCCTGATCCAGGGGCTTCCAGAGGCTGCAAGAATGACCTGCCTGGTTTGTGTCCCTCCGTGAAGCGTGACGCGGTCAAGGTTCAGGCTCAGAAATGCACTTCGTCTGGATGATGAAACTAACAAAATACCGCGACGGCGGAGCATCCTAGAACCGGCGGGCGTGTGCGCACCGGCGAATCCCCACTGTGATCTAGATCGTGCGAGCTGAAAAGATGCGTCTGTGTTCATTCTGCTCAACGGTCACAGGACGACTGATTCCAAGGCCGCTCATAGTCACCACGTTGAAACCTGCAGTGAACGTAGCGCGTGGTGGGAAAGAGCTCCGGCGTCAGAACTAGGCGTCGAGTCCCCTCGTCACGTAGAGACCCCAAGGTGCCACATAAGCAGCCTCGGCGCCTTCATCTTACTCCGTCAGCGGACGGGGACAGAGTCAGAGCTCTTCAGACGGGACTGTGACGGTCCGAAGAGAGTTTTTATCCTAATAGACACCCCAGGGCTTCCAACAGGGCACGTAACAGCCACGGTAACTGGAAGGTAGACGCTGCTTCTATCTTCTGTCTCAGAGACGCTCCAGGATCCAGTCAAAGGTGGAGGACAATTATCTGAGCTAGAACCACTCAACACAATGAGGGTCCAGTGGACCAAAACTTGTGAGGGACGTGGTGTTAGCACCCCGTTCTTTCCGGGGTGGCCAGGATGCACACTCCCCTTGCCCACGGCCGCCGGCGTGCGCTTCACACAAAGCTGGTTCCCCAGCAAGGAGTGCCCCGTGCTCTTCCCGCCCCGCTCCTGCCTACAATTAAACTGCTCGTGGCTGCTAACAACAGCAGAAACAGATCAGGCAATGGCCAGAAGGAGCCCTTCCACGTCCCCCGGACTGGACTGAAGCGAGTTAGGGCACCTCTCGGAGAAGCACGCGTCCCGTCATCCTATCGTGGAGCCACACTGGATTAGCGTCCCAGGGCTGCTGTGACAGAGTAGTGCAGACTGGAGGGCTTAACAACCAGACTTTACTCTCTCCCAGTTCTGGAGCACAGAACTCTGAAATCAAGGCGTCAGCAGGGCTGGTTCCTTCTGGAGGACCCAGGGGAGAATCTGCCCCAGGCCTCGCCTCCTTCCCGTGGCCGCTCCTGGGCTCGCAGACTCAGCCGTCTAACCTCTGCCTCTGTCTTCACAGGGCCCTCCTCTGGCACCTCTGTGCCTGTGCCCTTGGGTTTAAAGCCCACCCGGTTAACCCAGGATGATCGCATCTTGAGATTCTGAACTTAATGACATCTACAAAAACCTTTTTTTCCAAATAAGGTCCCATCGCAGCTTCTGGGTGGGCAGGAGCCCCGTCCAACCCACGAGACTCTTTCTCGGGATCCTCAAAAGCTTCAGAGCCTTTACCGCTGTGTCTTTTGTATCTTTCAAGGAGCCTAACAAAATGGCAATCCCCTTGACCGGCGTCCAGTCACAGCCACTGACAGATAACATTACTGCTGACCCACTGTTCCTGCAGAGCAGGCCGGTCTTGCCTCTCCAAACGCCTGGAGAACAAGAATAAAGGGGGTTTTTCCCCATGGAATGGGCATACATTAGGGACTCAACGTTTGAAATTTTTCTTGTAATAGTTTGGAGTTAGTTGCATTATTTCCCCAAGATCGGATTTTGTGAATGTGGAGCAAGGTAAGAGAGAAGAGCTCAGAGGGATAAGAGAAGAGCTATCATCTTTCCAAATGTCCATTCCACAAGGTGCTGCGGGCCCGCCCTGCACACACCCCGCACTGAAAAGAGGAGGATGAAAGCTGGGCGGGTCCTCGAGCAGTTCAAGGCCCTGTTGGGAAGACAAACGCACAGACAGCTCACCACTGACACCAGTGATTCGTGCAATGATACAGCTGTGAGTGAACAGAAAAGAAGGACGAAAGCAACTCACTCCACGAAGACTCCAACGGGACGGCAGTGGGGGGTGGAGGGATGTCTCAGAGGAAGTGGCCCTGGGCTGCAGAGGGAGGGGACATTTAGAACAAAAGACAAGCTTGTGAGAACGACTGGGGGATCGCGCACGTTTCTGTTGGAACGGAAGGCGGAAGAAGACAACGCTTAAAATGCAAACTGACGCTCGTCTGGACGTTGCCTCAAATGCCACTCTCTGAAATTCTACCCTGTAGGCAGTGGGGGCTGTAAAGTTCCTCCACCTCCTGGGGTTGCGGAGGACCCCTGCCCTTGCCAGCATTTCTGCTCACAAAGGTGCAGGCTGCGCAGTGCGGCGGCACTCCAGGGGCTGCCACTCACGTAGCGGTCTGGGAGAAGAGTGCCCCCTGGATCTGCGCAGCGTGCAACAACGCAATGGTCCAGGGCGGTCCGACCTTTACGTTCGCTTCCCGCCCAACAGCTTTTTGTATGCAGGGCGGATTTCTGCAGTTAGCTGCTTGGGAACTGGAAGCTAGCCCTGGTCGCACGTTAGAACTAATCAGCATAACGCGTGTGGTAAAAGCTCACGTGGTAACCCACGTGGTAACCCACGCTCGTATTTATAACATGTAAATAAGTTGTGTATATAACAGCTGTGCAGAAAGCCTGCAGTGACAAGGTAGATGGTGACACGATGAAAGGTTGTCAAACTGTAGTGTGTCTACCACAGGCATGATTTTAAGGTTTCTTTTAAGAAGAGAGCATAAGAACAGACTCAAACGGGAAGGAGGTCCAAGCTGAGCGCTGCTGCAAACTTGAAAGCAGACAACCCCGTGAGACGCGCGGTCAGACAGGACAGCAGGTGACCGGAAGCAGCCAACCCATCCTCCTTCTGGGCCTCGGGTTACAACACCTATCAGAGGGGACTGTCGGACACTGCCCATCTTGCAGAGGTATTGGGAGGATCTTATGTGAAAACTCTTGGGAAAATACAAAGGGATATCTTCATGTAAAACACAGTTACTGTCAGGGAAAAAGAGAAAGGACGCTACATTCTCAGACACCGGAAAGAAAGTGAAGGAAGTTTCACTTCACGAAAAGTCTGAACTTTTCCTCCTCCTGATTTGAATGTCAGCCTCTAGCATGCTGGGCAGGTATTTAGAAAGCGATAACCCTGCATGAGAAAATAGAGTTGACAGAGAAGAGCGGGTCTAGCTGCAGCTACAGCTAGAGATGGGGCAGGCGGAGAAGGCTGTTTTAGGAGGCGTGGGCCCAAGCATCATCGGGCTGGCGGGGTACGCGAGTGAGTCTGCGCTCTGAACGACGCTGCTTCCAGCTCACTCAGCCAGGCAGCTTGCTACGAGAAAGACCATTTGGAAGAGGTTCAGAGAAGAACAGAGCAACAACACTATTAAGAGGCTGGTTTCAAGGATTGATTTAGGAAGAAAGATTAAGGCCGCTAAGTGTGTACAGCTTTCCTAATCGTGGACTAAGTGAAGACAAGATACACATCATCAGATATTTAAAGGGTAGAAGCAGCGAGGATAGAAGGGGATTATTTAGATGAGATTTTCAATTTATGCAACACGTTGTAAACTGTCGTAAAGAGCTAGGGGAAGACTTGGCTCCCTCGGGGGCTTGGGGATGAACTTCAGCTGAAATTGACGGCGCTGTGCCGCCCCTCTCCCAGGAACTAAAGTGGCTGAGGAGGGGCACCCCCTCCATTTGCAGAGGGACAGGCCACGTTCACACTAAAACACACGGGGAATGACCTGGAAGCATGGGCTCAGCCCGTAGCACCGTGCGCCCACCCCCATCTCTACGTTCTTTCCCGGGAGCCTGGACAGGAGGGCGAAGGGCTCCGTCCCTCAGGGGAGATCAGGCCCTCACGTACCCCGGGCCCCCGAGACGCTGACCACAGCGTTGTGCCGCCAAGGCCCCGCCCACCCACGCCAGGTACCGTCATTTCTCGCCATCAGTGAGACTTCCTGATGCTCTGCTGGCCGTCGCCTCTGGTCACTTTCCTGGTTTTTCTTGCATCAGGTTTGCTTCTGTCCTGTGTCTGCTCTGGCCCTTTAGTGCCCTCAGTATGCGGTAGGGATTTTCCACCTTTGGATCTTCTTTCACAAAAGTTTCTAGGATATTCAAGGACCTTTATATTCCCAAAGAAATCCATTTCTCGTGTTCCTGAAAGAAACCTTGCTGGACTTTTTATTGGAGTTACATTGAAATTAATGATTACTTTGGGACGAACTGACATCTCGACAATGTTAACTTGTCCCATCCATGAAACCAGAACATCTTTCCATTGATTAAAATCCCCTTTTGTGTTCCATGATAGAGTTTTTAAATTGTCTCATAAAGGTCTTATGCATTCTCTGTCAGGTTAACTTCTAGATCCTGAATAGCTGTGCTGCTATTCTGAACGGTGCCTTATGTATATTACATAATCCAGCTGTTCGCTGTTGATGAGGAAAAACACAACTGAGAACCGTAGGTTAATTCTGAATCCAGCTTCTTTACTAGACCCTGTATGGTTTTAATAATTCATTCATTGATTCTGCTAGGTTTTCTGTATAGATAATCAGATCGTATGAAAAAATGACAGTTTTGTCTCTCTTCTCACACTCTATACCGTATATCCTTGTATTTATTTGACTTGTCCTATTTCTTTGATTGGGGAGATGCTGGAAGTTAACAGGGATGACAGTCATCCACGTCTAGATCCTAATCACAATAATCTACCCTCCTCCACGAGCCACACGCTTGCTGTCCACGTCTGTCTGTACAGACCTTGTAAAGCTAAGGGAGTTTCTTTATATATGTTCCTTGTTTCTGAGAAGTGTCTTCATAAGTAGACGTCGAACTTCATCAAATGTGTTTCTGCAGCAACTGCAGTCATCAAATGATTCTTCTCCATTGGTCTACTGTGTAGTGAAGTAAGAGGAGAAATTTCTACTGATGAGACACCCCCGCTCTCCTGGGAGAAGGTGTGCTTGGTCATGATGCATTCTGAATTCTCCACGGGACTACGTAAACCATGACTCCTCCAGGGCGCCTCACGTACGTGTGTTAGGTTCCAGTCCTCAGGTCTCTGAAGCTCCCCCAGAGGCTCCTGCACTTGGTCTCTCCGCCCTGGTCTCACACACGTGGGTCCTACTGGACACTGGTCTCGACCCACAGGTCCCGTCTTCACCTGTTGGAGGCTCCCCCAACCCCCGAAGCTCCCCCAGGGACCCTCCACCACATTCCACCACGCAAAGTGCTCCCTGACCTGCCTCCTCAATGACTGCTGAGCTCTCCCGATAGTAGATACATAGCCAGAGAACAGCCCTTCTCTGCCCTATGGGCTTCTGGTCCTCACTGCCCAGACACGCTGGAACACAACCACCAATAAATATTACGTTGCGGAGCAGTGGTGGGGACTCAGTGCGCTGGCATTTTAAGTAGTTTAAAGCATGAGCGATGCCGGTGGACAAGGGGGATTTCTGATTACCTAAAACTCCCTTAAAAGGCTAAACGAATATACACTCAGGGACGAGGGAGAGGGACAGAGGAGAGAAAAGGAGAGGGAGGGAGAGAGAGAGAGAGAGAGAGATCACAGGCCTGTGCACAGATTCCCTGACATCTGTTTCTAGCACATGTCACTAAATAAATCTTGGAGAATCCTTCTAGAAACAACCATGAGCACAGGTTTTTGAGCCCTTGCTCTGCACACAGTGAACACTGAAGCAGAGGCATAAACCGAACTCCAGGAGCTAGAATGACAATGGGGAAGGTGTGGCCAGCCAACAGCCACGTGGCGGCGCAAGGGGAGTGTGAAACGGTCCCAGTAACTGACGGGAGAGGAAACTTGGGGTATGGGTTGGGGGGTGTCCAGGAAGCACCCAGAGCAGCTCCTGGGCTGGGTGGTCGGAAGGGGTGGGGCAGGCCCCTTGGCCAAGAGAGAAGCGTGAAAGGAAGGCCTCAAGTCAGAAACAATTGGGACTGTTCACTGGAAGCTGCGGGCAACTGAGAGAGGATCGTCCTGACCATCCTCCAAACAGCCCCAAGTGGGAGAGCATCCTTCGCCGAGCGGACCTCCCGAGGAAGAGGGAGGCGGAGGGAGGATGGAAGATGCGCTGAGCCGGCTTACCTAAGGCTGCAGGTATTTCTCTCGTTGGCCAGTGTTTATCACCATAGCAGTGGATCTGTACAGTCTGGGGAGATGGTCTGTGTCTGGAGCATTTCCCATGCACCATCTGTGCACCATCCATGAGAAACGCTGCAGCCACGCAAATGCAGGTGAGAGCAGGGACCCTCCCTTGGGTGCAAGAGCCCCAAAGGGCATCATCCTAAGAGGTCAAGGTTTTAACGTGGGCCAGTCGCTTAGATGAACGCCAAAGCGGCTGGAAAAGCCTCGCGCTCCGTTATTCCTGACGTGGACCTTCTTCCAGAAGCACAAAAGGGACCAGGTAGCAAGGAGCTCCTGTGACCAACGCAGTCCCTGACTCAGGGGAGGGGCAGAAGTCTCCACGTCCGTCGAGAACCACGGACACTCAGTTTCCATTGGCAGTCGCCTAAATGAACGAGCGGTTGTTGGTTGTTCGTTATCAACTTGCCCAACTAAACGTTGAGCCCCTCACACCATAGGAAAACCTCTCACACCTCCATATTTTGCGAGCTTCCCACAGACACCGAGATTCTGCGAAAACGCTGATGGCCTTTCAGTCATGTGAACGTGGATCACTTCTTCCTTTATCCAGTACTCTGTGTCCGTCGTTATGGCTCAGATTATGTTATCTATTTATTTAGCAACAGATGGTATGGTTTTTTGAAGGCAAGAATGAACTCAAATTCAGGCTAGTTTCTTTTTTAGTTCTACAACTTCTTGTGATTTTAGAAAGTGTATCCTTAATTTGCACAGAGTAGAAACTCCACCATATCCGTGTTTCCCTCGCGTTTATCCTTAGTTCAGCTTGTAAGGTGTGTGTGGAAGGTCTTCTCCCCCCAGCCCTGAAGGGCGAGAAGTGAGTCGATGCGAGAGCAGACGGGGGCCAGGCCTCGGGGTCTGTGCTCAGATGCTGTTCCTTCCCCACACCGCTTCTTCTGTTCTCTGCTTCCCTAGCTGGGGACCCTTTTTAACACCCCTCTGTGCTCTATTACCTTATGCTGTCATCAGGGTGAAAAGGTCAAACAGTCACGTCCACCCTCATGTGTCCAGAATTTCCTTTCTTCTGTGTTGCATATGTGGAGACAGCCTCACTTGGGCTGATTTTTAAGGACGGTGTTAACTCAGGACCAAATGAAGACCTTCGGGGGCCGTAAGCTCCCAGAAAGATAGCTGTGCCCCCATATTTCATTCAATCAAAACACTATTATTCTGCAAAATAAAGAAGTTCAGCAAGTTCTGGTTGTTCTCACGACAGTTACTTCAAAGCTTAAAAAAACCCACTTCTTCCCAAGACAGTGTTTTCTTTCTCAATCATGGAGCCTCGGTTTTGCTGACCCCCTGGACGGCCCAGTGCTGGACGGAAGGCCTCAGTCCTTCCCAGCAGATTGAAGCGGTGGTCAAGCACATTCCTCAGGGTCTTCTTTTTTTTTTTTTTACTTTTTATTGGAGTATGGTTGCTTTACAATGTTGTGTTAGTTTCTGCTGTGCAGCAAAGTGAATCAGTTAGACATATACACATATCCGCTATTTTTTAGATTCTTTTCCCATGTAGGTCATTACAGAGTATTGAGTAGAGTTCCCTGTGCTACACAGTAGGTCCTTGTTAGTTACCTATTTTATATATAGTCGTGTGTATATGTCAATCCCAATCTCCCAATTCATCCCTTCCCCCCACCTATCCCCCGGTAACCATAAGTTTATTTTCTACATCCGTGACTCTCTTTCTGTTTTGTAGACAAGTTCATTTGTAGCCCTTTAAAACTTTTTTTTAAAGTAAACTTTTATAAATTTATTTATTTTATTTATTTTAATTTTGGCTGCACTGGGTCTTTGTTGCTGCACACGGTCTTTTCTCTAGCTGTGGCGAGCGGGCTTCTCATTGCGGTGGGTTCTCTTGTTGTGGAGCACGGGCTCTAGGCACGCAGGCTCAGCAGCTGTGGCACATGGGCCTAGCCATTCCACGGCATGTGAGATCTTCCCGGGCCAGGGCTCGAACCCATGTCCCCTGCATTGTCAGGCGGAGTCCTAACCACTGACCACCGGGGAAGCCCCTGTAGCCGTTTTTTAGATTCCACATATAAGGCAATATCATATGATATTTGTCATTCTCTGTCTGACTCACTTCACTCTGTATGACAGTCTCTAGGTCCATCCACGTTGCTGCAAATGGCACAATTTCATTCCTTTCTATGGCTGAGTAACATTCCGTTGTATATATGCACCACATCTCCTTTATCCATTCATCTGTCAATGGAAATTCAGGTTGCTTCCACGTCGTGGCTATTGTAAACAGTGCTGCTATGAACACTGGGGGGCATGTATCTTCTTGACTATTATCGTTTTCTCTGGATATACGCCCAGGAGTGGGACTGCAGGATCATATGGTCCTCGAGCTCTTCTTTAACTGCAGACAACTCAGGATCAGACTCTCCTTTGGACTGTGACTCAGATCTCACTGGATCCAAGAAAATCACTTCAGAAATCCTAAAATGAATCCACAGTGCTCCAGAATCTGAGGATCTGGAAACACACTTTCAGGGGCCCTGAGTTCAGACGTCAGTGAGTAAAGTAGGTGAAAGGACTGACAACTACATTTGCCCTAGAAAAGTCTCACGAGGCCCCAGCAGGGACGTGGCTGAACAGAGCGGCCGCCGTGCACCCGGGGAGCCTGCTGTGCAGGGGAAGGACGGGGCAGCCCTGTCACCCACTTGGCTCAGGGGTGCCCGCCCTGCGGAAGGCACGCGGGTGGCCCTGTTGTCCCACGGTACAGGCGGGGAAACTGAGGCTTAGTGTGGGAAAGCGCCCTGCCGAGGGCAAGAGCAGGCTGACTGATGGCAGGGCTCAGAATCCGCCCCCCATCCGTCTCTCCCAGAGGTCCGTCCTCACCCACTGGGCCTCCTCCCTCCGGCCCTGCTCTGCGTTCTCAGTGCACCCGGCACCGCGCTTTCCCGCCACCAACAGGGCGGTGAGGGCACAGCTGGCCCCGTGTGTGTGCGCTCAGGCGCCGAAAACAAATCCGTCTCCTAACGGTCACGATGATGAAATAAACATGAGGGAGAAGCCTCGTGCTCTGACGTCCTGTACTTCGGGTCACATTAAAGTGCTATACAACTGAGCGAGCTGCTGTGAGGTCCCCTGCTTGACAGAAAGATTCAGCCACAGATTTGAAAGATCTATTTGGGGAAACAGACCCATCAGGGAGGACAGCGCTGCCACTGCCGATCTACACGCAGGACAGTGGAATGACCCGGAGGAATTACAGCTTATACACTGTGTTATCCCTTCACAAACATGGAAGAGTAGCTAACGCGAGGCGGTGGAAACCCGAGCAGAACGTTCTCGATACGACTGCGTGTCCGCGGGGGCTCTGTGTGTATATATGCACGTGTGGTGACACTTAAACGCGTGTGAAGTGCTTTAAATGCCATGGGGGTGTTGGGGGCATAACAACGGCAACAGCACGATCCAGAGGCTGAAACGGAAACCTTGTGAGTCAGTCCGAGCAGGGCCGTCCGCCCCGCGGAGCGTGTGAAGTGGCTCCCCAAATGGGAGAGATGGGGTCGTCTGTGGTCCCCACTACGATCACGACCCTGGGCCTGTGTGGCTATCCCACGCTGCCGAGTGACCGACGGGGGCGGGTCAGGCTGCCCTGGTGACAGCAGCCGAGGCTGGGTGCCAGGGCCTGTGCCCCTCCTGCAGGTTCTGGAAGGCCAACCACCCCGAAAGCCTGGCTCCCAGCTCCGGTCCCAGGGCCACCTGGCGCAAGCTCGCGCCCTCAAGCCGAGCTCCCCGCCCTCCTGGAGCTGGGACAGTCACAGCCGTCCTGCCCACAACAGCAGGTGGCACTGAGGACTAAACCGAAACTGAGAAACGGCTTTTAAACACACAAAACACGACAGGCAAGACGGTGCTGGTGGGGCTGAGTGCCCGTCAAGAACCTTCCCTTCAACGTAACAAACACCAAAGCTAGAGGTCTCCAGTCTGAGCTCCCACACGCTCCTGCTTTAGATCCTGGTTCACGATGGCGGAAACCTCATCAGCTCCTGGGTTAGCTACGGGCTCACACGTGCCATGTATTATCAGCTTAGATGGCGCTGTGCTCTCGGTTCCATGTCACAAACCCACATCACTAGTGGCAGTGAGGGCTGAGCCCACAGACGCACGGTTCGACAGGAGGCCAAGGAGTGAAGAGGGAACGGAAGAGGAGCCGCCGAATCGCCCAGCGAGCCCGAGGGGTGCTGCCCGGACGAGGCTGGGGGGTGCCTGTACGTAAGAACGCGGCCAAAAAGATTCAGGAGTCTCAAAAAGAGATGGGCTGCCCTGTCCCTTTTGCAAGGGGACGTGAAACTACAAGTCTGAATCTTGTACTTTACAGAGCAGGTCGCCCGCAGGGCTAGTCAGCCACGGGTGGGAGCGCGGGGCGAGGTGCAGAGGAAGATGTGGTCTCCGCCTCGAGAAGGAGGTGTTTTCGCTGGGAAGTGCAGGAACAACTGCGCGGTCCTCACCGTAGGAGCCGGAGGAGGGACAAAAAGCGCTAGGTCCATGCGGGATGAAACAAAACTTAATGTAGGGGGCAGGTGACATGAACCAGACCTTTAAGGAATGATGGAGATCTGGACGGGAGGAGGAGAGGCATTCTGAGACAGGAGACAGCACAAATGAAGACTTGGAGGGGAAAGAAGAAACGGGTCTGGGGAGCTGGGGAGTCTGGAAGCCAAGCTTATGTGGCAGGAGGGAGGGGGAGGGGAAGAGGGGGGAGGGGGAGGGGGGACCTGAGAGGGGGCTGTAGGCGGGGAGGGCAGAGGAAGCAAGAGTGGGAGAGAAGCGTGAATGGGAACGTGGAGCCGGACCATGGAAATCCATCAGCAAATTAATAAGCATTAGTTGAGATCTCGGACAACGCTCCGACCCTCCCAAGGCCCCGGTCTCCCCACAGAAGCGAGAGGAGCCCACTGGACCTTCAGCTGTGAGTTCAGGGGGTGCCAGACAGCCCCTCCCTCCCAGGAACTGGGGCCCGCGGAGCCACTAACCATCCAACCAGAATTCTGTGTGGTGACCTGCAAATAAAGCTGACGTGCCACAGACAACGTCCATGTTGCTCTAAGAGTTTAATCCAAGAGCCCATGTCTTTTAAGAAAGAGATGGTTGCAAAATGCATGAGGACCGAAATTACAATATTACAAATAGAAGAATCAGAAAATTATTGCACAATGATCTGACTGGCTCACCATCCCAAGTCCCACTGTGTCACGGCTCAGGGCGTTTAGCTGCCCTCCGTGCACCTCCAGCCTGGCTGCCGAGAGCATCGTGGTTCTGCTCCTGGTGGCCCCTGAGATGCCCGTCCTGCCTCTTCTTCGTAATGAAGCCCTTTCTCGGCATCGTACCACTGTTTGCCAAAGCCACCAATGCTGAGACGTCTGCCGGCCCCTAGCCTCATAATTACTTCCTTTCAGGAACTGAATTAGTCCTCTCTGCCTGCCCAAATTCCGGCGACGGCTGCCACTGGGTCTGTCCCCAAGCCAAGCACCTGCCCCACTGGGGAAAGTGTCTATTTTGTGGACCAATGACTCAGGACATCAGGACATCCACCCTGAAACTAGACCCTACGGCCTCCAACACAAAGACACTGCTGTGACAAAGTGAGAGAGTGGCATGGACATATACACACTACCAAACATAAAATAGGTAGCTAGTGGGAAGCAGCCGCATAGCACAGGGAGATCAGCTCTGTGCTTTGTGACCACCTAGAGGGGTGGGATAGGGAGGGTGGAAGGGAGGGAGACGCAAGAGGGAAGAGATATGGGAACATATGTATATGTATAACTGATTCACTTTGTTATAAAGCAGAAACTAACGCACCATTGTAAAGCAATTATACTCCAATAAAGATGTTTAAAAAAAAACACACACACAAAGACACTTGTTTAAACCTCCATTGACAAGACCAATCATTGAGCCGGAACAAGAGACATTTTTGCGGATGCTCATAATATGCTTAGAAAACTAAGGAAACCACATTTCAATAACAATACGCAGAGACACCATAGGAATTCAGAGGAAGGAGAGGAACATTTCAGAAAGATTTCACAAAAGAAAATCTGAGCTGGAACTTCAAGAATGGGATAGGTTTTGGAAAGTTGGGTAGAAGTAAGAATTCTTAGCAAGAAAATATCCCATTTAAAGCCACGGAGTCAGAAAGCTCAGAATGTGTTCAGAGAACCCAGTCAGGCATCCGACACACACATAGAGAGCTGAGGACGGGACGGGGCAGGTGTGACCCAAAGGCCCAGGGACCTCAGTGGACAAGACAAGGCCTCCACCCTGGGGCAGATCACATTCTAGTGACCACACGCCCAGAGTAAGGTCCACAGAGGAGATGAAATGGCCGGGGGTGAGAGGAGGTTAAGGGCAGAGTGGCACCCCCCCATCCGCGGGGGCCCCAGACCTGTTCGCTCACAAGGGCTGAGGTCACAACTAGAAACACGCAGGGCCTGGCTCTGGCCCTGGGCGTTCACCTTCCTCATCTGTACAATGAGGGCCAGGACCACATCTCACTCAAGACTTCTATGATCGTGGTTACCTCTTGGTTTGCAGGTAAAATTTCTGGGGTTCTCAGGAGAAAAATCTAGATATCTGTTCATTCTGGTTTCATGCACAAGCTGTAGTGACGCTTATCTCTCTCATTTTGGTAATTAAAGCTCTCGACATAGATGAGTGCATCTCATCACAGAGGAAACGCAGGTGGGCCCTGTGTGCCTGCGATCTGAAAGGACCAAAGGCCACCAAAATGATTTTCCGTCCTGGAATCTCTGTGGCCAGAGCTGTCGCTAGACGAAGCGCCAGGCCTGAAAGCACACTGCAACTTAGGAAGCGCTCAGGTTACGGAAGTGGTGGTCGGCCACTAACCAGCTGGTCAGATGACTGGAGGTCGGTCAGGAAAGGAGCGAACAGGCAGTGATGGAAAAGCACTGGGGCTCGAAAGGGAGGGACCTGGCGTCCTCCTCCGGGGGATGGTTCAAGAGGGGACCCGGAGTTCCAGCAAAGCCCCAGGGATGCTGCCGGCTTCCCCGGCTCCATCTTTTCCTGCTTCTGCCCTGCCCGCACGTCTTCAACCGAAAGACGCCTCCAAGGCAGCGGAGATGCACGGGGACTGTTAGCAAGTGCTCCAAACACGGCGAGACCCCAGGTCTTGATGGAGGTGACGAGAACAGACGAGGCTCAGAGCGGGAGGTGGCGGCTGAGCCCAGGCAGGTGAGGGCCTGGAATGTGAGGCCCTCTGGCAGGTATCGAGGTGCAGTTGTAAAGAGATAATTCAGGCAGTGAGGAATTGAAGTTCAAAGCCAGTGACACAGAGAGAAACCTGAGATACCGGGTTCAAAGTCACAGCAGCAGGGACAAATTGCTGCTGCATCTCGGGCGCAAACGCGGCTGGGCGCGCGCTCGCCCGCTCCCGGGGTCTGGGCGGGGCTGGGCTGGAGGTGCGGGCTCAGCTTTGAAGTTCACAGATGCGGCGGGCGCGGCGCGGAGGAGCCGGCATCCCGGCGGGGCGGGGCCCACGGAGGAGAGGGCATCAAAGACGGCCTCTCCTCCGCGTTTGCTCAGGGCGGGGCCTCTCTCCAGTTACAGCTGCGTAACCCATTGTGTTCCCCACTGTTTGCTTAGGTTTAACGCAGAGTTAGAATTCTGGTTTTGTTTCCCACTTAGAAAAAAAAATCGCTTTGTAAAGGGAGGTTACTAAATAAAACTTGCGGAATTCTATTCAGCCGCATAGGATGACTTTTGGCTTGAATGTGATCCCTGGCGGGTGACTATGAGTGTATAGAATTTCCAGGAGACTAGAAGACGTTTGAAAGAAATTCCTCCTGAGTAGTTACCTGCCTTGGTAACCACAGAAGACATTTCTACCTGCCAAGCTCCAGGCTGGGAGTTTTGGGGCAGCCTGACACCAACAGCATTCCTTTACTCTTTCAGGAAACAGGACGGTGCCTGTTACGAACTCAGCTCTATGCTGGGTCCTATGGTATAGAAAATGGCTTTGCCACCTTCAAGGACTTAGACTGTAATGAAACAAGTGTTTCAATATTTTTCTAGCTGATTGAACGTCATCAGATGAATTAAGAAAAGCCCAAACCCTGAACTAGAACGTTGAGAGTAAACACAACACAACAGTGCTCAACCCCACGATGAGACAGGACGGCACCATCGGGATCCTGAGAGCACTTCCCACAAAGAGAAGGTCTGGACGGTGCCACGTGCAGCGTGAGAGGAGACGTCGACGTGGAAATGTCTGGGATCGTCTTGAATACAGACGGCTTACAACGTGCCTGTGTTCAAGGCACCTGGGACGATGGCGTTTTGTGTATATTCTAACAAATTTAGATCGCTCTGAGGTCTAGTCCACGGCTAGACGTCCACACGAGCACGTGACCAAATCAGAACATCCCGGCTTGAGTTCTGTGTCTCCAAATTCAAACACTCCTACTGATATCAGACTGATCTACTTACAGAGACAGGGACCACCGTCACCAAACATAACAGGCCATGGTGCCGAGTCAGCTAGCTCCTTGTATCACTCATCTCACAATAAACCATATATTTATGTGAAAGAAAGTCTGAGACACCTAGCGTGTGATGTGTGCGGAAGGAGACCCTTTATCCCCTCAAGTATTTACTGGGCACGTCCTAATCTGCCCCCCACTGAGCTGGAAAATGACAGGGAGACAAAACAAACCAGAGAAACTGTGCCCGTCCCCAGATGCTTTGACCGTTCAGTTGAGATGCAAGACATCCCCGCACAGAAATATGATTATGTGCCCAAATGGCTTGAAACCGGCAAAAATAAAATGCTATGAGGTTTAAGAAAAGGAGGAAATTAATACAGGTTGCAGTGACCAGATAAGATGTTACGGAGGGGCAGGTCCTGCAAGGCTCCTCGAGGACTGCAGAGAGTTTCACAGGTGGAAGGGGAATAAGCGGCCGACAACTGGGTTTTGTCACGATGTCGTCTAAACCAGAACACAGCCGAAACCAGACTGGAGCGTGGATGGGGGAGGGCGGGGAAGTTGGGGTCGGGGGAGGGGTATGGCTCTGGCGATAGGAGAACCCAGACTGCAGGAGGACAAGAGCCTTTGGACAGGTACCTGTGCCCTCCACTGGTCCCTACTATTCCCATGATACTGACACCTAACACTCTGGGGCTGGAGATAAACTTCAGATCTGAAAGGGCAACACAGTAACATTCATCACATCCTTAGGCTAAGAGCTTAAATAACCAAGTATCAATGGCTACCGGCGGAAAGCTGAGATGATGAGACAGAAATCACCGCGGGTGGGTGGGAAACCATGACGACTACAGAGAAAGGAGTGCTACCCACAGAGGCAGACCCTGGCCTCAGGGAGCCGTGGGCCACCCCAGGGATGGGAGAGACTGGCGGGAGAAGGGGACAGGCTCCAGGGAACAAGGGTGGTGAAAGGCAGGCTGCGGTTCCAGGTCAGGGCCCTTTTCTGAGCCACTGCTGGGTGACAACTCCAACGTTTCCGTGTTGTGCTGCACACGGTACCTTCTAGACGTCAGCGTTGCATCTGACAGCTCAGGATTTGATCAGAAATACACAAATCACGCCATAGCTTTTCCTAGTCGTGTGCATACAAGAAGATGACTTACACCCCATTTCTTTCTCCACCCTGAAACACCTCTGACAGCCATCTCAGCAAAGGGAAATGCCCTCCTGCCAGCTGCTCAGGCCAAAAACATCAGGGTCCTCCGTGACATCCCTCTTTCTCTCACACCCAACATCTAATCCATCAGCAACACATGTGACTTTACCTGCAAAGCACACCTGGATACAGTCACTGTGCAGCCGCCATGCTGGTGCAGCCACTGTCAGCGCTCCCCTGGGTATGTGTATGCTTCTGCCCTGGGCTCTGTCTGCGATCTAGACTCAAAGAGAAGTCAGGTTACCAAGAAACAGAAAATAACAAGTGCTGGTGAGGATGCAGAGAAGTTGGAACCCTGGGGCTCTGCTGGTGGAAACAGCCCATCAAGGACTAAACATAGAATTACCCTGTGACCCAAGCACTCCCCTCTGAGTATAGATACGGAAAAACTGAAAGCACAGAGACAGTTGGGTCTTTGCACAACCACGTTCACAGCCGAGTTATTCACAACAGCCGCCAGAAGGTGGAAACAATGCCGACATCCAGCCTCAGACTAAGGGATGGACAACATGTGGGCCACACGCAGAGGGCTATCACGCAGCCCCAAACAGGAAGGACATCCTGTCACGGCTACCCATGGAGGAACCTGAGGACATCATGCTCAGTGAAATAAGCCAAAAAGACAAGTACTGTGTGATTTCCCTCATAGGAGGGGCGGAGCTGTCACGTTCATAGAGACAGAGTAGGGTGCGGGGGCCAGGGGCTGCGGGAGGGCGGGAGCCTTAACGGGGACAGAGTCTCAGTTGGGAAAGATGAGAAGTTCTGGGGATGATGGTGGCGATGGCTGCTCAACAGTGTAAACGTGCTCAATGCCAGTGTCCACGTAAACACGGCTAAAAAGGTAAATTTATGTTATGTGTGTTTTACCACAATAAAAAAAGAGAAGACAGAGTAACGGTTTTCAAACATGAATCACAGGGTGCCTGTCCTCTGCACAAAACCCTCCAATGGCTCCCATCTCGTCATCTCACAACTTTGTGCCCCAAGTCACTCCCCATCGTCCCCCACGGCCACCCTGCTGTCCCCGGCCCAGGTGCCCCAGGGCCTGTCACCTCAGCAGAGGCCAGCGTGCGGCCCAGGACTCCACTCTGCATGCCCCCACCAACCGTCGAGACCCCGCCCGCTGCCAAGACCCCACCACCACCACCGTGACCCCACCCACTGCCGAGACCCGACCCACCTCTGAGACCCCACCCACCGCCGAGACCCCACCCACCCAACCAGCACACACACCCTCTTCATTTTCTCCACAGCACTTAGCACCTCTGACATATTCTACTTATTTGCTTATTCATTATCTTTCTCCTCAAATGAGAATTTAAATCCTATTAAGGCATAGATCTGGTCTCTTCTCTTTTGTCCCCAAAACCCAGAACAGTGCCCGAACACACCTACCTCTTATATCTGGGTGAGTGAATGAACGAATGGGTCAAGCTTGAGAAATCCTTTTCTTAAACTATCAGCTCTTTCTAAAACTCTAAATGTGGGTATACCAATTTTCTTCCTTTATGTGAAGATGATGTTTAAAAAATTCCATATGGTCTATGTGAGTATAAAGCACAGAGAAAACTAGGCAGAAATCGGCTTTACACAACTCAATCTCTATTCACCATACTTACTATAAATTTCTGTATCACAATGACTTTATCAGAAATGCATGTGTGTGTGTGTCCACGTGTCTGAGTGCGTGTGCACGTGTGCGTGTGCATCTGCTAAAGAGGCTTTAACAAATTTTCCATTTAGCAGTGGTTGTAAGAACACCACCTTCACTTTACACTTTCCCTGTAGGTTATTTTTGTAATAAAATGTCCAACTCTGGTTGTCGCACTAGATTTCACCGGCTTCAAAAAGCTGAGCTCAGAAGCACTACATATTTGAAGTCTGCACACATTCGAAAACCCCTCTTGAAAAGTCGATAATATTCAAACAATAGCTAATGTTTGGGAGAGAAGAGCATTCTTTACTCTGCAGCATTTTCTGCTAAAACCTCAGCTGTCAGCGCCGGCTGAGGCCCCACCTATCAGATACCCTGGCGTCCCTGACTCCCCTCGCCCACCAGCCACTTAAAATACTTTGTTTCCTTTTAATCAGAATAAGCTCCGATGATCTCCCTTCAGACCCAGGCTGCTGCTTTATCACGTTGACAGTCTGGGGGACCCTGCTTCGTTTCCACACGTGATGCGGGACAGACACAGGTAGACACCCAGGAGACAGACAGAGCTTCACACAGACAATGGGGGAACATTTCGTAGCTTCAGGGAGCACAACGTGCTGCAAAAAAAACCACAAAAGAGCCGTGTCTTTTTGCCCAGAAGTGCCTCGTTTCTGGGTATTTATATTCGGGGAGGTAAACGGATGTGGCCAAGTCGGAATTTTGCTTCCCCAGGCTTCTTCGTTCTAAGTTGATGGGGAAGAGAACATCAGCTCGCTCAGTCCGAGGAGCACAGGTAAGTATCTGGCAACCAAAATTAACCGGGAGACACAGAGCACGAGGAAGGTCCCCTTACAACACGGCTCTCGATCACTGGAGACTCGCAGAGCCAAGAAGTGGTTTCCATGCAGTAAACTGAAAACAACAGGACAGCACTTCATTCCAATCTGCTACGAAAAACGCTGCTCTCAAATTGTTTTCCAAAGGAGCAAAGCTTTTATTACCTGCATAATCTGATTATCTGAGAACATAAGAACAGCGGCTCTTGGCCCGGGACTTGGTGTCTGCAGGAGGTGGAGCCATGACTCCCCCTGAGCCCCAAGGACCAAGGCGGACGCCTCCCCAGAACCAGCCTGTTAGCCAACTGCCCACCGGCTCTTCACGGTGGCCCATGACTGTGATGACGGAGTTTGGCTTCAGCTCCTGCGAGACGGCTTTCTCTTTGTTAAAAAGGGTGGCCCCTTCCTTCGTAAACTGCCCAGAATCTGTTCATCTGGGGAGACGCAGGAGCCTGAAGCGCACCAGGACCGCGAGAACTGTCGCCTTCCCCGAGTGCGGCCTTCCCCACCACGAACTTGCATAAGTTGCCCTGACCTTCCGGGTCCTCAGGCCAGCCCCACGCCCCTGGCCGCTCCCTCCCCATCAGGGCCCCTGTGTTATCCAGGTGGCAGGAGTGAAAGTGAGCGTTAGATGAACTCCTTTGCTAATTCGCTAGCACGATCCGTATGTATACCTATTCAACGCAAACTAAGAAAACCAAGTTCTAACCTAATTAGGAAAACCACTAGCTGTGGAATACATTATCGCGATAAAGTTCTAGCAGAAACAACAGAGATGGTTAACGAAGTGATTGCTTTTCCCGTTTTTTACTGTTGCAGCGAATACTGGCAAAAGCATAATATACAAGCATAATATGTTCCCCAAAGCTTCGTCTCGGCAGCCAACTTGTTAGTACAAGGCTTTGATGATAGTTTCTCATTGCAATGGGTGTTTTTTCAAGATTTCTGTCACATCATTAATAACTTCATTCAAAGATCACACATCTCTGCTTCAAATAAACCACTCAGCCACGTAGCCAGCATCGTGCTGACCTTACTTCCAAACAACCTCTGACAGTTCAGCAGAAGCATGAGTAATTGCTTATCTCGTGTCTTTACTTACAAAATACTTCATGTTTGTTGCTAATTATCTTTCCACGGCTGCACAAGTAGGGCATATAAGAAGATGCATCTGTGTCTTTGAAATTCCTTCATAAAATACATGTAGTGTATAGAGGCACATACTTTTTTGTATATTATTTAACTGCAAAACAAAGTGATTATCTCCAACCATCGACGCAGCCGTCCTAAGCGAGAGGATTCTACGCTATTATCTCAAGACACTGATTTCATATCTGAAGGTCAAACTATTTGGTGATTTCATCTAAATTTATAAATACTAAAGATAACTGAACAATTAACTGATCCGTGTTGCCAGGCTGTTCCCATAGCGTAGGATGTGGCTCAGGGCACCTGGAAGGCGTCTACTCTTCCTACGTTCCAACCTGGAGCCGCTGGAATTCCCAAAGTGGCGAGAGGCTAGGGAACACCAGGTGTTCTGCAGATCTCAGCTTCCACATACTCGTTGGTCTTAACCCATCACCAATACTTAACTGAGCACTTCTTATATATGTAGCATTTGACCAGGTCATCAGATTTTTAGACTCAGAAAAGTTGGCCTGGTCTTTATATCATGATGGTGGCAGGTATGAAGCAAACTATCTATCAGTTGACTTACAAACATCAATTAGAAAATGATAAAAAAAAAAAAATCTTGGACCAACTCACAGTGTTTAGTAGAGCTGGTAAGAACAATAGTGGCCCAACCAATATGTGGAGAAAAGACCATGAAAAACAGAACCCAAACAATAACAATAATGAAACAAACAGGCTTAGCCCTGTGTGCCGCTTCCTCCTGCTTAATCCAGGCTGTGTGAGCTCAAAAGCCCATTGGGAGCTTTTGATTTTTTTAGCCTGCTTTCAATATTTCAGTTCCAGCGTTTTTATAAATCTGATATAAAGTATTTAGTCTCAGAAGAAAAAAAAATACCATTGAAGATACACTCTTAGTTTTGTCAAATGTTGGTTTGCCTTCTATTTGGCTTGACATCTGAGGAAAGTATCTGAATGAGATCATTTTAAAAACTATATTGGCTGAAATCTAACCTTGACTGAATTAGATGTTCGTTCCTGAATGTGAGTTAGCTTTGAGTTCATTTACCTGTATGATCCTCAGCTGGAGAACGGGGCAGGGCAGGGGAGTGACAGTGAGAGAAAGAGAAGGTGACAACCCTGAAAGCCAAACTGTATCTATTTCACGAGCAGTAAAGTCAGAGTTCTTTCACTGTCCAGAAATTATTTCAGTGTTTTTGAAAAAAATTACTAGAAGTACAGAAAGCTCACCCTTATAAAAATTATACCTTTAGTTTGCTTCCTGCAGAAAGGTCAGAGGGCCTAGATCCAATTAATGGTAAAAGTCGACTTCCGTCCGTGACATAATTTAGTGGTGACCACATTTTACTATTCCTACCATCTCTGAGACAAAAAGCGGCCACTGCGTATGTTATCTAAGCCCGTTCATAACGAGACTCATTATATGGACTAAATCCCCTACGTGAATCAAACAAAAAAACATTCTACAGTTTCTCCTACGATGAAATTTTATTATGACAAATAAACTGCTGCTGCCTGGTCTACAAGGCAAGAGATGAAACTGGTCCCTAAGTGCCGACCATCGATTAGTAATCAAAATTAAATACTTCATACCCCGAGGAGGGAAAGAAGGGCATCATGCAAATACCTTCTTTCTCTAAGTTCCGAGGGCAGCTTTTTGTGTGTCTTTGTTGTTTGTAGCTTAGGAGTTGAAGTGGGTTTCCTGCCTGGAATGGTTGGAATTCTTGAAGTGGCAAGAGGCTGGGCAAAGTCAGGCGTCACTGATGCTCGAAGAGAAGAATCTCGGAACTCAGCAACAATCGGCCACTCTCCCGCCTCTCCCAGCACACAAAGGGAACAAAGATGAAGGCTGACTCTCAAAGCTGAGTCCTTCCTGATCGAGACGAAGCAGTCTGCCTTGGGATCACCCGAGATGGACTGTTCACTAAGACACAGGTTCGCGCCACTACAGGAAACCTTTCCCTAGTGATGGAGTGACGCCTAAAACATAGGTCCCAGCGAACCGCCGCGACGGTGAGAATCTGCAGGACCACCCCGAAGCGTCCTGTCCATCGCGGCCTGATTGCATTCCCGTCGCCACACGCACCTTACAGAGCCTGTCCGTCAGTGCGTGCTGGACAAGAGCAGCCGTGACGACGAGGCTCTCGCGCCCTCCGCGCAGCCTCCCAGCCGGGGGACACGTCTGACACAACACCGCCCACGTGACCCAACACAAAATCCATTTCCTAAGCCAGGACTCAACAGATGGGCTAAGTGATGAAAGACGACCCCAGGCCTGCCCGGTCACAGGCGAGTCAAAGGGCCCGTCCCTGAGTCCCGCTCCCGGCGCCTGGAGGTCCTACCCTGCAACCCCGCAGCGCTCACTGCGTGCGTCGCCCACACGTGCACAGCTCTGTCCTGCCCTTGGCTTCGCAAAAGGAGGGTGAGCTTCTGCTGAGAAGACTCACGTCCTGACTTGCTCTGGCTTCTGTGGTTTTAGGGTGGAAATGAACAGAAAACGAGCCTCCAGGACGCCTGAATCCAAGTCCAGAATCTCTGTCACCCTGAGGTCACAGGACCGCGCTCGGGCGGAAGTCAGCCCGCGAGCGCGTTTCTCAGAGATTCGTTTGCACGCCCGACTGGGGACAGAGCGCGGCGCGGGACGGGAGAGCGCGGGGGGGCCGGGGCACGCAGCCTGCTCCCTCTCCTCCCCCAAACCTAGGAAAACGCCAACTCAGGGCACCACGAACACAGGACGGCCACATTCCTCCTGCGCTGCGAGGCCGTTTCTGTCTTCTCCCCTTCGCCTCTGCACTTCACTGAGAAAAAGCCAACCCTCTTTGGCCATCACTCATCACTGCCGGCCCCTAGAGCCAGGACGAGCTGGCTCTCAGTGTCAGAAGCTTTACAAACCAACACCCGTGTCCTCGGAGGCCTGCAAGAAAGGACAACGCCGAAAAGAAGCTGAAACCTGACTTGGGATCCCTTCCAGGAGCTGTTCTCACCCTGACAGGTGGGCACGGAGTGCAAGCCTCTGTCACTGGTATTTGTCTTTTGTCCGTAACTGGCCTGTGACCTGCTTATGAGTGAAGGGAACTAAGACGAATTAAGTTCCTACTATGTGCCCAGAGCCCCTCAAGGTCCTCACGTATCTCTACGGATGAGGTGCAGGGCATAGGGACTGGCAAGGTCTCAGAGCTGGCAGGCAGCACAGGTGACAAGATCCCTTAGGGTAGGGACTGTGCCACGCAGAGGAGACCTCAGTACAAACACGGCCACCATCAATACTCCCTGAATGACTGACAGCGTCACTAAACATCAAGTAACATAATAGGGAGCTTACTTCCCTCCCCATACCACGAAAAATGCAGGCCTTTATCCCACTGTAATTGGAGGGAGAAGAGGCACCAGAAATTAATGCCTTAAGGCTTTGTCATGTTAAAGATACGGTGTCTATATGAACGTAATTAATATACAAGTTCATTTACATAATATTCCCATTGTGGAAACCCATCAGTATTTGAACTCGCTTTTCTTGACTCTTAATTCCAGTGCCTGCCTGCAATTTTTAAAATTATTAATAGTAATCCTACCCTTGACTAACTTCGAGATGAGGGTGGGTGCAGGGCATCCCGGAAACACCTGTGTCCAATGGTGCCAGGAGTTGAGATGGGAAGAAATGAAGAGAATTAGAAGGGCTCCACCCACGTACATGTGACTCACCTTTTTCTTTAGGGCTGTAAACCCTATGGAAGAGAGAAACCCATGGGGACCTCCCTGCCCTCTGTCCCCCGAAGACCATCGCGTTCTGTACACCTACCTCCAAAGTCTCCCTTGCCTCTTCTCTGCCCCTAATTCAGCCCTTCAGCACCCATGAATGGAGGGGTCTCCCCTTCCTCATTGTTGACTGCTGCACCCCATTGTCTGGCGCATAG
This sequence comes from Grampus griseus, assembly GCF_964374135.1. Taxonomy (NCBI): domain Eukaryota; kingdom Metazoa; phylum Chordata; class Mammalia; order Artiodactyla; family Delphinidae; genus Grampus; species Grampus griseus. The sequence continues at coordinate 1,977,630 of NC_139003.1, read as the reverse complement.
TAGGTGCTCATTAGACATCCCCTGAATGAACGGCTGGAGGGAGGGAGCTGCCTCCCGGTCCCCCCGCCTCTCCGTCACCCCTTCCCCGCGTGCCGCAGAATAATCTTTCTGAAGCGCATCTGCTTTAAGAACTGAGGGGTGAGAAACAGTCTCCTATGAGAGAGAAAAGGCGCTTCTTAATCTCAAAATATATGTTCAGCAAGAGGAATATTTTTATAAAAATAAAGGATAAGCTGAAAGAACGCGCGCACTAGAAGCTGTAATTTCAGCGGTGGAATTTACCCTGTTCGTTTGAAGCATCAGCGGTATATATTATATCCGCATTAGTGACAATGATAAATAGTGTTTTAAGATTTAAATACATCAATTATAGCGTTCCTGGATATTCAGATGTCTTTTCCTGTTCCATTTTTTACACGGTTCCTCGCAGACTTCAAATCAATGCTTCAAAACGTTTTTCATTCATTGTAAAGTCATGGGGGCCATTCTTAGTTATAGTGTTCTTGTGAAATAAGATGCCTTGAGCAAAATGTATTTATCATGCTAAATGACATACGTTTTTATTCTGTATCCAGATAAAAAGAACACTGGTAAGGTTGGGGTGAGAGCACGTGAATCCTGACCAAATTTTCTGAACTGGTTTGTCACTGAGAGCCCGAACTTCCTTAGCAATTCAATCCTTTGCTGCAAACATTATTCTTTGCACCTATTCCTCTAGTGAAATAAGCCACTGAAATTGTAGTATAAGTTACTCTTAGTAGATCACTTTTCTACAGGTAGAAGGGAAGAACAGAAGAGAAAAATGGAAAGGCAGGGGGGCAAAGCCATCGGAATTCTGCCCAGCACAGCCTGTGTGTAAAGCTGCTTTCCCCACACCTCCCTTGAAAATCAAGATCTGGGAGGGAAGAGTCTTTCTACTATAACAACAGATGAGAATGGAGACTGACAAAAATACGAAATACAGTCTTTGACTCTCTTATGCACAGTTTGAAACACTAAACAAAATCTATTGAACCTAGAACACTAGCAGCTGTAATTCCCAAATTCATTTTTCAAATAAATTCGTTTTAAGGCCCTGCACCATGGCGCCATCTGGTGTCGACAGAGAGAAAGACGGCTCAATCAAACGTGTAGTAGGCATTCCCTTTGTTAGCTAGAAGGATGAAAATTTAAAACACACGACAGTTGTCTTTCATCACATTAAATCCTAAAGTGCTACTAAAAACAAATACAGTCTGAAAATAAACTTGGAAATTATTCCGTTGACAATGATCTCATTTTGAGCGGGTATACGTTAAGTTCGGTTAACATCAGCACTGAATGAGTTCTTGCAATATGTAACTTCTACTAGCTCTTTCCACATGCGTCTGTTTTTAAGGACTAAGGCGTTTCCCAAGTGGGGATGCGGGTGAGGTGTCTTCGCCGTGAAATGCAAAGTGCAAATCGGCGCCTTCTCAATCAAACACCGCTACTGAGGGAGTATTCTCCTCTTCCTCCTCCTGGGAGGAGAATCTGAAGTCATGCATCTACGATGGACTTGGAGAGTCAAAATAATCCGGGAAAGAAAAGTGCAAAGACCTCAGAGTTGAGTTCACCTCTGCTTCCCAGAACGTAAACATCCCTCCAGGGAAATGCGCCGACCACGGAGCCGTCCTGGTGCTCGGCCATCCCAGCTCACGCTCCCTGGGAGACAGTGGTCAGACCACTCAAGCGAGCCACGCTGACACCCCCCCCCCCGTGGCGATGGGTCACTGCACTAGCAGGGTCATGGTCAAACACAGACTCAGAAATGGGGATAAAGCAAGCAAAGGAAGCCCTTCTGCGCTTCCCCCAGCACGTCTGCTGTCTCCGTGTGGCTGCAGCCCAAACTCTCGGCAGGGGCATCACCTCCCACCTGCCGCCTCCCAAGCTCAGCTGTCTCTTGGGACACCCTCAGGAGAAAAGCAGACTTGATTTCCTCAGGACATAACGGGGCCGTCCCTGTTTCCCTGGCTTTGTACTGTCTTTCTGGAATGCCTGTCCCCTTACTCCACTGGCCCTTCTGGGCAGACTCATCTGGGACGAGAGCGGCTCCTCCCGAAGCCTCCAAGCCCCTCAGCGGGCCCTGCCCCGCCCCCTGCAGCCCCTCCTCCACCCCCATCACATGGTGGCCTTGCTGCTGTGTCCCCACCTGGGCCGCAGGCTCCAAGGGCAGGGGCAGGGCACTGTGCCGGCCCGGGCTCTGGAAACGCTGATGGACGGGGAAAGGAGAGACAGGGAAGGACGTGCGCACAGAGGCGGGGACCATGAGAAGGGCCAGGGCAGGGGAGGGCAGGCAGGGGGGTGGTGCCGATCTCAGGACGCCCACTCCGGCCACGGCCACGGCCCCCACCGCCCACGTGCAGGCCTCGTGTCCTCCGGGGCCCGTCACCACCCCCCGAAGACGGAAGCGTCCTGACCCCCCCTTCCTCTCCAAGAAGCCCTGTCCCAGCTTCACTGCTCGCACTGCCCCGTTTCGCTAGACGAGGTGCACAAGGAGGGGAAATGAGGTCTGACTCTGAAGGGCGCCTGGCAGCGCGGAAACCCAGGCTCTCCTCTGGGGAGAGCAACCCAGGTCTGCCCTCCCCAGAGGCCAGTCTCCTCCCCCAGCATCACCCCACGAGTGAGCGGTGGGCGGCAGGGGAGTGACAGGATGCGCTGCTTTCAGTAAAGACCACTTATCCCTCTTCCCCCCTTCGCCCGCAGAGCGACTTATTAAGAAAAAGCACCGATGGGAGGAAGGTTCACCGTGGCCACCGTGGAGAGTTCCCGAACTCCACCTAACCCAGCGGTAAGACGACCTCATTTTTAACTTTGGCATCCCTTGTGCTTCTCTATGACTTAAAGCTCCATCCAGCAGTGGGCCTGCAGTCGACATGTCTCTCCGAGGGTCTGAAGAACAGCTCGGGGAAGGAGCTGAGGGGTCTCCAGCCCCAGAAATTCTGCCCCGTGGCCTAGACGGCTTGCCCCGCCTTGTCTGAGAAACGTGTCTCACCCTCCCTTTTGAGAAACCTAACCAAATCCACAGACAGAATGGGTGAGCAATTATTGCTTTTTTGATCTTAATTATGAATCAATCCAGAAACTGATCCCATTTTATCCAACTCTAAATTCCGGCTACAGTTATCTTCTGTGAAGGAAGAGTCGGGTCGGGATGAACTTTCTCTGAGAATGGAAATGAGGACAACACAAAGGATGAGAATATCTCAGATTTGGCGGCAACCCTTTAAATGATGAATTCATAGATTTCAGAAAGTGGGAGAAGATTTTAAGGCTCACTGAGATCTTGGCGGCTTTGCCCACATCCCGGTCAGGCCAGCACTCGGGCCGGAGGCCCTTGGTCTCCCGACTGGGAGCCCAACCACCGCCCAGCCTTGGACGCAGGTGACCTCCAGGAGGGATGCAGAGAAACCGGAACCTTTATACACTGCTGGTGGGGATATAAGATGGTGCAGCTGCTCTGGAAAAGTCTGACGGTTCCTCAGAAAGTTAAACATAGAATTACCGTATGACTCATCAATCCCACTTCTAGGTATGAACCCAAAAGCAGTGAAAACAGAGACTCAAACAAATGTTTGCACACATGTGCTCATAGCAGCATTATTCACAGTAGCCAAAAGTCTGGCAAACCACCTAAATGTCCATCAACAGCTGACCTTATACAGATGTGGTCTATCCGTACAATGGAATATTATTCGGCCATAAAAAGGAATGAAGGACTCCTACCAAAGCATGGGGGAATCTTCACAACATTCTCCAGGTGAAAGAAGCCCCCCACGAGGTCCCATACAGTATGAAGCCACTTATGTGAAGTGTCCAGAACGGGTAATGTCTAGAGACAGAAAGCAGGTCGCTGGTTCCCAGGGTCTGGGAGGGGGGATGAGGGAGCAGTGAGTGCCTGTGGGTTCGGGCTTCCCTTTGGGCATGAAGAAAATGTTTCAGAACTAGATAGAGGTGATGGTCGCACGATAGCGTGAATGCACTAAATGCCACTGAATTATTCACTTTAAGATGATTAGTGTTATGTCATGTGAAGACGTAAAAAAGGAAAAATGTATTTAGCTTGTAACTGATGAGGGCTAGACATAATCCAGCCGCCTGCTCACAGCCTGTGCTTGGGGATTCAGGAATTTCATCAAGTTCAGAGCACCCATCAGGTGGTCAGCTCCCTAGAGCCCCTCCAGAACAGACACCCCCCGTGCTACACAGAAGATGTCATTAGTGTAGCCACCCCACAATGTCAATGCCAAATAGACGTGTGAAAACCTAATCACGCACGCTAGTTATGATACAAGTCATACACACAGTACAGACCCAGCCTGGGTTATTGTGCCCAAACCCCAGTGGCCTGTCCCGTGCACTGGGGGTGGGACAGGGGCCCAGACCGCCCTCAAAGCCCAGGCCCGCAGAACACGGGGCCTCTCTCCTCCGGGAAGAGACGCCCGCGGCGAGCAAGCTGCCCTCGGGGAAGGGTGAGGGCTTCGGGGTCTCGGCTTTGATGCTCTGGAAGGAGGGGGCTCTGGTCCTGCACTGGCCCCGCTTCCTCCCACTCGCATCAGCAGAGGCCAGTGAGCGCTAAACTCCAAGGGAGAAAGTCTGCTCTCACCTTCCTACGAGAATAAGTGCGTTTCTTTAAACTAGAGGTGCTGTATCTTCCAAAAAGAACCTTTGCATGTACTGATATCAACGAGTCTGCTCTGGGCTGGGCTCTGACTCTAGATGTTGGCTACATTTGCCCGCTGTCCTGTGACGTGAACGCTGTGTTTTTCCTGTTCTGGGGCCTTGGTGTGTGCCTGGTCTAGCAGCGATCACCGAACTGGTCAGAACACTGAAACGGATGCAACGACCCTCCAGCCGCCCCTTCCAGACCAGGAATGGTGCCTGGCAAACAGGGTGCACTTCACAACACCCACGCAAACAGAATGGAGCACATGCCTTCATGACTGGTACTGATGCTTTACTCAATAGTTATGAAAAGAGGAAAAAAACAGTCCTATAAATTAAATCAATTCTCATCAATACTTAAAGGAACACTGTAGTCAATTATTTTCTAATTCACCCCATAATTTATTGATCTATAATTGTTTTTAAGAGAGGCAGCCTGTGTCATTAGCATTATAACATCAGTTAACATCTTCCTTGGAGCAGAAGATTTAGCAACATCGCCCAAGATTAAATAATGATGTGCAGGCATTACTGACGATATTTTAAATGAGACTGTCTGGGCAAGTATAGGCATAATGGCAGGTCCACTGAAAGAGAAAGAGAAGGGGAAACGGAGATGGGGAGGAAAGAAGGAGAAAAAGACAGAGAAGAAGGAAAACAAGGAAGGAAGGAAGAGGGAGGAAGGAACTGGTTTCCTGAAACACGTATGAGATCACTGAGTACGTGGCCAAACACTGAGCACTTGCAATGTCACAAAAATGTGTGTGTGTGTGTGTGCGTGTGTGTCTAGGAGATGTTATTCTGAAAGTTGCCAGGCTTGAAGAATTGCTCAAAAGGGAAATCCCAAACGAAAAGGAACAGCCCACATACCTGTCCCAGGACATGAGGCTCCAAGAAAGGTGAAGAAGAGTCTAGTTACATGTTGGCTAATTCACTTTCTGGCAAAGTATCCTTATAAATAATCGTATAAGAAGCCAGAGGAGAAACCTCTAGGCGAAAAGACACTCCAAGGTAAACAGAACCTGCGTGACTACCTGGCGATGTCCTCAGAGGACGGAGGATGCCCTGGGCGGCTCCCCTCACAACCTCTCGCTGTCATTTACTCAGCAGTTCCAAACTCTCCTAACTTAGGGAATGAAGTCATGATGGGAGGCTTTTGAAATCAACTTGGGCTGCATGTAGCTGAAAGGTTCCACAGTTTTCCACTGTGCGCGCCTAAGTCTAGGATCCCCAACCATCTGGACTCACGATACTCTCTCAATGCTGAGCTAAGTTTCTGATAATAGACACCATAGTGAAAGCTCCCTTAGAAATGAAGGCGGCGGGGAAAGAGGATACTTAGTGAACTCAACTTATTTAATGGACAAGACAAGACGAAACAGCATGTTAAGCATACAGACGACCCGTTTAAGCCTCGTCTTTGCCTTCAGGATATGGTATGAGAAAGACTGTCAACGCCACCGTCAGCCTCAAAAGGTTACCTGTCACCTCCCCACCCCCTTAACGATACCTTTACCCGCTCCAACACCCCCACATACTGACCACTGTAAATTCTGAATAACCTGCTGGTGCTTCCAGACTAGATCTCACCTAGAAGCTAAGACATCCCGTAAGTTCACTGCCCTGCAGTACGCGCTCCTTCTAAGGAAACCCCATGTTTCAATACGTCCCGTGATCCTGCTGCTTTGTGAGCCGGCGAGGAGGCCCCAGTGCCTGCGGGCTGAACAAGAAGGACGCACAGCGTGTGAAAGGAAGCGTTTTTATGTCTGTCCCTTCAAAGCCACTCAGCACACGCTCTCTGCCACTGCGTGAAAACCCAGCAGACCCCATAAAGGTTCTAATCACTCATGGGGCTTCGTTCCCAAACCCAGGTGCTCCCTGTGTCACCGCCAGACATCTGAAGGCCATCCACAAGCTAGCATTTGGTTCTTCGGGGAGAGTAATAGGCAAACTTCTGGATAAACTGATCAAGAAAAAAGACAAACACACAACTGAGTAATATTAGTCATGGGGGGGCACGATGCCAGATATAATTATTAAGATAACTTAATGCCAAAAAGTGTGAAAACGTGGACAAATTCTTTATAACGTACAATAACTCAAAAATAAACAGAATTCCTGAAGAATCTTTTTATTATAAAGGAAACCAAAGCAGTAGTTTAAGGATTTTCCCAGAAAGAAAACACAAAACAAGGTGGTTTTTCCAAGTGAGTTCTAAAAAAATTTCGGGAAACGGATCAATCCATTTGCATGCAATTTTATTCTTCCAGGGAATGAAAGAGCAGGACACCCCCATCTTATTTCCTGAGGGTGGTATAAACTTAAAGTCAAATTTAGACAAGACCAACCTCATTCACGAATATATAACCCAAATCCCGAACAGAATTTTAGTAAACCACATCCAACACTGAATAAGAAAATACAGCATGTCACGGCCAAGCTTGATTTATTTCAGAAATGGAAGAGTATTTTAATATTAGAAAACCCATACACTTCATACACTATATCATCAGAATATCATATGGTTATCTCAGAAGTTAGAGAAAACACATTTGATATAATTAAACACCATCCAAGCTAGGAACAGAAGGAAACTTCTTTAATCTGGTCAAGGTCGTGTATAAAATATCTACCATGAACATAATTCTTCATCGGAAAGCACTGGAAGAAGCATTCCCTTAAAGCCTGATGAGGAGTAGGATGGCCACCAACTGCTGCTTTAATTCAACTCTGTATTGGTGATTAGAGCCAGCACCGTAAGGAAGTTAAAATACATTAAAGTCACAAGAATTGGAAAGGAAGAAACAAAGCCATTATTAACCAGAGAAGAGATACAAAGAAAATCCAATAAACACTTGAAAAGATATTTCATCTCACTAGTAATCGGCTCAGTGTAAACTAAAAACACAGTGAGATACCATTCTATGCCCACTGTATTAATAAAATTTAAGAATTCTGACACCACCACAGCTCAGACAGCCTATGGATCAAGGGGTCACAGAGTACAAACTGACACACCTCTTTGGAAAGCAATTTGCTATTATTTTGTGAAATTGAGCATTTGGACACACTACAACCCAGCAATTCCCCTCCTGGGCGTCTATCCCAGAGAAACCCTCATGCATGTACCTGAAGAAAAATATACAAAAATGTTAACAGCAGAACAGTTCACAAGAGTAGAAACAACTCAAATGTCCTCACCTGGAGAATAAATAGTGACAAATTCACACAAAGGAATATCATGCAGCTATGAAAATGAGTGGACAGCAGCTAACTGCAGTAACAACGAAGTCTCCTTCTCCTTCCAAGAGCCATCAGGATACAAGTGGGCCAGGCAGCTGGGAGATAACTGGGTTAAGTAAGAGATGCTAAGAGCTCAGACTAAGGTAATGGTCAGAGGTGGGCAGATCTGTGGGTCTTTGGGAGTGAGGTGAAGAGGACTTGGGAACGTCTCAGCTATGGGACGTGTCAGGGAGGAGCCCTGGGCTTCAGGTTCATGCACCTGGCTGGTGATGTCACTCCTGGAGACGTGAGCACAGGAGAAGTGTTGGAAGGAGTGGGCACAAGGTGAATCTAGATACAGTGGTGAGACAAGCACTCTGCAAAGAAGAGGGAAAACCCCAAGGAAATGCGTGAAAGACCACACACAGCTGAGGCAGGGTACGCTTGACTCAAAAACCTCAGGGAGCCTGAGAGCGCCCCCAGGAGGCTGGGAAGACACTAAACGAGGGAGTTGAGATGAGACGGAGCAGAGCCTTCCACAGTATGCGTCAGTAAACGTCAGCTACCTCCTCCTTCGGATTCGCTAAGTGCCCCCGGCATACAAGGTACCCCAGTCTGGGAAGCACAGATGGCTACCCTTCAGTAAAGTCAAGAGTCATTTTATAACATGAATAATCGCTTCCGTATTTATTTTCCCCTCGTTGCATGACTGATTTCCCCTCAGGTGATTGAGGTTACTACTTGTAAATCGCTATCCTGTCTCATTCAAGCTCCTCCTTTCAAGCCTAAAATTTCCAATTTATCAAATTTCTTCTCCAAACTGAGGCTTAAAATTAGAGCAAAAATGCAATAATAATAAGCTAGAAATAGCATGTTGCTATAGCGATGCCAAAGTCTAAAATTGGATTTTGATCTATAAAAACAGAAAGTTCATTACTGTGCTACTCATGTTTGCCATTTTTCTCTGGGTCAAGCCCATTTCAGAAAGACCCTTTATTATATACAATCACAGAATACCTGTCCCACAGTGAGAAAGAGATGCATCAGGTAATTGAAGTCCACAGGTAATCCAGAAACCTCATTTCAGTTCAATTTCAAAACCTTCTGCCATCAATACTTTATTATATCCACTCTCAAGTAACAAAATTGGCTGATTTATGAAGTTGGACAAATTTTTTGGCCTCTCTAGACCTTGGTGTCCTCAGTTACCAAGTGCAGAGACCATGCAGATGACCCCAGCAGCTGCTCCAGGGCCAAGGTACCCCAGCAATTCCCATCACCTTTCCTCCATCCCACAGGCAGGAGGGCTGCTAAAGGGATATCAAAGGTCAACTGCCAATGGATTGATGACTGAGACACCACCGATCCATTTCATGGACTCTTAGATCCAGAATTCAGGCTACAGTAAATCATGCCTAAGGGTAAGACAGTAGAAGCCAATGAGGCAGGACATTGTGGCTTTACTCCATGGAAGCACAGGAGATAAAGGAAGGAGGGGAAACACAGGGCTCCCGATGCCTGTCAGTAAATACTTAACTAAGAGACAACTCTGTGGTTGAGAAACACAAGAGGTGGATGATAACAGAAAATCCCAGGTATGGGTGATGCCCCTAAGGTTTCAGAGTACAGTGAAAACATTTAGAACATCACCAAATGTAACCCTTCATTTACCAAAGATGGTCACCTCAGCTTAGTGGGTGCTATTTTTTGTAGCTACACAAGCTGAGTTTCATAATAAAAAGGTTAGAGGCTTTTTTCCCAAAATTCACATTACAACCAACTTTGCTGGAACACACTGACTCAGTAAAATAAGGAAAGTGTGGAGGCCGGCTGTTCTCGATCCTGGCTAGATTCGAATCATCTGAGGGGTTTTAAATGCTGATGCCAGAGTCCTACCCCCAGCAGGTCTGATTTCGTGGGACAGGGGTGCAACCTCAGTTTTGGAATTTCAAGAAAAATCCCAAATGGTTCTAACTGCAGCTACGATTGAGAACCACTGAGTTGTCAAAAGTCAGGAAGCACAATGGAGAAAAAGACATATGACAAGAAAACCAAATGAACGAGATGCAGGTCAATCTGATTCAAAGTCACTTTCTTCTTATGTTTACAGCATTGTAACCAAGGAGAGAAGAGGTGTCGGTCCTATAGGAACACTGGGGTCCAACCAGTTAAGAATATAATCCTATTTCCATTCCTTTTCTTCAAGCACATTTCCCACTGTGCAAATAATTCAGTGTTCCTCTCTCATCAATCTACTCAGAATGTGCAGGCCTCCTGGTGTGATAGGTCCTTCAAGTTTCCTTCTACTTGACTAAGGCACCTGAGAAGCATGCCTGCAGTGCACATGCTGCATCACTAACTGTGCTGTGACCCCTCCACCTACCTGGGCAGGATCAGGTTGACGGGCTCCTCAATCCACAGACACAGGTAGTTGTTTGCAGCTACGAGTTGGATTAAAATCTCGACTTCGATATTGACAGTCGAGTAGCCCTGAGACGAGTTATTGACCAAGCATCCCTCACACTGATGGAACCAAGATGCTGCTTCTCCGCAAGGGCCAGCTGTTGGTGCCATGGCTGTGTTTCGGTGTGGACCTCGCTGGGCAGGGCCCACGGAGAGCCAGGTGACATCGGGGATACCAAGAAGTACAGATGGCTCTGCACTTGTCGGATGAATCTGAACTGATATTTGAAACTCAGGGTCTCTACTGTGCTTGAAGGAGGAGAGAGACTCATAAAATATGTCCCTTCATCCAGGATACTCAGTACCTGGGGTTCTCAGTAAGAGGGCCGGAAAGCAGGGCACTCACACGTAGCAAGGTTATCTGTCCTTCCAGAACCAGCTGTGTGTGGAGCCAGGCTCCACCCACATCCATCTACCCCGTCCCAAGAGTTGAAAATCTTTGTGCCTTGGACCCTCCAAGGTACTGAGCTGGGAGAGCAAATGAGTTTTTTATAAATATGTTTTTTGGTAATCAGAAAAAAATAATAATAATGTTTTTAAAAAAGACAACCCCAACGGTGTAGAGTGTAAGAATGCTCGTAAAGTACTGATGAGAATGTGCATTGATGAAACAGTCTGACGGAAAACCTGACAGAGGAAATTTGAAATGGTTCAAAATGAGCATTTATGTTGGCACATTCTTTTTTTTTAAACATCTTAATTGGAGTATAATTGCTTTACAACGGTGTGTTAGTTTCTGCTTTATAACAAAGGGAATCAGCTATACATACACATATATCCCCATATCCCCTCCCTCTTGCGTCTCCCTCCCTCCCACCCTCCCTCTCCCACCCCTTCTAGGTGGTCACAGAGCACCGGGGCACATTCTTTAACATTGCATCTTTACTTCCAAGAATTTGTTTTCAGGAAATAGTTTAGGATGCATGTGAAGATTTAACCACAAGGCTGTTCACCTCTGCATTATTTTTTATAGATAAAAATGAAAACAGTGCTGACGTCCATCAATAGGTAACTGTTTGGCTAAATCACGGTCTAGTCATGAGGTGAAATAAATACTACTTGGATATTAAAAACTACGCATGAATATGGTCAAATAATGAATGCTCTTGATTTCCTTCTTAAAACTTCTTAATCTTCAGAAAATTTTCCATAGGCATGTTTATCATCAAAAGAAACAAAATGGTAAATATCGTGGTGATCATTTTAAAATATACAGAAATACTGAATCACTACGTTGTGTAACTGAAACAACATAGTGTTGCAGGTCAATTATACTTCAAAAACAAACTCATAGAAAAAAAATCAGATTTGTGGTAACCAGAGGCAGGGGGTGTGGGGAGAGGAAATTGGATGAAGGCCATCCAAAGGTACAAACTTCCAGTTATAACATAAATGAGTCCTGGGATACTGAGTGTCACAGGGATGTGATACACAACATGAGAAACAGAATTAACACTGCTGTGTGTTATAGAGGACAATTGTTAAGGGGGTAAATCCTGACACTTCTCATCACAAGGAGAAAATTTCTTTCTGTGTCTTAATTTTGATTCTATTTGAGATGATAGATGCTCACTACACTTACCGCGGTCACCATTTCATGATGTCTGTGAGTCGAATCACCATGCTGCACACCTCACACTTACACAGCACTGTGTGTCAGTTACATCTCAGTGAAGCCGGAAGATAAACAAGGAACAAACTCTACAATGCTGTAGAAAAATACCATTAACGTGCAAAAGTGCTAATCATATGTTATTAAGCAAAATTTTTTAAAGTGCTGTAGTTTATAATGTGTTATGTGGGGATATATACGCATATGTATAAACACACATTTATATATATATCATTTCATATTATATATATAATAATTATAGTAATAGTTAGGTGAGAGACAAAAGCCTGGAAGGTTATTTAGGTTTTTATTACATCTAAACATTAAAGAATTCATATCTTGATAATGGAGTTGGGGGTGAATTTTATTTTCTCTTATTTGCTTATCTGGATTTTCTGCCAAGAAGTTGTGCTACATAAGTACCATTTTTTTCAAATAATGAGTTTTCCTTAGATAAGTATTTATGGAATATTTTAGGGCCCTGTTTTTAGATCTTTACTCCAAATATCAAGAAAATAACTGTTTACTTGAAGAGAAAATGCTAGTAGGGAATGTTAGCAGGGAAAGCCATGGTGATGCTCACGTGGGGCTGACGCTGCAGCCAAGGTTCCCGGGAGATGGGACGGTGCTGGGCCTGAAGGAGGGGGTCGGGGTGGAGAGGCTGGGCAGGGGGCTCTCCACGTGGGAGGACAACCACGCCACCAAGAAGGACTGCAGGGAGGTGCCCCGAGAGCCCTTCCTGGAACACAGCCCTCCCGGCGTCTCACTGCACAGAGGGTCAGTCCAGAGTCGACACAAACACCACCCAGATCTGCGCTTCCTCAACAGGCCTCTGAGGCTAGGAAGGCACCTGGCACTGCTACACAGCATCCTTCCCGTCTCCATAGTGATAGGAACGAGTGAAGCTTTCTCTTAATTACTTCTGTAGGCGCAGGAGGGCAAGGGCAGCATACATTTTGTTTGCAGCTATATTCCTACCACATGCTAAGTGTTATGCACACAGTACAGACTCAATAAATATTGTCTGAATAAAAACAAAGGACGTGCCTGTCAATCCTTTACGGGTCAAATCAGTGAGACGGTAACGAGAGTAAAGTTTCACACAGTAACAGGCTCACAAAGGCTGGATTTGGGATTTAATTTAGAAACTCTTTTATCAGGTACCACATACTTGTATCAGCAGCCCAGCTTTAACTAGTTATATCTAGTTAACTAAAATCATGCATGACCCACGAACATACATGACTAGCCTTACTTATAGTAGGTTATCCACACGGAGAAAGGCAGGACTCCTTCCCCTACGGCCCACCACTTACCATCAGGGCTTGAAATTCCCAACATTAGTCATTCACTTGAATTTAACACATTAGAGGCTTAAACCAAAATTCAAATATATTTTCATGGAGCGTATTAGCATATTGTACCCTTACCAACCTTAAACGCTTAGCACTAATGGGTTCTCTTTCACATATAGACTATCTCCAAATAGGATTTCAGACGGTTTACAACAGTACAGACATAATAAAACCAAAATCCACCAACACTGAGAAAAAGATGAAAGTCAAGTAGTAAAGACTGGCAGTAGGTAAGAGTGGTCACTATATATCTACCTACCTACATGGATGGATGGATAGATGGGTGGGTGGGTGGGTAGATGGATAAATGGATGGATGGATGGATGGATGGACGGATGGATGGGTGGATGGATGGGTGGATAGATGGGTGGATGGATGATGGATGGATGGATAGATGGGGGGATGGATGGGTGGGTGGATAGATGGGTGGGTGGATGATGGATGGATGGATAGATGGGGGGATGGATGGGTGGGTGGATAGATGGGTGGGTGGATAGATGGGTGGGTGGATGGATGGGTGGATGGATGGGTGGATAGATGGGTGGGTGGATGAATGGATGGATGGATAGATGGGTGGGTGGATGGTTGGGTGGATGGATGGGTGGATAGATGGGTGGATGGATGGGTGGATGGATGGGTGGATAGATGGGTGGGTGGATGGATGGATGGATGGATGGATAGATGGATGGATGGGAGGATGGATGGATGGATGGACTTCCTGTCTGTCAAGCCAGAGCTGAGTTACATTATCCTTATTTAATATCAATACAGCAGTTCATGTGAAAATAGAGCTTTTCCTGGTCCCAACCAATGTGATTCTAAACAACGCCATCAACGAACATTTGCTTTAAAATGCAGATTTAAGTTACATGTGGCTGTGTCTTTACTGGCCTTGTGGGCACAACGTGGAAGCACAATTCTGCACATTTCCTTCTCTAAGAGTCCAGTTGATGTGGTTCAGGCCACGTCGCCTTATCTATTTTTAAAAGTGGCGCTAACAGTGGGGCTAGTGCACGTGACAAGCACTTCCCTAAGGGCTGGAGGGAAGGCTGTGGAAACTGAGAGAGTTTTAGCCATGTAGCTAGCAAAGGCTGTTTTCTTGAAGAGGCAAAGGAATCTAACCTGTCCACTGGCAAATAACGCAGGGATGTGAGAGGGAGGAAGAACCCTAGGCAGACGCAGGATTTGTCTCTGCCTGAGTGCTTTCCTGAAGCCATGGAGTTCTACACCAAACAAGCCATGATCTGGGTTATTTGCCTTGGTATTACCAAATTCCCATATATTCCACTGTGTAACTTTAATCCCTTCTTGTATTATAGGTACCAACAGATTACATTAAAAATGAACCACTGAATAAGTCACATGTATCTTTCAATAGAAGTATCTGATATCATCCATGTAAGTGCCAAAGGAAAACTATCAAAAATGGTTATTTGAGTTTGGGCAAAATTATAATTTAGATGATACTGTTGGCCATAATTTGCCAAATCCAGGGCTTCTTGACACCACTCCAGAAAATGAATCGAGGTCTCTGATCATCAGCATACAGGAAAGGCACCCAATTTGTCTAAAAGTACAGATATTAAAATGCGAGTGAAATATAAAAGGGGCTAGGTCTCAACATTGGTTCACACCATTTAATACAGGGATTTGATAAATTAGAAAATCATTTTGCCCTCCTGATTCTCATGATGGCATTAGGATAAAACATCTGAAAAACCATTTAAAAGCTTAAATCAATATTAAGAACATTCAACTTGCCCAGTTAACAATTTCTGTCTGTCAAGTCAAAGGTTGATGGTGGATACATAAATTCTATGAAATGTCTTAAAAGATTCTTGACAGTTTTTTTCTATTAGTTGAAGCAATCGGTGTTAGAACAACGAATCAGAAGGGAACAGTGATGTAAGAGAAGGAGAAATGACCCAAGACAGGCTTTAAAGGACAGACAAGCCTAGTGGCCAACACAATTTGGGACCCTGGGCCATGACGGTACCACTTGCAGGGGATATATGTCAAGGTATCCAAATGAGTCTTGGCTGCTAAGTGCGAGCTCTGGAGATGCCATCCTCTCCCCACACCTCGCTGTTCCCCAAAGGAAGCATCAGTCTCCCGTATCTTCTACAGAGGCTGCAAGTGTGTAGAAAAGGAGACTCACACCGACATTTACAGTTTCTTCACTCGTGCAGCCTGGACGGCCAGCCCTTGCTCTAGGTCATGGGGCTGGTTATCCTCTGTTTTTCTTAGTCCTGTTTTAACGTTCTTACCAAATTTAAGCAGCTCACTGGGAAAATCTGACTCTGGCCAAGATTAGTAAGAATATCTTGTCTTCAGGCTGTAACATATCCTCACATGCAGGATTATTTTTAAAAATATGTCATTTTATTGAGTACACGGAACAGTTGTAAATTTACACTGAAGTGAAGCAAGGGTGCCTTCCTAGGTAATGGTTACAGGCTGTATTTTAAAACAGCAACTCTGAATGTGTAACTTTTCCATCAATTGCACAAATTTAAAAGTTTATGCTTCCTACGTAAGTGTATGTATCACACAGCTGCCTCCAAGAAAATAAAGACTTTTCCTAAGTCTTTAGAAATTAGAAAACTGTGAATGCTGCTCTAGTACAGAATTTGGGCCTAAGACAGCATAAAACATTTTCTCCCCAAAAGCAAATTTTCCATTTGTTCAGAATTGTACTTTTTTTTAAAATAAATTTATTTATTTTTTTATTTATTTTGGCCGCATTGGGTCTTTGTTGCTGCACGCAGGATTTCTCTAGTTGCGGTGTGCGGGCTTCTCATTGAGGTGGCTTCTCTTGTTGTGGAGCACGGGCTCTAGGCACACGGGCTTCAGTAGTTGTGGCATGTGGGCTCAGTAGTTGTGGTTCACAGGCTCTAGAGCCCAGGCTCAGTAGTTGTGGCGCACGGGTTTAGTTACTCTGCGGCATGTGAGATCCTCCTGGACCGGGGCTCGAACCCGTATCCCCTGTATTGGCAGGCGGATTCTTAACCACTGTGCCACCAGGGAAGTCCCGAGAACTGTACTTCTGAATTGTACTTCTGATTTGGGTAATCATCAGTGATGTTCCCAAATGTACTTATTAAACCTACAGACTAATGAGTCCCAGTGGAAATTCCATTAAGAGCGTCGTCATTTACCCATATCTGTCCCCACTTTCTCCCACCCAATCCCTTGGCTTCAATGTTCTTCCCTCAATATTCCCCATCCGTAGTCAACACGACCACCCACCCAGGGGCTCAAAGGCAAAAAACCAAGAACATCCTTGGTTCCTTTCTTTCCCTCCACACTACAAGACACACTGGCTGTGTCCCATCCTTCAGACATGCAAATGTTTCCATCTGCACCTGACCACTCCGCCCCTGGCCTTGGCACGGCTCACTCCTTCCTGCCACTGAGATCTAAGCTCACACGGTGTCTCACCACACGGGCTCCCTAAACCTCCCACCTAAATCAGCCCTAATAGCTCCGTCTCCCCAGCGCGCCTTTCGCCTCCCCCACGGCACCGCTCCTGGTCCTCAGCAGCCCGTCTGTTGTTCATTTGCTGATTGTCTGTCTCCCCGGTGGAATACGAGTTCCGTGAGGGCTGGTGTGCTCTGTCGCGTTCATCCCAGAATCCCTGCCGCCGGGAGCAATGCCTGGAACCTGGGGGGGTCTCGGTAAGTGTTTGGTGAATGGACACCAAACACTTGTGTAGAGCACGTGCGTGGAGTCTTTGATGCTAATAAAGGGACAGGGCAGCTTAGGTATTGAGAGCCCTACGAGAGAGGCTTCACACCTGAGAGAGGGTTTGGTACACGGGTTCTATAACCCGGTTCCAGGGCGCATGGAGGGAGGACACCAGGGATGAGCACACCTGTTCCTGAGCGCCTCACCTGGAGGGACGCGGAGCTCTGCTCGCAGCGCCCTTTGTACAGCTCAGCCACAGGGCTGCGATGAGGGAGGGACCTTGGAGACCATCTCTTCCTGGGAGCCCAGGGACGGATCGGTGGGGACACGCAGCACTGGCCCAGCCCCCAGGGGAATCAGGAGAGACAGAGGCAACGAACATTCCGAGCGGAGGTCCTGGAGGCCTGGCGGGACTGGGTTACAAATTTCCTAAGTACTATGCGAACGCTATTCAATAGCGGTTGTATGTTAATGAAACTGGGAGCGGGGCATTTATAATGTCCCCAAGAGGACTACACCCGGGGACCAGGACCGCAGCAGTCTGTCTCCCGGTCACGCTGTGAGCTTGTTCTGTCCGTACAGACTTGCCCTTCCAAGGCTTTCCTCAGCGACCTGGACCCACGTGAGCATCCGCGCCATCACCACGGCCTCCGCGGCGTCTGGGCTGAAGTACAGGTCCTCCTGCGGCTCACCCCCCGCAGAGCCCACCCTGCGCCCCCAGTGCCACACTGGCCACATGTGCCCTCAGCCTGAAGGCTGGTCCTGGAGAAGAAGGGCGTCGTGAGCACATCCTCTGTGAAAGCTGCCTCTTCGGTGGCTGGTGGAGCCAAGCCTGCACAGCAGGTGCTTTTGGTGCCACCGTCCGCCCACCACCAAGAGCCGTGCCTGCACCTGTCTGTCTGATGACGCTCCTTAGCCCCTGACTGTGCTCGCCTATATCCACGGGGTAGGCCAGGAACGCAGTGGGGACGACACCCCCGAGACAACCTCAGCCCCTGTGGAAGGGGAGCTGTGAATATAGCCGCTCCTCAGGAGACGGCCCTGAGGCGTCCACACCACGTGCCCAGCTGCCAACGGCGGACGCCCACCCGCAAACACGACCCGCGCGAGGCCAGCTTCTCCGTGGCTGCACCGTCTGTGCCCCAGGCTTGCGCACAGCCCCTCACTCAGATGGGCCCCTGGCTTCATGCTCTGCTGTGACTGTCTTGAATTTTCCATCCCTTTTGAAAGGGGCTCTGCGTTTCCGTTTCGTGCCAGGCCCGGCAAATGACGAGGCTGGTCCAGCTTGGTGGCCTCCTCCCTCGCAAGGGTCCTCGCATCCTCCACGTCCAAATCCTCGTCTCACGGCTGCACTCAGGGGAACTCAGACAAGGACAGCAGAAGACTCCCTGTGCCTTTTCTTGTTCTCCTCCTCAGTGACCTGCGTCCCCCACGTGTCCTTCAATCCCGGGAACAGCACGACACATCACGATAGTGTCAAGTTCTGTGACTCAGCTCCGGCCCTCCCATCACTCAGGGCCCAGCTTCAGGCTCTAGAGATCTGTGCCGACAGCGTCTGCTGTACGTTGACTACAATAGTGAATACGATACAGGGTCTTCCTGGCATTCACGGATCGTTCCAAGGACCCTCCACGTCAGGGCCTTTGCACTGACTGCCCTTCTGGAATATTCTACACGTTTTAACTGTGTAATACAGAGAAACACACGCACGCGTGCACCGGGACTGCACCTACATAACGAGGGCTGTGATAGTCACACGAGCATTCTTTGCTTTACCAATGATTTACCATAGACGTCCTCTAAACACAAACTCCCCAAATGCGTGTGAAGCACCTTGAGTTCGCCCCAATCATCAGATGCACTGTTGCTGGAGCACACCTCTGGGATAAAGCCAAATGTGTCTTTGACAGAAGTGACAGTGAACTCAGAATTAACTTCCGAAATCCGTACCGTGTCCCTGTGCCGCATGAGGAAGCTGTAGCAGCCCATTCAACTCCACTTCACTGCAGTCTCAAAGGGCAGAACCTTTATATTCGGTGGACGTTCTACAGGAAGAAAACTTCTACCCAATATCCAGGACTGGGCCACTTCCTGGGACAGCATTCAATTATTAATTTGAGCCTGATGAGGCTACATAACATCTTAATGGAAAGGCGACTGAAGAAGAAAGCTTGAGAGAGCTGAATTTTTTCTCTTTCTTGGAAAAATGTTCCATATCGACTAAATATCCCTTACATTTCAGCTAATATTAATATTAATATTTTAATCACCGAGTCCAGTAAATCTAACATGCATTTGTCGAGCACTTGTTGTGGGTTCACCACTGGGCTAAACACGATGAAGGTACGAGATATATATATTTTGTTTGTTTGTTTGTTTGTTTTGGGCAGGGCTGTGTTGGGTCTTCATTGCTGCGTGTGGGCTTTTCTCTAGTTGTGGTGAGCGGGGGCTACTCTCTGTTGCAGTGCACGGGCTTCTCATTGTGGTGGCTTCTCTTGTTGCAGAGCACAGGCTCTAGGCACACAGGTTTCAGTAGTTGTGGCACATGGGCTCAGTAGTTGTGGCTCGCAGGCTCTAGAGCACAGGCTCGGTAGTTGTGGTGCATGGGCTTAGCTACTCCGCAGCATGTGGGATCTTCCTGGACCAGGGCTCGAACCCGTGTCCCCTGCATTGACAGGTGGCTTCTTAACCACTGCGCCACCAGGGAATCCCCAAGATGTATTTAAGATATAGTTTCAGCTCTCAAATAGTTATGTCTGGTTAGGGAAGCAATCTATTTTTACTTGAAAACCTTGATTAAGCTAAAATGCATTTATACAGATGGTGCTGTGAGAGGACAAGGGATGTTCCCCGAATACATCAAGCACATTCTGACGTCGAGGCTTTTGCACCTGCTGTTTTTTCTAGAAACTTCTTTTCCTCAGACATCTCCAAGGTTCGCTCCCTCACTGCGTTCAGGTCTCTGCTCTAGTGCCCTGTACCAGCGGGGTCTTCCCTGACCCCCCCAACCACGGTTCCTGTCTTCTTACCCGACGTGCATTTCTTCCCGTCCATCCTGACCTACAGTGATTCCTCCTGTGTTCCCCTCTTCTGTCTTCCCCTCCCCAGGAACACGCAAGCTCTGTGAGAGCAGGAACTCGGTCTGTCCCCCTCTCTGCTCTGTCCCTAACACCCACAAGAGGGCCTGCATCCTAACAGGCATTCTATCAGCATTTTGCTAAGTACTGTTTAAGGAATGAGTCATAATACAGCTTATTTCACAGTATGATGTCATATGGATTAAGATATTTTCCAGGAAAGGTCACAAGTGCCACATGAAATTATAAACTTCCTAAGAAACAAGTGCTACCTGCCAACATCAGCGTTGCAAATCATGCCGTCAAGCTTTACTTCAACTTGCTGACTGCACAGATACCCCAAATAAATGCTGAATTTGTAAACATACAAACACGTATGGATGTATTTATACATGAGCAGCAGATAAAGTCAACCCCAATTAAACATATTCTAAACTCTGAACATTAAAACCAAGGCTGGTGTTAATTTCGGATGTTCACACAATTTGAAACCAACAAGTTCCATTGAGATGGGAGCCCCATTTTCTAAATACAGACTCCTTGTCAGCACAGACTATGACAAAGAGAGACAAGAGCAACTCCCCAGCTATCTCATCTGTCTCAAGGTAATTACTTGCTATGCAATTATAAACTGTCTCCTATTACACTAGGATTTTTTAATTTGTTGTGTGGGTGTTTGCTTGCTTGTTCTGTTTTGCTTTAGTCCAGAAAGTTTATTCTGTTGTCAGATTGAAGCTGAAACATCTTGCATGTGTAGTTTTCACCCAATGAAATACCATATGCACACACAGGCTTCCAAAATATCCTCCAGTTGAGGACCATCGTGAGATGTGTGCAGGGGTCAGGCAATCCTGAACCAAGTAGAAGGAATGGGGCCTGTTGCGTCAGACAGGGCTGAGGCCCAGCTTCCTTCCCTCACCCGCTGGCAGCCAGCATCGCCTGGTGAGCGGGTCGGCCCCTTCTCAGAACATCTCTGAAACCATCGTCTGCATCACACGACTCTGGCATTAGCTGCCCCCTCCGTGTTGTGTGATGGGGAACACACGGGCCTTCTCTCCATACGGAGACTTTAAACCATCGGGAGCAGAGCCTGCACAGGGGTGACTTCTCCTGCATTTCCTGAAGTAATCAAGCACCGAGCACACGGTCTAGATACACGTGTTGGCTGACAGGTGTTTCTGCTTCAAAGCCTGCAGACACTCCACAGTGACCACCTTCTATAGACTGAGAATCAAACGCAACTGAGGAGCCCACTCAATACCAATAAGGGCCGCCCCCCGGCGGACTTTAGGCTCCTAGGTGTACTTGGTCCACTGGGGCCAATCTCTCCTAAGGACATGGTAGAATCATCAGCGAAATACCAACAAATGAAAACTTCTGTCGCTGATTCAATACTAAAATAACTCTGCTACAGCACGAAGACTTCCATGCCAAAACAAGCGAGGAAAAATGGTTTAGAAAGCGTCCTCGTCATCAGGGTGGAGGAGGCACAGCAGACTACACGGACTCCAGCCATTAGAAAGCGTCCTCGTCATCAGGGTGGAGGAGGCACAGCAGACTACACGGACTCCAGCCAAAGCAACCGCAGAAACAGACCAAATACACGGTGGTGATGAAGGAAGTTCTCTTACTTTCGTTTGTCTCCCTGCAGTCCCCCTACTCTCACGGCAAGCGGTCCGGTCAACGAGCATCACATCCACCTGCTAGCAAGCAAATATCTGTGTCCAGTTCCATCGTAATCCCGGAACGGAAACCCTGAGATCAGGGAGGGCTGCGTAATGGTAAGGACCACGCTGCTCTCCATCTCTTTGATGGAAACCACACTCTGGACACGGCTAAGCTTCGTTTACACGTGTGTGTGTATATATATATACACATAATCATTCCTGCAAAGCTTTGAGACAGGGAAGGAAAATTTGCCATGAAATGCTTTACACGACATAAAAATCCCCACCCCCGTCCTCGTCCCAGCCCCTCAATACAAAGCAAGTTTCATTAACACAAGGCAAGTGCTCAATTTTAAAGAAAACTGTGGGCATTAAAGCAGATTGTTTTATGTCTCTGACATGAATACTCCGGGTGGATGAACTATTGAGGCCTGGGTTTAAGTGTGATTAATGCCTAGTACTTGGAAAGCATCCAAACTTATTAAATCTGATGGAGTAACACAGCATAACTTTCTCATATTCTTTCCAAGAGGTACGATTAGGCTGAACTGTAGTAGTGAATGAAACTAGAAGTGAGCCACAGGGCGGGGGCGAGGGAGCTCGGCTGTGTTTACAAAGAATGAGGCAGGAGCTGAGCGCTTCAGCAAGTACAGGCAGAGTTCAATCACCTGAACCCCAGGAAAACAGCGAGACTGAACACCACGCCAACACCACCCCCGCGTGTGTTCTGTGACCTCCCCACCCACTGCCGAGCACGGTACCCCGTCGGAATAAAAGGAAAAAGAAAGTGTCTGCTGTCTGTTCCCTCCTCCCACCCCACAATGAATATATCAACACACACACACACACACACACACACACACACACACACACTCACACGTTACCTTGTGCTCGGCCATGCCGTGGCAGTGATATTTAACAGCACCCTTTAAATGACCCCATTTTCACAGAGAGCCCAGGAGCTACACAACCTGTGCTTACACAGTATGTTTACAATCCCAGACAAGCTTGTCTGAAACTGACGGTTCGCAGACCTAACAGTTTGGGTGTCATGTATGTTCTGCCCTTCTGATCTGCAGCGCTTCTCAAAGGCAGGCGGGCCTAAGGATATAGATATTCACAGAATTCTTCCCCTCCTTCTTCGAACAAAATGAAACTCCAAAGAAACTAACAAACAGAAGGAAAGTGCAGACTGGGATAAGTGAACTCCCAATATCCAGCAGAGAATTTATCGGGTGTATCCCATGTGCCCAGAGGGTCACATGAGAAGGTCAGCACAGGTAGTTCTGACCGCTCACTTTGGGGTCTGACAGCTCTGCAGAGAGACGCAGAAAAGGTCCGCTAGACCCAGCACAGACTCTGCTATGACTTTAAACATCACTTACCCAGACACTCCGATACTTGGATTTAGGGTTATTATTTGAGAGCAGAAACATACAAAAATATTTGTAATATCAAAGCCCATCTGAGTCAATTACAAATCTCAAGGCAGATCTGAGAAGTGGGAGGAAAGATGCTACACCCCCTCCCCAGTCTCTGAACTGATAAAAGAATAACAAATTTTTAAAAATCTGCCAAACAACAAAGCTTCAATTTATTATACATGCTCATCAATTTAACCCAGGAAAAAAAACCTTAAAAGCCTGAGGGTGATGCAGCCCCTTTAATACCCAGGCCCTAAGCACGCCACAGATCAAGGCCCAAGCCCCAGCCTGCTTTGTCTGTGAAAGATGAAAGCCGGGTGAAAACAGGTGAAGGCTTTTTTGAATCATCACCTGCAATTAAGCAAAGGGAAACGAAGAGGAGAAGAGGTAAGCTGAACTCACTTAAGAAAGACATCCCGGACAGAGCAGGTGGACGCTTGCTGGTGCGTCTGCCGGCTCTCTCGCCCCAGATCACGCACGGGCGCGATTTCCTGCCTGGAAAGTGCAGGGCATGCCCGCCGGGAAACACACGCGCGCGCGCGCACATGCACGCGCACACACACACACACACACACACACACACACACACACACACACACACACACACACACACACACACACACGGCGTCTGCGCCTTACTCATAATTCTTTACGTGTGTTTTGTAAATTTTTATTTTATAGTGGAGTATAGGTGATTAACAATGTCATGTCAGTTTCAGGTGTACAGCAAAGTGATTCAGTTATACATATACATGTATCTATGCTTTTTCAAATTCTTCTCCCATTTAGGTTGTTACGTGATACTGAGCAGAGTTCCCTGTGCTGTACAGTAGGTCCTTGTTGGTTATCCTTTTAAATAGAGCAGTGTGTACCTGTCAATCCCACACTCCCTAACTATCCCTTCCCCCGACCCTTCCCCACTGGTGCCCGTACGTTTGTTCTCTAGTCTGTGACCCTTTCCATATATTTTTAACTGCTTGCCAATCTTCTGGAAACGCTGTCCCAAACAACACAGGTTTGCATGGGATTTCACTACATCTAAACATAAGGTCTTTGGACACCACAGCAACACTGGATTGTCTATTTGAAACTTGCTAACAGGGTAAACCTGAGAAGTTGTCATCCCAAGAAAACCCCATAACTGAGAGGTGATCAATGTTGACTTACTGGGGTGATCATTTCCATATACACACATATCAAATCCAAAGACTCTGCTGAACAAATAGAAAGGTGTCTGCTTGACTTTCTTCTCCACCAACATTCCAATCATGATGATTCCTAAGGTCGTTTCAAAAGTAGAGAGTGTTTACCCAAAATTTCCAGACCTAACCCATTTCCCATTAATAGTTCCCTGATGAAGCTTCCTTCATTCCGAAAGAGCACAGTGATTTTAATAAAAAGATGCTACAGCACTACGTTACAGCACTGTATTATCATTTTCAACTACCGTTAGAAAAGCTGCACTGTTTGAAAGTGCCCGGCGTCCCCCTCCATGGATGAACCGTCTTCTGCTGTGAATGGCAGGCCCTGGGGGGCCCACCGGCTCCCCTCCGCCAGAACGTCCTGCCGCCTCTTCAGAGATGGAAGAGCTCAGAGCAAGCAGCGCCCTCTGCCTGCCCATCCCACCGTGTAGAGTGGTCAGTGCACACTTTACCAACGTGCTCACTGGCTCCAAAGGGTCAACTGTGAAAAGGAAACTGACACTCGGTAATGCCGGCTTCACATCTTGTGTGTTGCCCGTAAAACATCCCAATTAAACTCTCAGATTAACTCTGATTTCAAAAAGAAACCCCAACTGTACCAAAATGAATAAGTAAGAAGTTAATAAGGTTGACTCCTCATATGACAGGAAGCTCAAAAAACTGTCAATTTTTCCTGAAGATCATTTGGGAGGAAGATGGAAAGAATGTATTCCCTCCTTGTGTCAGAACAGTTTGGAAGCTTCTAAAACTCCAGGTGCATTCTGACTGCTTTCATTTCTATCAATCGATAAAAAAGAATTGATGTGAGCTAGCTTTCTGACACCTGGAGGTTAAGGGTGATGTCAATGCACGAGGCCACCAGAGAGGACGGCTGCTTCCCGGCCTCTAAAAAGCATCTGCTCCAAGGTGAGAATTTAGTTTTCATCTCACAGTTAATGAAGAGAGCAGAGAGTCGTGGCTATTGGATAAATCTTGGCCTCAAGCTGGTCCCCAAGGCCCACACTCCCCATGTCAGAATCAAAACTTCTATAAATGTTGACCTTTTCTGTGTCTCCCCTGGAGCCCATCAGCCATCTTTTCTATTTCTGTTATTTCTGACCCCGGGTTTATGCCCCATGCCAGGCGCCCAACTGTAAGGCTCCTGAGGAAGAGTGACCCTTCCCAAGTCAAAGCAAATGTGTCCAGTAAACAGAACTGTGTCTTCCGGCTGGATCTGGATCTGTGGTCCAGATCCCACGGACTCCCCACCTTTCTGAGCGAAGCAAGCAAACAATGCAAAGAGATGGTGTTTCCAATAATCCTGTTATTTTGTCAAGGAAATGAATACGCAAACAGCGGCAGGCTGGAGAAAATATGCTTTTATTTTTCAAACAGGCAACACATCCAAGATAGCACAGCCCCGGCGGGCGGCATGGGTGGGGGTGATGGACTGGGAGTCTGGGGTCAGCAGATGCGAACTATTACATAGAGAATGAACAAAGAACAAGATGCTACTGTAGAGCGTGGGCAGCTAAATTCAATGTCGTGGGATAAACCATAATGGAAAAGGATATAAAAAACTATATATATCACTTTGCTGTACAGCAAAAATTAACACAACATAGTAAATCAACTATTCTTCAACTTTAAAAATAAAGAAAATGCCTTGAATTTAAAAAATAAATAAAGAACACAGCCCTTCTTAGTCTGTGCCATCCCATCAACCACGGGTTCTCCTTCCCAGCAAAAAGCCTCACGCATGTCGCCCCTACGTTTTCAACTATGGTGTTAAAAGAGGAAAAAGACGCGATGAAGCAAAGTCCTACCAAATGGCTTTTCTAGGTGAAATCTTAGGGAGCACACCAGAAACGTGCCAGTTTGGGTTCCTGCAGATAAGAAAGGGATGCTTTACTGCCAACAACAGGAATTTGCAGAATTTGTCAGCTCAGACTAAGTGTGAATGAAGAATGGATCAGGTAATGATGTTTCCTCACCTGACTTGCCAGCAATGAGTGAGCTGCCCCTGAACGGAATTCAGCTGATCTCCTACTACAGCCTGGGAACCAACAGGGCTGCTCTGGAAAGTGAAGGACGGATTCCAGATTCCCATCAAAAGAAACGCCCGAGCAAAGGCAGACTCGAGGTCAGACCACGTGCCTCTTCCTCTGAGGCCTTGCCTACCCTGAGATCTTAGGAGACTTATGAATCTTACAGGCTCCCCGTGTAGTTGTCAGCTCCTCAGGATTGGGGAAGTGGGAAGGTCAGGGCCCAATTAATTTGTTTACCTTTGTCTAACTTAGTAACTTCCAAGGAGCTAATTTCTTTGGCCCTCTATTGCCCAAGGCGATATCAACACTTCATGTTATAACAAAAGCCACACCCTTTTTTCAAACGTCAGCTGCAGCTGCAGGCGCCCCCCGAGTTTCTCCTGTTGCCCACACTGCCTTATACCTTTCTGAAGCAACAGTTTTTTGCTACAGGTATGTTTATGAATGGAGCTCCCAGCCCCCAAGGAAGCTAGACTCTGGCTGTGCTCACAGAGCTCCAAGCCTTCAAGCACTGACCCGTTGCTAGAAGCAAGGAGATGGGAAGGGGCAGAGAAGGAGGGGGAGCTTCTTAACCAAGGTCTTCATTTGACCTCCTCGGCCTCAACTGCCCGCCTGCAGAGAAGGGGGCTCAGTGCCATCGCAGGCTTCCTTCCAGCATGGAAGATGCAGGGGTCATGAGGAGGGCCTGAATCACTGGTCCTCTCTCTGCTCAACAATTCTCAAAAGGCTCCAGGTCAGAAGCCGGAACTTCGTGGGGCACCTTGGCTGGAACTGACGAGATGACCAGAAACAATGGGAACCGAGGTCCAGACACCCTGTCCCTAGTATTTTTTGTCTTCTGCCACCACCTGGGTCACCCTAACCCGGCCAATCCCCCCACAGAGAGAGGCACTGCCCTAGTGGGTCAGCCGTGCTCCCAGCTCCCTTAACCAGTGCCCAGCAGCTAGCGCTGGCGGGAAGACTAGCTGAAGGTGAGGGTTCGCATCTTTAACCAGGGAAAAGGAATCCATCCGTGTGAGACAACTAGTGCATGTGGGATCCGACCACATTCCGAGTTCTCGAGAGCCACCTTCTCCCTGGGGTTAATACAGCCCCCAATGGCGCCGCTTTTTGCTGTAAGTGTGTTCCCAATATTTCATCAATGTACCTACACTGAAGGTGTTATCAGCTGAATTTCAAACTCAAATATAAGCGGGCATCGTGGATTTTACCCGGCAGCCCTAATTCTAGCCAACCTGGAATCTGACCAGCCACATCCTCTGTGTTTCCCTCCCTGGTTACCGCGGGGGCTCCCGGGGTCATGGAGGGCAAAGGGACTGGGACAAACACCTATGACCACTGCAGGCCGTGTGGCCAGCACTCGGAGTGGAGGTCACATCGCCAGGTCCCCTCTCTGTCCCTGCCGCTGGCCCTTCATTCAAACAACGCCAGGAGCATCTCCACGCCCCGAATCTGTGCTGTGCCGGTGGGGCTCACGGGCCCCCGTTCCAGGGCCAGGCGGTGGGCTCAGTCTGCAGCAGCCTGGCCCCTGGTCCAAAGCTTGCATTTCTTCAGCAATTCTGTGTCCCTCCAACAGTTCTTGTTCCTCTCGATTCCGCTACAGGCGCAGATTTGAGGGGCTCCAGGGGCCTGCGGGGCGCTGGGCACACGGGCGGGCTTTCCCTCCACCTCTGTCCCGGCAGCTGCGCCCGCAAAGCAGAGCCTCCTGCCACCAAAATGCGAAGCCGCCTCCACGTTCACACTCTCACGACAAGGCCAGCTGGACGGGCCCCTCCGTGCCTCTCCTTGTCTCCCACCCTCACTGGCCTGGATCTGGGGAGGAACAGGGGTCTCCACATGGCTGGGCAGGAGGCTGCTCCCCACTCCACTCAGGTGCTCCCCTTGCAGGCAGGACCCGCGCCTGGGACAGTCGTGTGACGCTCAGAGCTGGCGTGGCCCGTGTGCTCTGCAGAGACTGTGTGTGGCCATCACCCGTGGACACGGACGTGGCCCCGGCGCTGCAGGCAGCCTGTGGACCCGGCCTCACTGTGCGCCTTCTGCTGCCACATTTCCACACGTGTGGCACAGCCTCGGAAAGAAAGCCAGGTGCCCCGGGTGCTTCTCGCCCCGACCCTCCCTCACCTTGCACCTTCTTTAGCACCCTGCTCTCTGGCCTCTTCAAGGCATGCGGTAACCTGTATTACCTTCTCTTTTTTAAATGCTTATCCAGATTCCTAGGTTTTCAGTGAGTATCCACTATTTACGAATGTTTAACGTTCAACACACAGACCACTTGCCAACCTGCCCTTGGCCGTCTCTCCCCAGAAGCCCCGTGGTAACTGACCAGCACAGGTGCCTCTGTCATGGACTCTCCCAGTCCTTCCATCTTTAGTCAGTCAGCCCCCGGCTCTCTCCACTCAGCAGATGCCCACTGGCTGCTCACCACGTGTCCAGGCCACGGGGACACAGAGTGAGTGAGAGCATCGCTGCCCTCGGCTCGCCCAGCGGAGGAAGTTGGGCAGCAGGAGGCGCACCAGGCGGGGGGATGGGGTGAGCGCCAGGGCACCCAGGTGAGGTGCTGCGAGCCCAAGAGGACAGGAACCCTTCTGTGTCCGGGGGCTATGGGCAGCTTCCCTGGAGGTGACATCTGATCCAGAAATGGACGAGACAGTTGGATGAGCTGACGTGAGGAAAGAGGGCTCTGCTGGCAGAAGCAGCAAGTTGCCGGACAAGGTGGACAGGACGAGCATCTGGGGACAACAGTCCAGCACGCGGCAGCGGCAAACACGCCTGGAAACGCGGGTGGGTGAGCGAGCTGAGAGCCCCGACGCCAGACGAAGAAACGCAGACTTGACTCGTGCATTCAACCTGTATTTCCTGAGCACTGATTACACACCAGGCACTGCTCCTATCCTGGGGACCCAGCACTGGCAAATCCCCTTCCTCAGGAGCTCACATTCTAACAGGGTAAGACAGTGATGAAACTAGTGAAACAGATCAGACTCAGATTAGGATAAATGCTGTAGAAAAACAGATAGGAGGGGGGAGGCAAAAGGAATGCCAAGGAAGTGGAAACTTGTACTTTTCTAAAACAGAACTTTAGATTAGTTTTAGATTTAGAGATAAGTTGCACAGCTAACACAGGGACCCTCTGCCCGGCTTCCTCTCCGTTAGCAGGGGGGCATCTGCCACAGCTAAGAATCCAGCGTTGCTCTCGCCAGTAGACTCCGGACTCTGGTTCAGGTGTCCTTGGTTTTCCCAGCAGTGTCCTCCTCTGTCCCAGGACCCCACGCGGCACCCGCACTGCGCCCTCAGCACGGCTCCTGGATCCTCGTGACCTCAGCGGGAGTTGTCTGATCTCACCCTCGTGGATCAGGCTGGGCTCATGCGTTTTGAGAAGACTGCCCCAGGGGTGATGTGCCCTTCCCATCACATCCTATCTGGGGACAGGACGCACACAGGTAACAGAGGGAAGAGAGCCAAGCGTGGGAAACGGCAGGTGCAAATGTCCTGTGCAGGAACGGGCTGGGCGTGATGGGAGCAGCAGAGGGGCCAGGGTGGCGGACACAGTGCTGTGTGCAAGAGGAAACTGGGAAAATGAGCTTAGACAGAGGGCCAGATCGTGGAGAGTCTTGGAAGAAATGGGGACTTTTTTGAAGTTTTTGTGCAAATGAATGCCATGATCAGAACAGTCTCAACGTGCATTAGAGACACCCACTACTGCCTGCGTCCCCCTCCTGCATCTCTGGGAATCCCCTCCTAGTCTGGAGGGAGGGGCGGGAGGGCAACGGATCCCGGGACCCCATCCTCCCTGGCACAGCTACTGAAAGCATCACCTGGTGCAGACGCGCTTCCCAAACCAAGCCGAGCTGAGTCAGTCAGGAGATTTCTCAGAAATTTGAGCCAAGAGATAAAGAAGGAATCAGGCAGGGAGTGAAGGGCA
This sequence comes from Grampus griseus, assembly GCF_964374135.1. Taxonomy (NCBI): domain Eukaryota; kingdom Metazoa; phylum Chordata; class Mammalia; order Artiodactyla; family Delphinidae; genus Grampus; species Grampus griseus. Next base: position 1,947,289 of record NC_139003.1, on the reverse strand, counting down.
CCGGGAGAGCTTCCGGACTGGAGGTGGCCGGCCACACCTGACCCATGTTTAAGCCGGGGAAGCCAGTGCATGAAATGACAGGGATGCAACCAAGACGCGACAACAGCAGCAGTGGCTTAACCCCGGATTGCTCATTTGGTCTCCACTCCCAGCTGACCCGAGACCCCACTGTTCTTCATGTCCCATCTCTGGCTTCTCCAGTTCCTGAAAATAAGCACCCTTCCCATTTTAACAAAAGCTAGCTTGAATGGGCTTCTGGTGTCTGTAGCTGAAAGATCACTGACTATAAAAAGAAGACTGAGCCGGCAAGTGTATCTGGGGCGAGTCCAGGGAAGGGTCCCGGGACGCAGCTGCACCGGCTGTAAGACCTTGGCAGTTGCTCTGACAGACAGACGTCCTCCTGCACCTGCCCCTGTCCTCACCCCAGGGGGCAAAAAGGTGTGAAAGGAAAGAATCCCCGTTACAGTGCCAGGGGTGCAATTCGTCATCACTTCCAGGAAGCATTCAAGTTTTTAAAAACGAATCCTGAAAATATAACCCCTTAACCCTATGGAAGCAGCTCTTCAGGGTGGAATTCCAGGCACCAGAGCACAGACGAGTGGAAGGTAACTTTGAGCAGGTGAGCCTTTCAAGTCCTCCCACCTGGTGACTGCGGCCACCTCCAGATAAGCTTGGCTGGGACTGAACCACAACAGTAGTATAATGCCCATCATTAGAGGCAGGAAGGGAGCCTAAGAAGGCGGCATCTTGAACACTGCCAAAAGGCTTCGCTTAAATCTCAAGCTTTGATCACAAATGTAACAAAAATATCTAAGGCTGAGGCAGCCTTTCCTTTGCACATACATCAAAGAGGCTATTAGTACAAGAATCTAGAAGTATGTTCAAATAAATATTCCCAACCAGACCGCTAGAATCATTACTAAGTACGTATCGACATAGGTCTTTAGGTATTTCAAGTCTGGTCTCTTTGGGGCGATGAGGAAACTGCTGGGCTGAGATGAGAATGACTGACCCAAGGTCACGTGGCTGGTGGCCACCTCCTTCACTGCCCACCGGCTCACAAACTCACCCACCTGCACGCAAGTGTGTGTGTCATCACCATCGACACCCTTGTAATAGTTCACTTTTCTACTGCTGTACCATGCCATGTGGTTTCCTACTCCAGCTCAACAGGTCCAGTTGGGCCAATCACATTCTTCCTTGTCCACTGTCTACACAGCTACATCCAGAGACTTAGGAAAAAAAACTAATACCCAGTCTCCCCTCCTCCTTTCAAGAGAAAAGTGAGCTTGGGACTTCCCTGGCGGTCCAGTGGTTAAGACTCCGCGCTTCCACTGCAGGGGGCTTGGGTTCGATCCCTGGTCAGGGAACTAAGCTCCCGCATACCACATGGTGCAGCCAGAAAAAAAAAAAAAAAACTTAATCAAAAACATTAAAAAAAAAAAAAAAACAGCTTTCACAGAGGGGGGAGTGCCAACGTGCTCATCCCTACACACTGCAGCGCGCCAGCTCCCTGCACCAGGGCAGCAAGGTGTGAGCCCAGGCAGCGCTTGGAGGAGCTCCTCAGTGGCCAGGATCCGCCCAGAACAAAAGCTGCTGAGCCGCAGATGGAATAATATTCAGGAAACCCGGACATGACTCAGGACTGTCTTCCCATATGCAGGAACCCTCCGCAGGAACCCTCCTCTCTGCCTGCAGCACTGCGCACACAGCTTGCCATCCTCAACAATACGCAAGCTGCCCCTCTGCCCCAACAGCTACTGTTATTGCTCTCCTGGAGCCACCTTTTTATCTTTATTTTTTATTAATTGATTGATTGATTGATTGATTGCCGCGTTGGGTCTTCACTGCTGTGTGGGCTTTTCTCTAGTTGCGGCGAGCGGGGGCTACTCTTCATTGCCGTGCGCGGGCTTCTCATTGCGGTGGCTTCTCTGGTTGCAGAGCACGGGCTCTAGGCGCACGGACTTCAGCAGTTATGGCACACGGGCTCAGTAGCTGTGGCTCGCGGGCTCTACAGCACAGGCTCAGTAGTTGTGGTGCACAGGCTTAGTTGCTCCACGGCATGTGGGATCTTCCCGGACCAGGACTCTTACCCGTGTCACCTGCACTGGCAGGCAGATTCTTAACCACCGCGACACCAGGGAAGTCCCCCAGCGTCACCTTTTTAATTTGTAACAACTCAGTTGGGAGTTTCTGTGAGTCTCAGCTGTCCCGTGAGCTCAACTACCAACTACATCCCTCCCACCTGTTCTCTCCTGCTCTGAACTCTCTTCCAGATCCCACTGTCCCCTTATAGCACCAGGACGCTGAAAACAACCCAGGGTGAGTGACTACCTGGGGGCTGTTTACTTGGAGAAACCTACCTGCAGCAGGTGAGGATGGTGAGTCTGTGGCCTTCCTGCCCTGGAGCATTCCCACCCCTCCTCCTCCCCAGATCAGGTGGGGAAGACCTGCAGCTTCATGGTCAGAAGGGGTGGACTTGGTGCAGGTGTGTGGCAAAGCAGCTAGAAAAGCAAGGGGCGGGGCAGGGGTGGGGTACTGTGGAAGCACACAAGCCAGGAGACAGCTGAGATACACTCACACAAGCTGACTGTTAAACTACAGATGCAGGGGGAGGCGGGGAGGGACGGCGTGGGAGGTTGGGGTCAGCAGATGTAAACCAGTAGAAAGAGGATGGATAAACAACAAGGTCCTACTGTAGAGCACAGGGAGCTATATTCAACACCCTGTATCCTACATTCAGTATTCAATAACCATAACGGCAAAGAATATGAAGGAAGATGTATATATATGTATAACTGAATCACTTTGCTATACAGCAAAAATTAACACAACACTGTAAATCAACTGTACTTCAATTTAAAAAATATATTGAAGAAAATAGAGTCTGTGCTCCTTCCACAGAGCCTGAGGAAAAAAAACAAAAATAGAATAGAATAGAATAGAATTAAATTAAATTAAATTAAATTAAAAAAAATAAAATAAAATAAACGTGCAGGTGGGAGGTCCCAGGGGCACCTGTAAAAATCACACACGTGGGACCTTTGTGAGCTGCTGTGCCTTTGCATGCATTCTGCAATCCATATGCAGTCCAGGTGGCAGAGACAGGAATCCCCAGTGTCCTGAATGTCAGAGCACAACCTCCACTCAGATCGTCACTGATTGCTAAACTATGCAGGCACAGGGAGACCTCTAGGGAGCCAGGCCAGAAAAACAAAAACAAAACAAAACAAGACTTCCCTGGTGGCACCGTGGTTAAGAATCCACCTGCCAATATGGGGGAGACAGGTTCAAGCCCTGGTCCAGGAAGATCCCACATGCCATGGAGCAACTAAGCCCATGCGCCACAACTACTGAGCCTGCACTCTAGAGCCTGCGAGCCACAATTACTGAGCCTGCGGGCTACAACTGCTGAAGCCCGCGTGCTACAACTACCGAAGCCCGCGTGCCTAGAGCCCGTGCTCTGCAACAAGAAAGGCCACCCCAATGAGAGGCCCGCACACCACAACAAAGAGTGGCCCCCGCTTGCTGCAACTAGAGAAAGCCCACGTGCAGCAACGAAGACCCAATGCACCCAAAAATAAATAAATAAAATAATTTTTTTAAAAAAAGTATAAAAAACAAAACAAAACAAAAAGCTGACTAGAGATATTCGCGGCTGTGCATTGCAAGGGAGACACTTTGCAGTGTGAGCCCAGGCAGGTTACTTGCCTGCACCCTCAGAGGAACAAACCAGAATCACTGTCACGTCAAGATACTATCTAAACTTCCAGTTTTCAAATACAAATTACAATATATGCAAAAAATAAAAAAACATAACCCATACTCAAGGTAGAAAAAGAGCAATCAACAGAAAGTAGACTCCCAGGGGACCAGAAGTGTAATTTAACTAAGATCTTTTAAGAAGCTATAAATATGTTCAAAGAATCAAAGGAAAACAGGTTCAAAAAACTGAAGGAAAACGTGCTAAGCATGAGTGAATAGAGAAGGAATGGGAAAAAAAGTTGGAAACTATAAAATAGAGCCAAACAGAAATGCTTGAGCTGAAAATTACAATAACTAAAATTAAAGTTTCACCAGAGAGACTCAATAGCAGATATGAGGTGGCAGAAGAAAACATTCAGTAAACTTGAAGACAGATCAGTAGAAATTATTCAATCCAAAGAACAGAGAGAAAAAAGACTGAAGACAAATGAGTAACGCCTCACAGCCTGTGGAACAATACTATGTGCACCAGCATACATGCATTTGGAGTTCCAGAAGTAGAGAGAGAAAAGGAAGAAAATTTACTTAAAATATTGTGCAAAAACTTCCCAAATTTGGTGAAAACATTAACTTAGAGATCCAAGAAGTTCATCAAACCCAAGTAGAATAAACAACAAGAAAACCTAGACACACAATAGTCAAACTGCTGAAAGCCAAAGATAAAAGGAAAATCTTGAGAGCAACAAAAGAAAAATGGTACACCACACACAGAAGAGTAAAGATACAATTTAAAGCCAATTTCTCATCACAAACGATGGAGGCCAGAAGATACTGGAATGATATTCAAAGTACAAATAGAATAAAACTCTCAACTGAGAGTTCTATACCCAGTTAAACTATCTTTCACAAATGGTAGTGAAATAAAGATATTTCCAGGTATACAAAACCAAAAGAATTTGTTGTTATCAAAACTGCACTACAGGGACTTCCCTGGTGGTCCACTGGTTAAGCTTCCATGCTCCCAATGTAGGGGGCGCAGGTTCAATCCCTGGATGGCTGGGGAACTAATATCCTGCATGCCGCACAGCACGGCCAAAAAACAAAACAAAACAAAACAAACAAAAAGAAAAAAAACAGCACTACAAGCAGTGATAAAGGAAGTCCTCTGGGATGAAAGAAAATGACACCAGACGGTAACTCAGATCCACAGGAAAGAAAGAAGCACATCAGAAATGGCGAATATGTGTATAAATGTACAAAAACATTTTTTCTTTCATTCATTATTTTTTAAGAGTGTTTAAAGCAAAAATTATGATATGTGTTGATAGACTTTAACATATAGAATGTGTGGGTAGGTATATATGTATGTGTATATATGTGTATATATATATTTAATTCTATGTTATACCAATGCAAAGTACCTATACTTTACCAGAAGAAAGTCATTGTTAATTTGAAGTAGACTGTAATAAGTTTAAGATAACCATGTAACCCCTAGAGAAACCACAAAATAATAAAAAAGAAGGAAAAGCACACAAAGAAATATAGGTAAGAAATCAATAAGTATATTAAAGTGCACTATTTAAATATTTAACACAAAAGAAGGAAGAACAGGAGAACAAAATGGCGGACATGATCCAACCATATCAATAATTACATTAAATATAAATTTACTGATCACTCCAATAAAAAGGCAGCTATGTCCAGATTGGATTTAAAAGCAAAATCTAATGATACTCTGTCTACGTGAGACACACTTTAGATTCAGAGATACAAAGACGGTAAAAGTGAAAAAAATATGCAAACTTTACACATGAGAGAGCTGGAGCGACTGCGTTCATACCAAATAGTTTTAAAACTAAAGAACATTACTCAAGGGACTTCCCTCGTGGTCCAGTGGTAAAGGATCCGCCTTGTGATGCAGGGGACGAGGGTTCGATCCCTGACTGGGGAAGTAAGATCCCACATGCCACGGGGCAACTAAGCCCGTGCGCCACAACTACTGAGCCCGCACGCCTCAGCTAGAGAGCCCGTGTGCCACAAACTACAAAGCCCACACACTCTGGAGCCCATGTGCCACAACTAGAGAGAAGCCCACACACCACAACAAAGATCCCGCATGCCACAACAAAGACCCAAAGCAGACAAAAAAAAAAATTAATTAAAAAACTTTTTTTAAAAAAGAATATTACTCAAGACAAAGAAGCACATTTCATAATGATGAGATGCTCAATACAAAAGAAATACATAATAATTTAGGTATATATGCACCTAGCAATAGAGCTCCAAAATACACGAAACAAAAACTAACAGGAATGAAAGAACAGATAGGTCACAACTAAAGATTTTATTAGTTTTTTCTCTATAATTCATAGATCAAGTAGCAGAAAAACAGTAAGGATATAGAAGATTTAAACAACACTATCAGACAACTGACAACTATAAAACACTCCCACCCAGCAACAGCAAAATATGCATTTGTTTCAAACACTCACAGAACATTCACCAGGACAGACCATATGCTGAGCCATAAAGCAGGTCTCAACAAATTTTAAAAGACCAAAATCATAAAGAATTTGTTCTCTGACCACAGTGGAATTATATCTTAAATTGATAAGAGAGAAATATTCTGGTAAATCCCCAAACATGTAGAAAGTATACAAGATACTTATAAATAACCAACAGGTCAAAGAAGAAATCATAAGGAAAAATGTAGCTTAAACAGAATGAAAACGAAAACACAACAGATCAAAATTTGTGAGATGTAGCTAATGTAGTGCTTACAGGGAAATTCATCACTAGAAGTTTATATTAGAAAATAAGAAAGTCTGTAATAAAGTCTATAATTAGTGACATGAAATTCCACTTTAAGAAGCTAGAAAAATAAGAACAAATAAAACGCAAATTACTTTGGGTTTCTTACGAAAGAAAGAGATACTAAGATTGTGCAGAAATCAATGTAATGGAAAACAGTCAAGTGATGGATAAAAATCAATGAAACCAAGAAATGATTCTTTGAAAATATCAATAAAATTTATAAACCTTCAGCTAACATGGTAGCTGGTAAACAAATGTTCATTTTGTCATCTGCTTCCCCTCCGAAAGCTCCCATAAGCTGGTTATGATTGACCTCCTAGCTGTCAAAGTTCAAGGTCTTTTCTCAGCCCCCTTCCCCTTGACCAGCATGACGCTGATGGCCACGTTCATTCCTGAGACACCTCCAGCCTCTCCAAACTTCCTTCCCTCTGCTTCTGGCCCACTTTCTGCTCCAGCCCAGAGCGGGAACCTGCGCAATGTTCAGCCTTTCAGCTTGGCTTCCCATAAATTTTTGATCAAAGAACTGACCCACTCACAGTTTCACAGCACCCACCCTTCAGCCTTACATCTCCATCCATTTCCTAGCCCCGATCACACGGAGCTTAGAACGGCCAGCACTCGACAGCATCCTCCCTCCCAAGCCATCTGCCTCAACCGTCTTCGCCACCTCTACCAGCTGGTCACCCACAGCCGGAAACTCACACTTCCTGTGTATTTACCTTACCCCAAAGATGCGGCTGCAAAGACACATGAGGTCCATCTTACTCACTTTTTCACATCTCAGCATCACGAAGACAGTTCTATACACACCGAAAGCAAACAACCACCGTTTCTGAGTGAAAGTGCCTCACCTTCACCTCTGTGGCCGGTGACCCTGTGCTGTGTCTCTTCTGTTTGCTGCTTCCTCTCCTCCCACGCCTGCCACCACCTCTCTGGTGTGTCTCATCTGTGAATCACAGCGGCAGACTATCGTGCACATGCTGCTTCCCTGGTTTAGCAGCTGGCCTCCCATTCAACCCATTAACGCTAGAGTCATACGTCCTATCAATCTTCTGAGCCTGGAAAGCCCTTTTCCTATAAGGCAGGATGTGTCCTCACTTGGGGTTTTTCCAGGTATCCTCGGCACCCCTCCCCCCGTGCGGCTCCTTTCCTGTGCTGTCCATCTGCCTGCTCGCTCACTCTCCAAACCGTTCCCATCCTGCAAGGGCCAGATCAATACCTCCCTCCATTAGGGTGCTTTCCCGTCCTCTCAAAGTCCAGACATTTACTGTCTCTACTACTCTTCTCACACACGTGAATATCTCAGGCACGAGAATTTTCTGCTTCTAAGAAGATTATAAAGTCCTTGAAGAGGAGGGCAGTGCTTAAGTGAGTAGCCCTTACAGCTCCCAGCACAGTCTTCAAGACAAAATAGGGAGGACCTACTGCATCAAACTGAAAGGCTGTCGTGGTCTCCAAAGACAAGGAGAACATAGATGAACAGGGTTGAGGACACAGAAGCAGGTTCCTCAGATCTCCCCACTCTGCCTCTTCCATGGAACTTTCATTAAGTTGGGACCTCAGATGTCTGCCCAGAATTAACAACAATTTTGTTTCCATCACATTTGTTTTCCCAAGAAATAGATGCCAGGGTATTATTCTTGTTTATGAAATGATTTAGAGGAAGAAAAGCTAGTGCAAATGCTTGACACATCCGGTTTAGGAAACTGAAAAGTGAGTTCAAGCCTTCAAACACCTGAGTGCTGAAAGGGGTCTGATGATTATTAGAGCTCGTGCCTCACAAAAGCCACCATGAGCAACGGGAAGAACGGGCGTGAGGCCCTGAGGGCGAGCCCACCAATAAAAACGCCGGCGGGGTCAGCAGCCACACCAGACAAGGAGAAACTCAGTAACCCAGAAAGAATCAGACAGGCTCAAGCCAAGAGCATCCTCTTACCCTGAGAGACGCTCCCGCCAGACCACGCGTGCAGGAGGTCCCTTAGAACCCACAGTGGACGTGCTACGTCTGGTGGAGGGGCAGGCTAGCGGCTCAGGTCGCAAGCCCTGGGTGCCCACAAACTGCAGCTCTTACACCTCCTAGTTGTATAACCTCAGGGAGTTACTCGGTCCCTGCCTCAGTCTCCCTCTAAGAAGTGGGGACAGTAATAGTACTGTATGTTATAATACACGGGAAGGGTTTAGAGCAGTGCCTGGCACACAGCACGTGCTCAGTAAATGCCCTGCTAATAACGCGGCTGTCATTGGCTGTGCTCTTCCATTAACACCTGCTGCCCTCCTTCCCCTGCGCAGGCTCCTCGTTCCCACCCAGCCCTTCGGCGCCTTCACCACGTTCCGTGTCGTCACCCCCTGGCACTGTCCCCACACCCTGGCACTGTCACAGGCGGCTATCTGAACCAGATATGTCCCGAGGACTTTTCCGGTAAAGATTCTGGTGCCTGCACCAGGAAGAGCTAGATAAGCAGAGCCCCGCAGAGAATGTCAACTTAACGAGACTTTTCTCCTAGCATCAATTTACTAAGCATAACATTAAGCCATTTAGGGTCTGAACAACCAAACTCCGAATCCTTATTTTTGTCCATCTGTTGTTCGTTTCACTTTTTATCATTAACACATTTTGTTTATAATTCTACTCGACACTGCCTTAGGGTAGACTACCAGAACTGACACTGACATTACCAAGCAGTCTCAATTACAGGATCCTATTTTTAAAAACCATCCCCACTTCCTAACTTGCTTTTTCTCACAAATCTATATCCACCGATAGAATTTTAAAACCAAGACCTGTAATTGTCCTCTCTATCCGACCAAAGTGTCAATCTTCGTGAGAGGTCATTGAAAGGGGAGTGATCTGTGCCCATTTCATAAATCAAGGCTGTTACCTCTCGCAAAGGGGAGCCGCCAGACGCTCGGGTGGACTAATCTGCGAAGTGCAGCACGTTGTAAGGAAATTGTGAAACTCACACAGTGGACAGTCGTCATGTTTCCCTGTCTAGCTTCCTGCCCTGCTCTACGCACCCCACCTCCTCTGGCACCTGGAGGACGATGTAGACAGGAGGGCTAGACGCCCCCTTCCCACTCCAGTCCAGGCAGAGGCTGGGTGTGTGACCACCCCTGCTGGCCGGCCAGCTGAGCGCTCTTTCTGGGAGTTCTGCGTGTGGGTAAGACAGGGGCCGCGTCCCAGCCCAGCCAGCCCTGCACGTTACCACTGAGGCGGGCCCTGCCTGGGGCTGCTCTGGGGCTCCTCTGCTCAGACCCCTGGGCCCCTGGGCCTCTGTCCCTTCCAAGTCTGCTTTTCAACCTTCAGTCAAACTTGGGAACCTCCATATCCTTCCAATAAATCCTCCTTTCTTTTTAATCTTAAATAGTCATAGTTTCGTTGTCAACTAAGAACCTTGGCTCGTACAATGGTTTAAGGCTGAGTGCCCGTTACCATGAACGATCCAACGTTTGCTCGCTCACCAGGCCACGCCGTCCCTCCCCACGAGGGCACTGTGATATGTAGGATGCATGGCGTGTGTGTTACCAAACTCTACCCCTTAGTTGGCCATCTCCACTGGGGGGGTAAGCACTGTCTCTGAGACTGTGACAAGATGGGCCAGGATGACCCCACACAGCTGTGGCTATCACCCCAGTATCATGTCCATTTTGTGCCCTAGAGATAAAGACAAACTAAAGCAGACATTTTCTGTGGCTCTCCACACCCCCGAACCCCTCTTCCCCTCCACTGCTGCCACTGCCTTAGTCAAGCACACACACACCTCTTGTTTTCTGGACCCAGGCTGAGTCCACTGCAGTCCATCCCCAACAGTTACTGCCCTGGGGAGCAGAGCATACGCAGAGGAGAACCCAGAGTCAGGACAACAGGCCAGTGGCCACTGAGCTATCGACCACCAGGAGTCCCAGGGTGGAGAGGCAGAAATGCAAACAGACTCCTGGGGATCCACAAGGGCAGAGCACAGGAAGGTGGCCACTGGCGAGCTCGCGGCAGCAGCCAGACAGAAAACGAGTGGAGGTGAATCCTCAGAAGAGACGGGCTGGGGAGCGACAGTCAGGACAACGGCTTGAGGGAAGGACACTCACCCTTGCTCAGTAGGAGGTAATTTAGTTAAAATTAACCATCTTCCTGGGCAATTCTTTTCTTCTTCTTCCACAGACATGGGTGGGAGCCTTTAAAAGGAATGAACCCCAAGCAGAAGCACCCCAGCTAGTAGATCACCTTCAAATTCCCTCTCTCCAGCCTTTTTTCCTCTGAATCTGTCCCCAAAACAGATGTAATTATCTCAAACTTCCATTCAAAAATCTTTGAAAGCACCCTCACACGTTGCTGGAGAAAATGTAAAATGGTTCAGCTGCTGGAGAAAGGCAGTTAGCAATTTCCCAAAGCTAAATATAGAATTACCATGTGCCTCAGCAGTTCTCTTCCTAGGTATGTACCCAAAAGAACTGAAAACAGGGACTCAAATAAAATCCTTGTACACCAATGTTCACAGCCACACCACTCACGACAGCCAAACGGTGGAAATGACCCAAATGTCCACCAACTGATGAACGCACAAACAAAATGTGCTACACCCGTACAATGGAGTATTACTCGGCCACAGAGAAGAATGAAGTACTGACACGTTACAACATGGATGAAAACAGTACGCTAACTGAAAGAAGCCAGGCACAAAAGGCCACATATTGTATGATTCCAAAGCAGAAATGGTGGTGGTTGCCAGGGGCTGAGAGTTGCGGGAGCAGGGAGTGACTCCTTAGTGGATACAGAGTTTCCTTTCGCAGTGATGAAAATATTCTGGAACTAGATAGAGGTGATGGTTGTAAAACCACACGAATATAGTAAATGTCACTGAACTGTGCACTTTAAAATGGGCACTTTTATGTCACGTGAATTTCACCTCAATGAAGAAAATACATGTTCGTCAACAGACAACAAAGATGTGATGCACACATGCACGCAAGCACAGTGGAATACTACTCAGCCATAAAAAAGAAGATTCTGCCACTTGCAACAACATGGATGGACTCGAAGGGTATTATGCTAAGTGAAATAAGTCAGACAGAGAAAGACAAACACTGTATGTTATCACCTATATGTGGAATTTTAAAAATAAAACAAATGAATGAGTATAACAAAACAGAAACACATTCACGGATATAGAGAACAAACTAGTGGTTACCAGATGGGAGAGGGAAGCGGGGAAGGACATGAGAGGGGTAAGGGATTAAGTAGTACAAACTACTATGTACAGAAGAAATAAGCTACAAGGATCTATTGTATAGCACAAGGATATCTAGCCAATATTTTATAATAACTTTAAATGGAATATAATCTATAAAAATTTTGAATCACCATGTTGTATACCTGAAACTAAAATAATATTGTAAATCAACTATATCTCAATTAATTAATCAATTAATTTAATTAAATAAAGGCCTAGAGCAGAAGCAAGGAAGGAGGAAAGGGAGGGAGGAAGGGAGAGAGAAAGAATAAAAGGAAAGAAAACACAACCCGGGGAAGTAACACTCCCATTTTACAGATGAGGAAAGGAAGACTAAGAGCCGGGCTACACTCACGTGTAGGCCCAGAGGCCCCTCCTGAACATTCACTACAGGCTCTCAAGCCCTTGGCCCGAAGAGGCTAGGGTGAGAGAAGGGAGGGGCTGGCTTTCCCACGACAAAATGTGCGTGTGTGTGTGTGTGTGTGTGTGTGCACGTGTGTGTGTGTGTGTGTGTGTGTGTGTGTGTGTGAGAGAGAGAGAGAGAGAGAGAGAGAGAGACAGAGAATTCCATCTGGACCTAGAAAGCATTATGGGTCAGACAATAGCTGACCTCTACAGAGGAGCTCTGATGGAAATCACACTCAGTTTGGGGAATGAGGTTGTTAAGTTGCCTACTATTAACGATACAGAAAAAAGTTTCAGTGTTCGCTACTTACACTGATAACTTCCTCTGATACATGTCCCAGCCTTGTCACAAAGAAAAGTTAGGGTGTGCTGACACATTGCCCTTATTTAGCTTCTATCTTAAATGCAAGATTTGCCTCCTCTTCGCTCCTTCCCCTTCTATCTGTGCCTTGAATTACTTGAAATTTATTCCATTATGTTACCTTTTTTTAATCTTATGCCTTCACAGGCCTATTAGTTTTCCAGTATTGAGTACGAGTATTTTTAGCCTCCTAATGCTATTGATTTAGTTACTTTAAATTTGATGATCTGTACTTGACATTTTTTGACCTTATATTCAAAATCAAAGTCCTCATTACATTCACCTTTAAAAAAGAAATCATAGCAGAGTTTTCTTTGATAACTGGCCAAATGGTGTCACTAAAGAAAAGCCAGAAGTCAGACACAAAGCTACAAGTACCAAATAGTTTATACTGGAGGAAAACGCAAAGATATGACCGCTAATACTATACAGTCCTATCTTTAGACAAACTCATTCTTCTCCATCCTAGTTAAAAACAAAAATGCCAATCTAAGAGCAGAAATATATCAGCAGTGTTTATTATCTGCCAAGTGATAGGGTTATAAATAAAAGCAGTTCTGTGCCCTTGTAAAGTATCTTGACACCAGTAAATCATTCTGTTGGGAAGTAGAATTTCATTCCCTGTGCTATTAATTGTCCCATCCCTTCAAGACAGCTTGTCGGGGAACAGGGACGGAGACTATTCGAATAAAGCCTGTTGGATCCTCGCAGGAGCATCTCTTTACCTTGTACCTATTGTTCAACTTGTGCTTCCCCCGCCCAATATCCAATAATATGCCTTAACCTTTTGACAGCACTGACTTGCCAAGAAATCAACAACCATGAAGGTTCTTTAAGTATTTTTTTTTAATCTCAAGAAATAAAGATGGAAAGAAGTCCACTAACAAATCCATTACTTTAGCAAAGACTGTCAAATAAAAATTATTTCCAGGAGGAATAAATACTGCAAAGGGCAAGAAAGTATAAATCGAGAAGAGTTAACAAATACGCAAAACACGCATTGTAATAAAGCCCCACCAAACCTCTCAGGACCTCATTCCGCCCTGACAGGGTCTAGGTAACTATCATTACTTATGACAGTCGCATTTGTAGAAAGTTAGAATTTCCAAGAAAAAAATTACTCCTTGCGTTTTTGCTATTTCTTTTCAAAGTGAAATAGGTGGTCACTGTGTTAATAAATCTTAGTGAATGAATAATGTACAGTGTTTGGGACAGGATGTGGCACACCGTAAGTGCTCAATAAGCACCAGTGAGTCGTAAACGTCTTTAAAATTTCAAATGCCTTCAAACACGTTATCTCATTTGACCTTCAGATGACGCTTTGCGGTTGGTCAAATGCCTCAATGCACCCTTTTAAGAAACGTTTCTCAGCATCTCTTCTGCGCAAGGTGCTGTGCCAGGCACACGCACTATGCCTTCAAGGTGCTCACACCCCAGTGGAAAAGATGGACGTGTAAAAAAAATATTACAAAATAACACGGAAAATGCAAAGAAGGGCTTTTCCCAGGTGAGGAAAAGAGGCCCCGAGAGACAGGGTGATTTGTGAGGGCTCTTCCAAGGACAAGGCCATCTCTACACACACAGCCAAGGCGGGCTGTGAACGCATGAAGTAAAATCGTGCAAATCCAGCTTAAATCCTGCTCGATTTAAGCTGTGCCTGAGCCCCGCCTGGGCAAGTGCCTGATGGCCGAGGAGACCATCACCACGAGGCAGAGGCTGAGAGCACCAGGCGCAGCCCGTGCACTGCTAGCACCTCCTGTCAACGTGGCTCCAGCAGAGGCAGGTCCACGTGGAGCCTTGGAAGCCACGCCCCCTCCGTGGTACAGAGCAAACAGCCTCACGAGACCTGGACGAACCCCACCTGGATTTGTCTTCTCCCCACCAGGATGGGGGAATGTAAATTACAACGATAACAATCTTCTCCCCACATCCAAACTCCAGGGCCAAAATGAGAGAAGCTGAATTTAAGCATCTTGTTTATTTCTTCTATTACCAGAAAGTTCTCACCACTTCCTACCGTCCTGGTTTCAGTGGAGGTGACACCGTGCAGTTTTAGGGCTGGATTGTATCATTTCACGCACTTTTCATGAATTAGTTCATCTATATGTGTCTGGCTCAGCTTAATCATAAATAGTCATAAGAATCTTATAAAAGCCTCAGAGAGCGCCTGGCTCACACCCAGCAACTACTCAGGACCTCCTCAACTTGAGTAAATTAGAAGGAAGAGCAGAGAAAATGAGAAAGATGCAAATATGGTGGAAGAAAAGACAGGAGACATGCGCTTCCTCCTCAAAAATGGAGAAGCAAAGGCCCCCAAAGAAAACACATCTGCTAAGGACACACAGAGAAGCATAACATCAGACACTGTGAGGCGTCACTGTCATTGTGAGACAGCCACAAACACATCAACTGTGTGATCCTACTGCCCGTCTCCTAGCAGTATTAGTAGCAAATTCCCTGTAAGTAAAAAGAGCCAGTGACCTATTTTCTGTAATAAAAACGTCAGAGGTGGGGGAGATGTGGTCACAGCAGTGCCACAGAAAAGGGAAGAGACCAGACCCAGTTACGGTGACGTCAACAATGATCACAACAACTTATGTCGCACCTTAGAAAGATAAAGCCGGGGCCCCTCACTGCTGACTCACTACACTTCACCTCTCCAGGTAAACCTGCATGGAAATGATGGAGACACCATCCCACCACCTGCAGGTACAGAATCAGAAGTTAGGAACACACAGTCAGTAGCCTGCCTTTTCTAGGCACCGTGCCTAAAGAGCTTGCTTTAAGGTAAACCCGACACGTGAAGCAGAAAGCACGTAACCCAACAACACGTAAATTAGGCAGTATGTATTTTCTTCTAAAATAATGCCCCTCGTTTCTTGTCATTAGCAAACTCCTCTATTCCATTCGAGCCATTTGTTACGTGTTTCACTGACTATACGTCGGGTCGGGGGGCAACCAGTGAACACAAGGAGTGGGGCTCCCTGCACCACACAGAGCAGACCCCCAACAAAAAGAGGGAAGGAAGGGCTGAGCCCGAACTCTGCAGGGCTGCGGCCGGGTGGCAACCAAGGGAAACACTGGATGGATGGATGGATGGATGGATGGATGGATGGATGGATGGACGGATGGATGGATGGATGGATGAGGTAGCAGTGTGAAGAGCAGCTGCACAGAGAAAGTGGCTCTTGCACTGAGACCCAGGTTGAAGAGCGCTTGGATTGGTGAAGAAGCAAAGGGAGGGCAACCCTGCAGCAGAAACACCAAAGGCAAAACCACAGGGGGATGAAGAGGACTCGGCAAGCGGCCGGGAAAGCAAGGAAAGCAAGTCACATCAGGAGCCACGGAAACCAAAACTCCACGTACAAATGCAGAGGATTTTAGGTGACTGTAAGGCCGCCATCACAAAATGCCACGAACTTCGTAGCTCAAACAACAGAAACCGATTGTCTCCTGGTCCTGGAGGCCAGGTGCCAGGGGCTTGGTCCCCTGACACCAAGGGGACCATCTGCTCCCAGCTCTCTCCCTGGCTTGTAGGGGAACATCCTCATCACCATGTGGTGTCCTCTCTGCAGGGCTGCCTCTGTGTCCTTTTTATAAGGACAACAATCATGTTGGATCAGGGTCACCCTAATGACACCAATGTCAAGGAGTTTACCACCTATGCTTTCTTCTGAGAGTTTTGAACAGTCTCAGGTCTTACATTCAGGTCCTTAACCCACTCTGAGTTAATTTTTGTGTCTGGCGCACGACAGTGGCCCACTTTCATTCTTCTACATGTGGCCTCAAGTTTTCCCAATACTATTTATTGACGAGACCATCCTTACCCCCATCGTATGTTATTGACTCCTTTGTCGTAAATTAACTGACCGTATACGCATGGGTTCGTTTCTGGGCTCTGTTCTGTTCCAGTGATCTACATGTCTGTTTTTATGCCAATACCATACTGTTTTAATTACTGTGGCTTTGTAATATTGTCTGAAATCAGGGAATGTGATGCCTCCAGCTTTGTTTTTCTTTCTCAAGATTGCTTTGGCTATTCAGAATCCTTTGTGCTTTCATACAAAGTTTAGGGTTCTCTGTTCTATTTCTGTGAAGAATGCCACTGGAATTTTGATAGAGACTGCACTGAATCTGTCAAGTGCTTTGGAATGTACGGACATCATAATATCTGAGTTCATAATAAGAAGTAGAACTAACCTTTCCCAAGTACCATGTGCTAAACGCTGAGGTAAGAGCTTTACCTGCCTGCCCCATGGAGACTCTCAGCGACACTATTAAATGGGCCCTTTTATGCTCTCCATCTTCCATTCAGGCAAATGGAGCTTTGGGTCACTCACCCACTTAGTGGCCGAATGAGGACTCTGTCCCCATGGCCCGACTGTCCAGCCTCTATGGCAACCTCACGCACAAAACGAAATCTGCTTTCAGAATCATGACCCGGACAAACGGCAAGATTTTTAGTCACACAAGAAAGATTGAATCTCCCCCACCAGCTATTGATTCCTTTAACAAAAATAACAGCAGAGCTCATATGCCCGACAAGGACTTTCAAAACTAAGGAAGAAAAAGAATACAGGGCGTGGTCAGTGCTTGCGCCACCAGCAGGTGGGGAGGGGCACACCCCCAAGTTCTGGATAAACAAGGTTTTATGGCAACACTGGACTCCATGGTTAAGCTTCCTTACGTCAGCTCCCCTCTCTTTACATTTTGTAAAAATTTGAATCATTTTGATCCCAAATAGGCTCTGGTGGCCCCTGAATCTCTCAAGATGACTAAATAAGGTTAAATCTTAACATTAAAAACTGTGTCTCCAACTAAAGGAAGTTATTAATAACTAGATTTGTTGCCTTTTTCCCCCTTGAAATTCTGACTCTTAAAAACAAAATAAGTATTACTGTCATCATCACCCACTGTTGCTCTAAATGGCCATGTACCAGGCTTTACAAGTGGGTTTTCAATTGACAGGCTTGGTTTACTGGTGCTAGTTTTGTGTCCCAATTTCACCTCCTTCGTGGAATATTAATAGTTCCATGTATTTATCATAATAGCTTCAAAATTCTACTTTATTATACACAGCTTGACTTAGAGGGCCTGACAGTACAATACTTTTGCAAAATCTGAATGGCAGACTGAAGGGTGGTACAACTCCATGTTTCTAGAAACAGCTTAGTCTGAGGTTACAGAGGAGGAGTAGCAGTGAGAAGGGTATTCAAGCATGAGAAAGTCAGAAAAGGAACTATTACAGAGATGAAGGGTAAATGTCAACCTTGTATTACACCTAAAAATAGACTTTTCAAAGGCACCTGGAGGATCATCTAATACAACATTTTCTAAGCATTTTTCTGAAACATTAGGTTCACAGAATGTTAAAGGACATCATAAAAACTAAAAAGGTGGGGGGGGATCAATAGACGAATCATTACAGGAAATTCTGAGTTTAACCAAATTAACGGTAATTCAAAGCATTAAAGACACTGTGCTTCTCCAAGTGGGAGATAAAATGTTCACTGTTTCCCAAATTTATTTGAGATTCCTTTTCCGTGGAGCATCTTAAAGGCTTGATGCTTTAAAGGAGACAGTTGGGAACCCCTCATCAAGTGGAATCTGTCTCCACTGAGATGGAGCAAGGAACGGGGTATCTGTGGCAGTCCCAGGGCTGGAGGGCAGGTCTCCTGCTTCCCCATCTGGTCCTCCTTAAACAGTGTGCCTTGCAGCCTCCACTGAGCCACGTGTATTTTATCATTATTTCTGGACACAGAATTAACTGTGTGTAAGCAGTCTCCGTACATAGCCTCTTTACTGCCACACTTACTGAAATCCTGGAGGCACCGTATCAATCACCCATCTATTCACATCAAAAACTGCTGTGGCTTACTGAGCGCTTACTATGTGGCCGGCACCGCACTAAACGTTTCTATGACAGAAGGACTACTATCATCCCCATTTTCCAAGCTAGGAAAGCGAGCCTTAAGACTGCCCAAGGTCAGTAAGAAAGCAGCAGACAGAGATTCAAACCCAACCCATGCCCTTAATCACCACACACACACACACACACACACACACACACACACACACACACACACACACACACACACACACACACGAGAGACTGCCTCTCGGGTTTAGCACTCAATAAACGTTAATGATAGCAGGTGATGAGTGACACAAGATTAAAGCGTCAGGAAAGGGTGTTAGAAACAAGGAAAAGGTGTTACCAAGGTGTGGAGGTGTGTTCATTTTGTCTTAAGTGCACGGCAAGGCTGAGCTAATCATTAAAAGACCTTGGTTTTGTCCTGAATATTGCCTTTCTACCCGGCTGGGCTCCTCTTCCTCTGAAATTATGCCAGTGGGAGGTGTTCCCCGAAGACTGCTGTCCCCTGGCCTTAATGTCTCTGATTTTTGATCTAACGTCAAATTCTTCAAGGAAGTAAAGGATGCAAGATATTTCCCAGAAAAACAGCAGCAAGAGAAGCCAGGTGCCTTATGCCATAAATTTTACCCTGAAAAAGCCCCAGACTTCCTTTTAAGCAGTAAATTCATCAAAATTATCAACTGGCATTCCTCCTGATGCCTTACTTACTATTCAAAAGGGAAGAAGAAGGTTTTCTCAGTTATTGAGCAACAATTATGATCTGCGACTACCAGATATTCCAAGCATTACGTCAGCTTTCTGTGCCATAAAAAGGGCGTACGACACTACCTCTCGCCTTTGGGGGCTAAAATTTAGTTGCAGAGATCAGAAACCCAGAACATGTCAAAATACAGAATTCAAGGTGTGCCAGATTTCACAAGAAAAATGGTTCCAGCAAATGTCGCATTTCTGAGTTAAGCCACAGAAACTGGAGCTAAGCTGAACGGGTCACTGTGGGCTCGAGAAGTGATGGAGGCAAAACTGGGGGGACCGGGAGGGCCGTGGGGGGCTCTGACGCCCCCAGAACCAGGGGCTCACTGAGGGTAACGGTTACCAGACCACACCTCCAGCCAGCGTCCATAAGGTGTGACTTTTCTCCCCGGCTTCCATTTCTATGCCCTTCCTACACTGGGGACCGCTTTCTGTGAGATCACGGGGGTGCCTGTTCGACCCCCAAACACAAAGGCTTCTCTCAAATTATATGAAATCTGATGGAGTGAGGATTCATGTGGACAGCCCTACCTTCTTTACCTCTGAGGAACCCCATTTCCACATAAAAATAACGCCTGAAGTCAGTAAAGTGCATTCAGTTTTCAAGGGGACTCATAACTGTTTTCTCATATTCTCACAATGTTCCCATTAAGATAGGAAATACGGGTATCGTTATAATTATTTAGCAAGTAAAAGGGGAAAAATGAGGCCCAGACTGCTAGAGACAGAGCGAAAGTGACCCGTCAAATTGAGGGGGCAGTTGGCAAGTGCGAACACGGCCTGAATATCTGATGGTGACGGTTAATCTTGCTTGGCGTGATAATGGCATTGTGTTTACACAGGAAAATAGCCTTGTTTTGGAAGGATATACGCTGAAGCTCTGGAGGATTAAGTGCCCTGATGTCCAGAGCATCTATAATTTACCTTACGATGCTTCAGCAAAAATGTTACGTCAACATGTTAACAACTGCTGAAAGTAGGTGTGGCCGTCCAGGCATTTCCATTACCCTATTATTCTTTTTTATACTTGGAATTTTTTATGATAAATATAACAAAAAATAAAGTAAGCCATTCATAATGTTTAATTCGCACACATCCTCCAGGTATCATTACGGATAAACCATGGAAGTGGATCCCAAGACCTAGTGAACTTCACAGTGTTTGCTGGGCGGCAGGAAGGAAAACGCACGCGTCTAAGTTCCCTACGTTATCAGTACTCAATGCACTGCAGGAGAAACGAAGAACAATGCCGCTGGGGTCCAGACAGAACAGCGTCTCCGCTGGCCACCCCTGCCCTGAGGAAGCAGCCCGTCCAACCAGACAAAGGCCTGCCCTTGAGACCTACATGCCAGCAGCTCTCAGAGGGGCTGCCAAGGCAAACAGGGCCAGCCTTGCCCTCCGGCCACAGCCTCTGCCTTCCCTGCTTGTTCAATACTTTCACTCTTAACCTCAGACTCGCCACGGCCTCCCCTCGTTTCCCGCTCCGCTCTGGGCCCCCGGCTGCACAAGCTCATCCGCAGACGCTGCCGCTGCCTGACGAAGCCACTGAAAACCAGGGTTCGCGTCGTCTCGGCCTCGCTGCCTGCTCCATCCAAGGGACTAACCAGAGAACTCCACGCAACACGGGCGGCAGGAGCCACATCCGCTCCGGGAGACTGGTGTCCTGCCGGCCTAGCAGTTCGTGATCCCAGGGACACACTCAGAGCTCCCTGCCGCTGGTTGCAGACACACTCCCCAGGTCTATCTCCGCCTGAAGTTACTGCCTAATCGGAACAAAAGGCCACGGTGCACGTGCGTACGAGTGTGTTTACAAAGGGTGTGGCTGTGTGTGCGTGTGCTCTGCGACGGGTGTTGTGTGATGTGTGTGCACAGGTTATGCGTGAGCAAGTCTGCGTGAAGGCTCACGTGGCTCTGGCACAAGAAGCAGGCTTGTCACCTCTCCCCGCCTGGACCAGATTGATGTGTCGGAGAATAACTGGCAGCGTTAATAGCGTTAGAAGTATTATGCTGCCTTCTTATACTTACTTGTTACTATTTATGCTTACTAACGGTGACCAAAAAAAAAGAGACCCATTACCTTTGTCTTTACTGGTTTAAAGTGAAGAATATATGTATACAGCTGTATACCATTTTATTTTTTAAATAGTAATTTTATTTTACTGTTTTTCCCTGTGCTATACAGTAGGTCCCCGGTGGTTACCCATTTTAAATGTAGCAGTGAGTACATGTCAATCCCAAACTCCCTAACTATCCCTCCTCCCACCCTTCCCCCTTGGTAACCGTAAGTTCGTTCTCTAAGTCTGTGAGTCTTTCTGTTTTGTAAATAAGTTCATTTGTATCATTTTTTTTAGAGTCCACATATAATATTTGTCTTTCTCTGTTTGACTTACTTCACTTAGCATGATAGTCTCTAGGTCCATCCGTGTTGCTGAAAATGGCATTATTTCATTCCTTTTTATGGCTGAGTGATATTCCACTGTACATGTGCACTGCATCTCCTCGATCCGTTCACCTGTCAATGGACATTTAGGTTGCTTCCATGTCCTGGCTATTGTAAATAGCGCTGCTATGAACATGGGGGTGCATGTATCCTTTCAAACTATGTTTTTCTCTGGATTTATGCCCAGGAGTGGGATTGCTGGATCACATGATAGCTCCGTTTTTAGTTTCTTAAGGAACCTCCATATAAAATAGTAATTTTGAACGGTAATAATGGATGACTTAAGATCAACTTCTTTTTCATGAAATATGGTTAATCAGGAGTCCATATTATATGCTACCTGAGGTGACTGAATCACTAAAAATACTGAGTCTAAAAATGTGTCTCCTTTGCCTCAGTCCCGGGAAGGTCTACATGCTGTGGTGGCCACTGCGTGCACCCCGTGCTGGGCACAGCAGACACTTGTGGAAAGAATGCGTAATGAACGGGCTTGGGTGCGTCCCAAGAATGGCCAGTTGCCAGGGTCCACACGCCGCATCACTCATGCTGGCGGTCAGTCTGCTTGGGCCACCCTCCCTCCCGAATCACCACAGACTGGGCTGGGCCGTGTATGTACCAGAACCTCGTTTCTCACTGTTCTGGAGGCCAGGGCAGGAGAGGGCTCCTCAGAGGCCTCTCTCTGTGGCTTGCAGATGGCTACCTTCCTGCTGCCTCTCCACACGGCCGCCTCTTCGCACGTCCAGCCCAGCTGTCATGGCCTCTTCTTCGAGGTCACCAGTCACAGGGCATTCGCCTCATGGCACTTAAGCATCTCTGTGAAGGCCTGTCTCCAAGTAGAGCCACATCAGGAAGTACTGGGGCCAGGACCCAGCGTCTGGATCTGGGGGCACCGTTCAGCCGTAACAGGCTGATGTGGGCCAGCTGAACTTCTCTTCCCTAGAGGGAAACTGGGACACAGAAAGCTCTGGATTCTTGAGAGTAGGGTTTGAACCACAGGTCCAGGAATCATTCACAGCTCACTGGGTTAGTGATAAAGGTGGAAAAGCAGAAAAAATGGTCAGTAAACACTGCACTATAGTGGGTGGATTGGGATGTGTGCCCAAGTGCTGGATAGGACAGGACTTCATGGTGAGACTCGGAAGCTGGGCTTCTGCTCCTGGGATTCTGGAACAGGAGCTGATGAGAGAAAAGGAGTGGTCGAGGAAGACCCTGCTGTTTACAAAGGAGGTCACGCTGGGAAAATGAGTGTTTCTACCTGAAGCTGTAGTCAGGAACGTGTGGGCGGGCATCTCCACTAAGTCCTCAGCACACTCCCCGCCACCCCCAAGGGGCAGAAATCTCTGTCTGCTCTCCTCCAAAATGTGCCGGAAAACAAGTTCTCCTATCCCAACCAAATGACCAAATGACACTGTCCATGTCTGAAAGCAAACAGCCACAGCCCAAGTCAGCGAATAGCGTGGGGCCTCAGACACTGGAGACGGAAGGAGGGGACTGGGAAGAGGGGGCCATCCCGTACCACGTGCTGCACTGGACAAACTTACCCAAAACGGACCCTGTGAGCCAGGGCCTGGGCTTTGCTGACCGAGGGTCCCCATTCCCACCTTCACCAATGAGGTTCTCTCCAAGGACTTTCTAGATTTTTAAATTATCAGGTTGAATTCACTCTCTCCTCTCATTAGAAGTACTTGTAAGAGATTCTCTTCTGATTAATACTCGTAAGTTCATGAGAGAACAAAAAATTTTTCAATACTTCCAAAATAAACTATAATTTTAATTTTCATGTCTCAATAATTCAGCCCTTAAGAAAAAAAAATCCTGACAGTTTTCTAGATGGGAATAATTTCCTCTTTAATGATCTTTGCTGCCATCTTGGTTTCAGAAGGCAGTGTTGAGAGTGGCCACAAGCCACATGAATACTCTATTCATCTGATTGCCATGCAAAGAGTCAACACTGAGCACGTGTGCCTTTCAGACCAATGACATGATAGACCTTATTTTTTTATTATGTAAGTTACAGGTGTACAGTATAGTGAGTGATTCATAATTTTTAAGGGCTTCCATTCCTATACACTAACAACGAAAGATCAGAAAGAAATTAAGGAAACAATCCCATTTACCACTGCAGCAAAAAGAATAAAATACCTAGGAATAAACCTACCTAAGGAGGCAAAAAGACCTGAACTCAGAAAACTATAAAACACTGATGAAAGAAATCAAAGGTAACATAAACAGATGGAGAGATATACCATGCTCCTGGATTGGAAGAATCAATATTGTGAAAATGACTCTACTACCCAAAGCAATCTACAGCTTCAAGGCAACCCCTATCAAATTACCAATGGCATTTTTCACAGAACTACAACAAGAGATTTTACAATTTGTATGGAAACACAAAAGACCCCGAATAGCCAAAGTAATCTTGAGAAAAGAAAAACAGAGCTGGAGGAATCAGGTTCCCTGACTTCAGATTATACTACAAAGTTACAGTCATCAAGACAGTATGGTACTGGCACAGAAACAGAAATATAGATCAATGGAACAGGATAGAAAGCCCAGAGATAAACCCAGTCACATATGGTCACCTTATCTTTGACAAAGGAGGCAAGAATATACAATGGAGAAAAGACAGGCTCTTCAATAAGTGGTGCTGGGAAAAAATGGACAGCAACATGTAAAAGAATGAAATTAGAACACACCCTAACACGATACATAAAAAATAAACTCAAAATGGATTAAATACCTAAATGTAAGGCCAGACACTATAAAACTCTTAGAGGAAAACATAGGCAGAACACTCTATGACATAAATCACAGCAAGATCCTTTTTGACCCACCTCCTAGAGTAAGGGAAATAAAAACAAAAATAAACAAATGGGACCTAACGAAACTTAAAAGCTTTTGCACAGCAAAGGAAACCATAAACAAGATGAAAAGACAACCCTCAGAATGGGAGAAAATATTTGCAAATGAAGCAACTGACAAAGGATTAATCTTTTGTTTAATCCTTTAAACAAAATACACAAGCAGCTCATGCAGCTCAATATCAAAAAAACAACCCAATCCAAAAATGGGCAGAAGACCTAAATAGACATTTCTCCAAAGAAGACGTACAGATGGCCAACAAACACATGAAAGGATGCTCAACATCTCTAATCATTAGAGAAATGCAAATCAAAACAACAATGAGGTATCACCTCACACCAGTCAGAATGGCCACCATCAAAAAATCTACAAAGAATAAATGTTGGATAGGGTGTGAAGAAAAGGGAACCCTCTTGCACTGTTGATGGGAATGTAAATTGATACAGCCACTATGGAGAACAGTATGGAGGTTCCTTAAAAAACTAAAAATAGAACTACCATACAACCCAGCAATCCTACTACTGGGCATATACCCTGAGAAAACCATAATTCAAAAAGAGCCATGTACCACAATGTTCATTGCAGCACTATTTACAATAGCCAGGACATGGAAGCAACCTAAGTGTCCCTCGACAGATTAATGGATAAAGAAGATGTGGCACATATATACAATGGAATATTACTCAGCCATAAAAAGAAACGAAATTGAGTTATTTGTAGTGAGGTGGATGGACCTAGAATCTGTCATAGAGTGAAGTCAGTCAGAAAGAGAAGAACAAATACCGTATGCTAACACATACGTACAGAATTTTAAAAAGCGCTACTGATGAACCTAGTGGCAGGGCAGGAACAAAGACACAGACATAGAGAATGGACTTGAGGGCGCAGTGGGGGAAGGGGAAGCTGGAATGAATTGAGAGAGTGGCATGGACATACATACACTACCAAGTGTAAAATAGATGGCTAGTGGGAAGCAGCCGCATAGCACAAGGAGATCAGCTCGGTGCTTTGTGACCACCTGGAGGGGTGGGATAGGAAGGGTGGGAGGGAGACTCAAGAGGGAGGAGATATGGGGATCTATGTATACATATAGCTGATTCACTTCGTTGTACAGTAGAAATTAACATAACATTGTAAAAGCATGTCTACTCCAATAAAGATGTGAAAGAAAAAAAAAAGAAAAAAATTTTTGAAGGGCTCCATTTATAGTTATTAGACAATATTAGCTATCTCCCTCACGTTCCACAATGTATCCTTGTAGCTTATTTTATACCTAATAGTTTGTACCTCTTAATCCCCTAGAGAGACCTTATTTTTAAGTGCTTTGGGACTGGAGTTTCAGAATGTCATAGATTTCAGAGCAGGAAGAGGTCTCAAAGCTCAGGTAAAGTCTTTTGAAGTTGAGAACTGCTTCTGCAGGCAGAACAGAAGTGGTTAGATGGTGGAGGGAAATATACAAAGGATGCGACCACACAGGGGCCCAGACAGCCGTCCACACTGTGCAGCATGCCATCGATGACAGTGTCGGCACCCATCGGCTCCGTAACCTTGGACACTCTCTCCCACACTGCCCAGCAGCCCTCCAACCTCCTCTGCTCCACTCTGTGCCATCCACGACATCACAGAAATGCATCCCCCGCCCCCGTGGCTTCTGGCTTCTGGCTGAGTCCTGGGAGACTCGGGAGACAGATGCCTAAGTAGCCGCGGGAAGGCACCTCCCCCAGACGGCCAGCGCCCCTCCTGGCCCTGGCTACCGGCTCCCTGCTGGGACAGGTCTCTGGGTGCTGCAACGTCCCGGGTTTGTCCCCCGAACTCAGCCCCACTTTACTAACCCATTCACTGACGTCTCTGCATTTGCATCCTGCTTCTGCCAGGACCCCAGCCCGCAAGAGGCTGATGAGGGTAATAAGGAAGAGGTTTCCTCAAACAATCGACCGTGCTCTCATCACTTCACTGCAGATAAGACGGTTTCAATATTTAAAGACGTAGCACCATAGGCCTTACTAACCTGAACCCAAGGAAATGAAGCCGTCACTGCCACAGTCTAACGTCTTCCAATGGCTCATCTCAGGCACCCAGGGTCCCCGGCACAGTCACCCCTTCCATCATGACGTCCTCAGCACAGCGACGCGTCTGTCACACAGGACTCAGAGACACGCCGGCCCTGCAGCCACACCCTGGGAAAGGGGGTCAGCAAGGGCTAACAGCCCCTGGGAGCCTGCTTCCTCCACTGCCACGTCACCACGTGGTTTCCATTACGTGGAATGACACCACATCCTCTTAGGAAGAGCAGATAAAAATATCGGCAGCCCGGCCTCCAACTGGACCTCCCTGCCTTCAACTCAATTTAAGGAGTTCCTAATAGCCCAGCATTCACAAAACCAGGGCCACCCGAACAGCCTTTTCTACATAAGGCTAGAGACAGTAAGAAGTCAGTTGTGATTTGATTTTAAAAAACTGGAAAATGCATTTTTTTTTAATCAAACAACCTAATAACAGGATGAAATAAAGAATTCACTACTTCTAGGAGCTAAAAATAGTCTCCTAGAGAAAAAACTCTCCAGCAGTTGATTTAGTAGGAAAAGAGATTTTCATTTAAAGCAACGAGTCTCAAATTTCTGATTTTCCTATGAACTCTTTATGAATCATTTAAGACCTACCAAGATATTTCTGCTCCAAATCCTCTTGAGCCATTTAGGGAATGATACACCATTGACCTTCATCATGTGTGCTGACGATTTTCTGAATTTCTTTTTCTTTGTCTTCCCATCAGAAAGACTCATCCACCATCAAAGTTTGCAGATCACGAGCTAACCTCGTTACAGTTGGCAATGGCATTATAACACGCTCTGACAACAAAACAAAACTTCATCTGAGACCAAACATAAACGTAGGTTGTGAAAGATGTTTCCTGGGCAGGACTGGAATTCCCCTCATTAGCAGGTAATTCTCCTAATCTGCCCAAAATGCATTACGCTGTACTCCAAAACACCTTAGTATTTCTCCTTTCCCTGGGTGCTTTATTCTTTTTTCTACTGTTGTTTTCTTTTGAGGCACTAGATTTTGAACATGTGACGAGACAGCGTCACCTAGTGGAGAGAATGTCGGAGAAGTCAAGATACGTCAGGGTCATTTCATTTTTTTATGTCTTGATTTTCTCAACTATAGAATGGGGTGAACACACCATGACAGTCTACTTCCTACATACATTACAGAGACAACTGAAATTAACCCAGGAAAGACTTCTAACTTCTCCAAAAAAAGACAGAGCTAGCCAAGTCTCTGATTTTACAGCTCCCATGCATGATATTCTCAGTTTAGAAGTGGCTTAAGACTCTCTCTGCCCTTCAGATGGAGAGGGAGGTGTAAAACAGGTCTATGTGGGCTCTCTGTCCTTCCCCTCCAGTAGCTGATATCCCCACCTCTCTGTCCGCTCTAGTCCCTCTGGAGGTCCTAGCAGATGTCAGTGCTATTTCTCTGAGGTTTTTCTTTTTTTTTTTTTACATTTCAATAGCAAATTATGGAAAACTTCCAATGTATCTAATGCTGGAATTTCAAAGTCTCTCACAGGAAGTTCGGCAGGTCTTTGGGAGTCTTCCAAGACATACCTCAGTCTACCTCCAGTGCAGACACCTCTGTCCTGCCTCCCTGGAGTCAAGCCCTTTCTGAAGAGGATGTTCTGGCCCTACCCACAAAATTAAAACTTGAACATCAGACGAAGTCTAATACAGCAGGTTGCTGTAATAAAATACCACAGATTGGGCAGCTTATAAAGAACAGAAACTTATTGCTCGTGGTTTTAGAGGCTGGGAATCTAACACCAAGGCGTCAGCACACTCAGCGTCTGGTGAGGACCCGCTTCCTGGTTCATAGCTGGTGTGTTCACATGGAAGAAGGAGGAAGTGAGCTCTGTGGGGCTTTTTTTATAGGGGTGCTAATCCCATTCATGAAGCTCCACCCTCATGTCCTAATTGCCTCCCAAAGGCTCCACCTCCAAATACCATCGCCTTGGGGGTTAGGATTCAACATGTAAATCTGTGCGGGACACAAACATTCAGATCATAACAAGAGGCAACATTTTGATGGAAATATTTTCCACAGGAGGATGCCCAGAGTTCTGCCTGGCTATAAATTCACTTCGGTCTGGAGAAGATTTATGGCCATGCTTCATGACTTAAACCAGCCCCCATCAGTGCACTTCCAGTCAACTCAGCATGGAGCCTATGTCTGCACCACTTCTACCTCTTTAAGACACTCATCAGCACAGGAACATCCTCCAGGATAGATCACATGCTAGGCCACAAAACAAGTCTCAATAAACTTAAGAAAACTGAAATCTTATCAAGCATCTTTTCCAACCACAATGCTATGAGACTAGAAATCAACTAAAAGAAAAACACTGCAAAAACCACAAACACATGGAGGCTAAACAAAATGTCTCTAAACAACAAATAAGGCACTGAAGAAATCAAAGAAGAAATTTTTTTAAATACCTGGAGACAAATGAAAACACAACAATCCAAAATCTATGGGATGCAGCAAAAGCAGTTCTAAGAGGGAAGTTTATAGCAATACAAGCCCATGTCAGGAGATAAGAAATATCTCAAGCTAACCTTACACCTAAAAGAACTAGAAAAAGATAAACAGACAAAACCCAAAGAAATCATAAAGATCAGAGCAGAAATAAATGAAATAGAAACTAAAAAAAAAAAATAGAAAAGGGCAATGAAACTAAGAGCTGGTTCTTTGCAAAGATGAACAAAACTGATAAACCTTTAGCCAGACTTATCAAGAAAAAAAGACAGAGGGTCCAAATTGATAAAATCAGAAATGAAAAAGAAGTTACAAACATCACTACAGAAATACAAATGATCATAAGAGATTATTACAAACAATATATACCAATAAAATGAACAATCAGAAGAAATTAATAATATTTCTAGAAACATACAATCCCCTAAGGCTGAATAAGGAAAAAACAGAAAATATGAACAGACCAATTACCAGAAATGAAATGGAATCAGTAATTTTTAAAACTCCCAACAAACAAAAGGTCAGGAACAGAGAGCTTCACAGGTAAATTCTACCAAGCATTTAAGGAAGAGTTAACACCTATCCTTCTCAAACTATTCCAAAAAATTGAAGAGGAACAAATGCTTCCAAACTCATTCTACAAGGCCAGCATCACTCTGATACCAAAACCAGACAAAGACACCACAAAAAAAGAAAATCAAAGGCCAATATGACTGATGAACATAGACACAAAAATTCTTGACAAAATATTAGCAAACTGAATTCAACAATACATGAAAAAGATCATACACCATGGTAAAGCAAGATTTATCTCAGGGATGCAAGGATGGTTCAATATCTGCAAATCAGTCAATGTGATACACAACATAAACAAATTGAAGAATAAAAATCATATGATCATCCAGATACAGAAACATCTTTTGACAAAATTCAACATCCATTTATGATAAAAACTCTCAGTGTAAGTGGGTATAGAGGGAACATACCTCAACATAATAAAGGCCATATATGACAAACCTACAGCCAACATCATACTCAACGGTGAAAAGCTGAAAGCATTTCCTCTAAGATCAAGAACAAGATAAGGATGCCCACTCTTGCCACTTTTACTCAACATGGTTTTAGAAGTCCTTGCCACAGCAATGAGACAAGAAAAATAAATAAAGGAAATCCAAATTGAAAAGGAAGAAGTAAAACTGTCACTGTTTATGGATGACATGATACTCTATATAAAAAATCCTAAAGATGCCACCAAAAAAAAAAAACTATTAGAACTGATAAGTGAATTCAGTGAAGTTGCAGGATACAAAATTAACATACAGAAATCTGTTGTGTTCCTATACACTAACAACAAACTATCAGAAAGAGAAATTAAGAAAACAATCCCATTTACAACTGTATCAAAAAGAATAAAATACCTAGGAATAAATCTAACCAAAGAGGTAAAAAATTATAAGCGTCTCTATAAGACACTGATGAGAGAAACTGAAGACAACACAAACAGATAGAAATAAATACTGTGTTCGTGGACTGGAAGAATTAATAATATTACCATGACCATAATCCCCAAGGCAATTTACAGATTCAATGCAATCCCTATCAAAATGCCAATTACATTTTTCATAGAACTAGAACAAATAATTCTATAATTTATATGGAAACACAAAAGGCCCTGAATAGCCAAAACAATATTCAGAAATAGCAAAGCTGAAGGTATCACATGCCCTGATTTCAAACTACACTACTAAGCTACAGTAATCAAAACAGTATGGGCTTTCCTGGTGGCACAGTGGTTGAGAGTCCGCCTGCCAGTGCAGGGGACACGGGTTCGTGCCCCGGTCCGGGAAGATCCCACATGCTGCAGAGCAGCTGGGCCCGTGAGCCATGGCCGCTAAGACTGTACGTCCAGAGCCTGTGCTCCGCAACGGGAGAGGCCACAACAGTGAGAGGCCCGCGTACCGCAAAAAAAAAAAAAAGCAGTATGGTACTGGCACAAAAACAAACAGACCAATGGAACAAAATAGAGAGCCCTGAAACAAACCCAAACTTATATGGTCAATTAATCTATGACAAAGGAGGCAAGAACATACAATGGGTAAACGACAGTCTCTTCAATAAATGGTGTTGGGAAAACTGGACAGCTATGTGCAAAAGAATCAAACTGGACTACTTTTTCTCACCGTATTTAAAAATAAACTCAAAATGGATTAAAGACTTAAATGTAAGACCTGAATCCATAAAACTCCTACCAAAAAACATAGGCAGTATGCTCTCTGACATCTGTCTTAGCAATATTTTTTTGGATATGTCTCCTCAGGCAAGGGATACAAAAGCAAAAATAAACAAATGGGACTACGTCAAACTAAAAAGCTTTGTACGGCAAATGAAACTGTCAACAAAATGAAAAGGCAGTCTACTGAATGGGAGAAGATATTTGCAAATGATGTATTTGATAAGGGGTTAATACCCAAAATACAAAAAGAATTCATACATTGGGGCTTCCCTGGTGGCGCAGTGGTTGAGAGTCCACCTGCCGATGCAGGGGACACGGGTTCGTGCCCCAGTCCAGGAAGATCCCACATGCCGCGGAGTGGCTGGGCCCGTGAGCCATGGCCCCTGAGCCTGCGCGTCCGGAGCCTGTGCTCCGCAATGGGAGAGGCCACAACGGTGAGAAGCCTGCGTACCGCAAAAAAAAAAGCATTCCTACAACTCAACATCAAACAAAATAAACAACCCAATTAAAAACTGAGCAAAGAAGAGCTTCCTCAAGGCTCCTCTCCTCGTGCGCCTGGCTTCCTGAGACAAAGACTCAGGGAACAGTCACATCCCCGTAGCCGCTTTGGCCCCAGGACGGGACCAGAAGGCATCCCATGCCTCCTCCCGTGTCCATTCTAAATTCCCACCCTCACCCATCACTTCAGCAGGTCTTGGGAGCTTATTGGTGGTAGAACCCAAACCCCTGTCCCTTCTCAGGTCACAGTTAGGCGAGGACGTCCAACATGGTCCCAAGCAAACCACCTGACGGGCAAACACACACACACCCCTCCCCTCTGTGCACCAAGAGCCCTGCCCCCCCGCTGGTCATGGTCAACTGCAGCTGCCAGCACCATGACTGCCATCTGCTGTCCCCGGGCACTAGGAGTTCAGAACACCTGGCAGCAGTTGGGCCTATTATCCTCACTCTGGGGGCCTAGGACCCCCAGGCCTGCAGAGCCCAGAGTGGTGAAGGGTAAGAAGCACCACTCTCCCAGGGCCACTGGGACCAAATGTGGAGCTACTCTCCCCCTGGCTCCTAGGCCCACATGGGCACCGAGAGCCCCAGAGATCTCTGATTCAGCACACGGATAGCATCTTTGCAGGGTACTGCCTCCCAGCTGGGGCGCTGGACGCACTCCCGCCAACCACTCCAGTGCTCCTTCAGCCCTGAAGCATATAGACCGTGAGGTGTATGATGTGTCCAACGATGGCCATGGCCTGGCCCACCCCTGCCCCTCCTTCACTGCGGTTCTCTGAGATGATGTGAGGTTCCCTGCCTGCAGCCCCAGCACTCAGATAGCGGCGTTGGCCGAAGCTGTACAGCAAGGAGAGCAACACCACCCAGAATTGGTCATTATTACCAAGAGGACAAACTGTCGTCCCTTCTGAGCAGAAGGGCCCAGTGGAGTCAACTCGCCCAAGTGGCCAGTTGGTCTCCTTAAGGACTCGCGCCACATCAGGGCCTCAGCAAGGACTTTAGTCACAGGCTGGTTGAACATTCAGATCAGCTTTGGTAAACGGGAGCCTCTGCTGTTGGGACATAAGTCCCTCCATCTCTGCCCCCCATGAGAGTCCTGACCTCCCAAGGCTCAGGACCCAACTGCAGGGGGACCCAAATCCATGGGTTCATCTTCTGTTCAAGTCAATCACGGCCACTCAGCCTCCCAAGCTTCTGTCACTA
This sequence comes from Grampus griseus, assembly GCF_964374135.1. NCBI lineage: Eukaryota > Metazoa > Chordata > Mammalia > Artiodactyla > Delphinidae > Grampus > Grampus griseus. The sequence goes on along the minus strand of NC_139003.1, from coordinate 1,914,382 downwards.
TCTGTGTACCAGTAACCGTGAAATCCGTATGTCCATTCAGGACTGGCGTCCTGAGACTCGGACCACCCGTCTGCATGGCTACCACCCGTCTGCACTTCATGTACCACCGCTCTTCAAGCTCAGCCTAAGAAGGAGCCCGCGGATGCCTCCACGCGGCCGGCCTTTCCACCTTAGTCCCCAGGCATCCGACGCCTCCCGCCTCCAGACCCCCTGTCCTGTCCATCGCAAGTGCTCAAATGCACGTCTCCACCTTAACCTGTGCCATCTCAGCACCGTCCACCTCTACGACGTTTTCCATTCTGCAAACAGGGCGATCGTTCAAAAGACACTCGTCCATTTACAACAGTTCAAGAGATAAGGTCTAAAATCATTAACATGGGTGAAAAGGCCCTTTTACATGACCAGACTTGTGAAGAGTCCAAAAGTCAAAACTAGTGAAAAACAGATGAAGGAACTGAAATGTAGTGTGTGGCTCAGAGGAAACTGGGGGAGGCTTGATGCTCACCATCAGTTTGCTGCAGCTCTGATCCTTCTTCTGTGCCTGTTTACGTCATCCAAATGTAATTTATTGGGGGGTATAAAATGAGCGTCTAAGTTGACTTTTTTATTTATAACAATATTAAAATTAGTAGCCAACTGTCACACAGAGAATATATGGCATACTTATGTATATACAATATGCAAATACAAATAAATTCAAAATGAATACATTGGAAGCTCTTTGGTTTTCAACTTATTTTCCTGAACAACTATCACAACTGATTAAGTACCTTTAGAGCATGTTTCAACAATTCTGTAGCGCTTCACCACTCTTTCTAAAACTTTCATAATTATTCATAGTTATTCTCTTCTGAATCCATGGAGAGTAGTTAAAAAGAATCTGGCGAATAGTAATCACTAAATAAATGTTAGTTGTTTTTATCAGCACTATTGCTTATTAGGTTTATTTTGTCAGGTGAACTTTAAAATAATTTTGTCAACTTAAAAAATAAAGAAGAGGGATTGCAATCCAATTTTTATTGACTAACAAATAGTTCTGGAAAAACTGATATCTCCATAGTATTCAGTCTCCCTATGCATCAATATGGAATGTTTCTTTATTTTTTTCTATCTCTCAATAAAATAAATGATAATTTCCCTCTAATAGGTTCTACACTTTCCGTCTTAGTATCATTACTTTGGGCAGGAATCATTGGCTTCAATAAAAAGAATTACCACTGAAACTAACAAGAAAAAAAAGAGAGATTTTACTGTTAGACTACATCTCATAGAATTCAAAGACAGGAAACAACACAGACACACATGACGGGGACTAAAACAGGACAGCCAGGAGCCAAGGCTCTTCTTTCCACCTCCATCTCTGGAGCCAGTGGCTTCTCCTCTCCGCTGTTCTCTGTCAACCAGCTTCATTCATGTGCTTCTCTCTTCAGACCAACTTCTCTGCTTATTCACAGTTTCTGTCTCTCCATAATTTTAGCTGGCACATTGGGTTTTTCAGGGCCCACTTCCACCCCTAGCTCTTCTTGAATTTTCACGTCTGCTTACCTCCACCAATGAAGTAAATGGTCTCTTTGTCTCTTAGTTCAAGTTCATAAGAGAGAAAATCTGCTATGTTGTTGGCTAGCCAGTGTCTGGTTCGGGTTAGCAATTTCACGCCTGGACCAATCAGTCACGTCTGGGGTCCAAGGGTGGTGCAGTGAGCAGAGCAAGCGACATGCAGGATGGCGGCACGCACAACGGGGACAAGGCAGGTAGGATCTCCAGAAGTGCTGCAGTAGATCAGGAAATGACAGACCTGTCCAGTAGGACTGCTACACGTCATCCATAAAGTTGTTATCGTAAGCAGGATTTGCTTTCATTATATGATCCACAAACTATCCCTATACATAGAAATAATGACATTTGTGTGTTTATTATGTCTCCAGCAACTTGACATATCAAATCCAGGTGTTTTTAACTTGTCCCTTTTAGAGTTTTCGGTTCTAACGTTTAGAATAATGATTGAGTTTTGTACTCTAGTTTTAAAATTCTTATTATCGAGTCATTTTTGCGAGTTCTAGGATTTTCAGAATAGCATTAAATAATAATGAAGTTATCAAGCATTCACAGTTTTTCTTATTTTTAACAGATTTCCTCTAATGTTTCACTATTAAGTAATATGTAAGGAATTAGGAACAGTACCACAAATGTTTCAGAAATGTAGATAAATAACGCTAACGTAGCACAGATGTGACAACACACGACACTGAGGACCAGTTTGCAGCTCCCAGACCTGAGAAAAATCCTGAGAAGTGAGATGAGGAAAAGAGGTGGGAGCAGATCATGAGACTAATTTGGAAACACTCCTGTTCACTGAGTGTGTGAGAGTGGCCATCCTGCCACTGCCGGATTCACACAGTAGCCATGAGGTGGTGGTGGCCAACTGAGAAGGGTGTGGGGCAGAGCCCTACTCTCCCCCTGACAGTGAAGGCAGGCCAGAGAGACGGATGCAGAAAGCAGCCCCTAGCATGACAGTCATCTTAGATAAATTGGGGGGCGGGGGGCACAGGTGACGGAGAGTTTGGAAAGGATAAAAATGATATGTTGTGAAAATAATTACCCTGCCCCAGGAATCCTCAGCTTATATACTATTTTGAAATGGAGTTGTTTAAAAAATTACAACATACTCTTAGCCCAAGTCCTTTCCTTTTTATAGTCGTTAATTTACTGTGGTCAAATCCTCTATTCTGTGCATGGGGTTAATTCAGTCTGGTTGGTCATATGCCACGACTGATTCGCATTATACCTCTCTATTGCCCTTCCGAAGAGATTAAAATCTTAGACCAGTAGCCAAGGCTTACGCTTCTTTTACATCCTACACAGCAGCTATCATTTTGCTGCAACTATGATAGGTATTCAATAAATACTGAATATACAGAAAGCTATTAATAGCCAGGGATTCCGTTTCTAACTTGGCCATTATCTCATAAATACTTGCTATTGGTGTTAAGCTCAGCTGAGTGCAGAAGAGTGTGAACAGACTGGTACAAACCGATTATCCATCCCAACTTGAAAACCATCAACCCGTAACACAGCTGAGGACCAGAGAACATGGTCGGGGTGTGTGTGTGCGCGCTCGTGCACTCAAGTACAGGTAAATGTTGATTCTGTTTCACAGGTTTTTTGTTTGGAAGAGAAATGGGGAAAGGATAACCCCCTACAAGGCCAAAAGCATAAAGTTTGTAAGATAACTCTTCGGGCTTTCACTCAAAGTAAACTCATTTCTTACTTGACATATAATTTTAATAGTCTTAGCGTCTGTCAAGTTTTTACACTGAATATTTTACATAATATATAAAAGTGTCGTTTTTTTAATAAAATCCAAAAACATCTGTCATCTCTTGCAAGAACTGGAATGTGTTTGGGGCCAGAGGTGGAATACAAACATTATTTTCTTGGGTTAAATCAGAAAAGCATGTTTTATCGTTTAGAAAGTAGAAACCAAATGGGTGAATGGGCATCAGTCACACAGATACAAAGATCGGGAAAACCAAATTTGGAGGGAAGGGAGAGAGGTGCATTTGCTGGCAGCCCGCACCCAGAGAAGCAGAGCAGGAGAAGCCCCCTTACACTCGTGACCAGCGCTGGGTCCAGCAACAGCATCTTCCTACACGTGGGGCCCGGACCATCCCGACGTGCTGACCGCCACATTAACTCTCCCAGTGCAGAGACGCGTGGGCCTGCTCCTAGATTTATGGCATCTCTTATTGAGGTGTAGATCAACCTAGATATTACATGTCAGTGTAAACACCTTTTCACACTCTTCACCATATAACTTGTCATTTTTAATCTCCTACACTGATGTTAAACATCTCCTTACCATCAAACTGTAAATACAGCATGGACCGTATTTTCTATGTGACTAAAAAGAATGATTGAAGAGCTGATTGAAAAAAAAAATTCCGTGATTTATTTCCCCTGAGGTTCCCCAGGAGTATGCTATGATTTATGTCCCAGCGCAGGCTGTCTGATTAGTTCACTCTGGGCTAGAACGGCAGACCATTAAAGGCATTAAAATTTCAACAAGAATGTGATCTGCGCCGTAAGCACAATAGTGACATCTTGTGCCTACGAGCGCGTGAGTTACCAGCAGCCCTGCCATTTCTCAGTTAAAACCTGGGCCTGATGAATCAGCACAGAGCCCATTTCATACAATTTAAGTCCTGAAACTGTTTTAAAGTCCTGCAAGTGCCTTGGTCTGTGAATCACCTGCAGCAGGGGAGGGCGTTTCTAACTTTTCACTTAGCATATGCGGCGAACAAACGAGGCCTCTTACAGCTTTTTTCATTATCTAAGAACGTCCGGATGCAAACTAAAGAGCATTGGACCAAAAGCCGGGAGGCCAAGGCTCCTGCCCCAGCTCTGGCTGTTACCAACTCATCGTGCTATTTCCTCGCCTGTGAAATAAAGGCCTTAAGTCTGAAGTCAACCATGGGAACAGTTTCATACTGACGGTTCTTGGATTATTTTTATTACAAACACTGTCAAAAGAAAACGGAAAGCATACATCGTTGTGAAATACAACACTGTGTATCACACTGAGTTCAGACAGAGACTCAAGCCTTCCTTGACCACTGATGACTGTAACGGTTACCTACAGGCACCATGACACTGCATAACGAATAACCACAAACTTCAGAAGCACAAAACAAGCGTGTACTTGTCTCTTATGTCTGAAGGTCAGCTAGGGGTTAGCTGACACAGGTTGCGTCCAGCTGAGCAGCTCAGCTCTTCCTGGGAGCGGCGGGCATCCTGGGCAAGTTCCCAGGCAAGGATGCCGCGGGGGACGGGCTGAGACACACGGGCCTCCAAGTGCAGGCTGGAACCTGAAACACCGCGCCTGCCACACATCTGAACCCTGAGTCAAGGGGTGAGGAGACACAGCATCCTTCCAGTGGAGGGGGGAGGAGTCTGCAGAGCCACACGACAAGCCACGTGCTGGAGAAGGGGGTGAAGACAAGGGCAGGACCACTACCGCGACGCCAACACACACAAGGAAACGTGAATCAAAGGGAGCGACTTCAGTCCACGTTTCCACTCTTCCTTTCAAAGGCAAGGCTCTGACCCAGCTACTGGAACCCACTTACTTGATTTAATTTAATAAGTATTTGCTGTGGCTACCTCCGAACAAGACTAGGTGTGGGGTCAGAATCACAGATCTGGTTCAACAGCCTCCCAGCACCATGACCTCAGGTCCACGTACACTCACTGCCCAGGCGATGCGCGCACATATGTGGTGAGCAGATGCCACCTCTCACGACACAGAATCCTGGAAAAGACACACGGTAGGAATGCGAGTTTCATGCAACTATGCTTCTAAAACACATACTCAAAATGAAAATGAACAGTAAAGCAGATTTGTAATCTGAATCAAAAGATTAAGAATTTCCTTTTTTTTAAAGAACTTTAGAATAAGAACCTAAATGTGAGAAATTTGGAAATACCTTAGTCTATAATCTGAATGTGTTAAGATTATTTTTAATTTGCTGGGACTGAAGTAATCTTCTCCTTCCCAGCACCATGGCATTTGATCCACGCATGTTTTTGTGAATTATAGGCACAGTTATTCTGTATCCAGCACATTTCACAAGTGGACTTGAAGGGTCTACTAATGCCAGAGCATGGGCCTGAGAAAATACATTATTAAAGGATTTTAACAATTTAAAATGTCTACGTGTTAGCTGAAGAGGAACAAAGAAAACACACACTGTCCCGGGGGAAGGGAGCTGAGAGATGCAGCGCTGATGTGTTGTTAACCAAACGGAGGGTGGCAGGAGCCATGGGAGTGTTGGCTCCACTGTAATCCTGGGAAGGTGCCCTTTCTATAACTGTCATCCTGTGGGCAGGCAGAGAGCGGGCATACGTGATCACGACAAGCGGCGGGCGGGGGAAACTGCAGAGCAGTATCTGTTATCCATCAAAGTTGGTTTACTTCAAAGCTCTAAAGCCCTCTTGGAGATACACACTGAAGTATTGAGGAGTGAAGTGACAGAAAGTCTGAAATTTACATTCAAACGTCTCAAGACGGTATCCGAGTGTCCCTTGTATCAGTCTTTAAACCTCCCTCTGGGAATCCAGAAAAATGGTACAGATGAACTTATTTGCAAAGCAGAAACAGAGACACAGATACAGAGAACAAATGTATGGATACCACGGGGAAGGTGGGGTGGGATGGACTGGGAGATTGGGAATGACATATACGCACTATTGATACTAGGTATAAAACAGATAACTAATGAGAGCCTACTGTATAGCACAGGGAACTCTACTCAGTGCTCTGTGGTGACCTAAACGGGAAGGAGATCCAAAGAAGAGGGGATGTATGTGTACGTATAGCAGATTCACGTTGCTGTACAGCAGAAACTGACACAACATTGTAAAGCAAATATACTCCAATAAAAATTAATAAACAAAAAATCCCCTCCCTCTGTGTTTCAAATGCTTCCAAATAAAAAGTTGAAAACCATAAGTATCCTCTGCAGGCTTCTGGTCAAGGCATCATAATACAGTCAGTTTTCGAGAAGCCCTCTCGGCCCCAACGCTAACAACCACAAATGTAATCTATCAAGCCAAAAAAAAAAAAAAAAGACATGCTCAGCTCAAAACCGGCTACACGGCTCTGTGAACCGACAGCGACACACAAACGCAGAGCTGAGAAGAGCACTGAAGCCACAGGCTCCCTGGGAGTCGGTTTTGGGAACGGCCCTGCCAGCACTGAGTCAGCATCTGTGAGGTAACAGAGCAGAAAGGGCTCCCACAGGGAAGGCTCGGGTAGAGCATCTGATTCATGCAACACGGCCCACAGAACATTAATAATGAAGCCAAGACCGACATACCCCATTCCTTCTTTTGATCATAAATGCAAAAATTCCAAATAAAATATTAGCAAATCAGCAGTGTATAAAGATAAGTTATCATGGGAGAGTAGGAGTTAGCTTAAGAATGTAAAATGTTCATTAGAACATCAGAATTAGAATATCTAATCAGGTAATCTACCAATCAACCTAACAGATTAAAGAAGAAAAGCCATGGAGTCAGCTCAGTGGAGTCAGAAAAATCATTCTACGAAGTTAACAATCATTCATGTGTTTAAACAGTATAGAAAACAGAAAGGAGCTTCCTTAACTTGACGCCCTCCTCCCCCAAAAAAGACAGAAACCTACAGCAGGCTTCCCTCCCAGCTATGATGAAGGAGCTTGTGGCAAACCAATATTTCCACCAAGAATAAATAGAAAATCTGAGGAAAATACCCCCCAAAAGTTCAGTTTGAAGGCACTGGAGAGCCACTGAGGCAGCCAGGACTTAGGGGACAAGATGGTGCAGAAGGGAAACCACAGGCAGAGGTGAGCCAACATCTGCAGCTTTTCGACCTAAACGAAGGGCCCATCCAAAAGCTACAACTAAGAGGCAGAGACCCCCACCAAGGTGCCTGGCGTCTCACAAGGATGGAGGAACAGAAAGTAGACACGTGAGGGGCCAGGATCCCAGTGAGAAGGGAAGGGATAAAAACTGACCCCTGCAGTCTGCCAGCTTCTTCCTCCAGATATTCGCTGGATTTTGAAGCTGCAAGGGCAGCGAGCACTAAGCCAAAAAGAAATCCCAGGACACGACAGTGTATGTTCAGCCAACTGTCAAGAGCTCAGGGACTAGAGGCGAGGCCGGGCAGGGGAGGCGGCCCAGCAGATCACTGCAGGCTTCCGGCTGAAACACGGGGAGAAGCAGACGAGAGCCCCACAGCCCAGCCTCAAGCCGGCTCAGCCAACGGCCAGATAAAGGCCATCGCAGCCCCTCGGCTTCCCAGCAAAGAACGTGTGAACCGCCTGAGACAAGGTAACGTCAGAGACTTTACACGGTTCATATACGATGCACGGTGTTCAGGGAAATAATGACTCACACACACAGACAGCCATCTGACCAAAAGTCAAGGAGAAAACAAGCCAACAGAAACAGACCCACATTTGATGGAAATACTGACATGATCAGACAAGGAACTGAAAACAGTTACGAATATGCTCAAGGAAATGATGGAGGAAGTGATGAAAAACAAGGATAATCTCATCAGAGAACTGAAATCTATTTAAAGGGACTGAGCGGGAATTTTAGAACTGAAAAATACAGTAACCGAAATTAAGAACTCCAAAGATGGGCTCAACAGGAGATGATACTCAATAGAAGGGAAGATTCATGATCCAGAAGCCAGGTCAAAAGAAAGTCTCCAAACCAGAGTACAGAAAGAAAAGAGAGAGAGAGAATCCAGAAAAGAGCAGGGGCAACCTGGGGGACCCAGGGGGGAAGATTTAACACACGTGTAACTGGAGTTCCCAGAAGTAAAGGGAGACGCAATACAGGGAAAACACTGTCTGAAGAGAGAAAAAAAAAGTTCCTAAAATTAATGAAAGACTTCATTCGGCCACAGAGTTGAGAAGTTCTGCAAATTCCAAGCAGGATGAATGAATGGCGGGGGGGGGGGTCCTCAGTAAGCACTGTGCTTACTGGTGAGAGTCTGAAGCACAACAGGAGAGCGTAAGTAAGTCACAGCCTGAAAGAAGACTTCTGCGATCCATGAAACCAACACAGATTAAAAAAACGTTACCGGGGCTTCCCTGGTGGCGCAGTGGTTAAGAATCCGCCGGCCAGCGCAGGGGACACAGGTTCGAGCCCTGGTCCGGGAAGGTCCCACACGCCGCGGAGCAACTAAGCCCGTGTGCCACAACTACTGAGCCTGTGCTCTAGAGCCCGCGAGCCACAACTACTGAGCCCGTGTGCCACAGCTACCGAAGACCATGCTCATAGAGCCCGTGCTCCGCAACAAGAGATGCCACCGCAATGAGAAGACTGCACACCGCACGGAAGAGTAGCCCCTGCTCACCGCAACCAGAGAAAGCCCGCACACAGTGATGAAGACCCAATGCAGCCAAATATAAATAAATAAATTTATTTTTTAAAAAAACATGTTACCTTTGTTAAAAGTTGACAAAGCAGTTTTTAAAACAAGCAAACCACTCGCTTTCCAAGCCCCCGCAGGCCCTCGTTCCTTCCCTATGTACTTGCACATCTGCTGGTTCTTTCCTGAGCGCTGGGAGTAGAAAGAAAGGACCAACACTCACCCAAGGTTTTATTTTTTTCCAAACTGCTTCCCCTAGCGTTACAGGCTCCATGGCCCACAGCCTGCCTTCTGGGTTCCAGGCCATCACAGGCAATAACGTGTCTTCCCACAGCCTATCACGGGCACTGTATTTACAGCCTGCAATGTCTGTTTCTTCACATCTGCCACCTGACCACTAAGCCAATGCACATATTTCGGGGTTTTGTTACAGCAGAAGCCCACCTGCAGGCTCAGATTTCTGAGGAGGTAACTGGCCAAGGAGACCCAAAATACAGTGGGATAAATAAGAAGAGTTTATTTTTCTCCCACGTCACAATCCAGACACGGTCAGTGGGTGGAGGACTACGGCATGACGTCACCCAAGGACCCTGGCTGGCCAGCCAGCTCTGCAGGGCTCAATGTGGGTCAGTCTCCGTGTCCAAGACAGTAGTTGTCTCACTTCCCAGCAAGCAGGAAAGCAGCAAGAGTCCGGGCAGGGGACGCTCTCACTTCTGCAACTTTCCGTCACCCAGACTTAGTCATGTGGCCACACCTAGCGGCCCGAGTGTCATAGAAATGCAGCTTTCCTGAGCTTTCCGACCTCTCCAAAACAAGGATGGGTGGAGGCTGACAGGCAACCCAGAGCACCACAGGGCCGATTCTTCGATCCCACAAAGCACACCCCCTCCCAAGGACGCAGGTGTGCCCGGGGAGAGCCACGTTGGGCCAGCCAGGCTGGCAGACTCACAACCACCTTCCTCGCCTCTTCCTCAGGACCACCACCAGGCTTGTCTGCTGTTCTTACCTTTTCCTGCCACCAGGACAAATCGATTTCAGGGACTTTACTGGTCCATGATCTACTTCAGTGCCAGCCTGTTAAGCCCTGACATGACCCCCTAACTCCAAATTCAGGAAAGAAAACATGTAGATGCTGGGTCCCTCCCAGAAGACACAGACTCCTTCTGCAAAGAGCACACCCCCTCCCCAAACTCCACATTCCAATGGAGGAAGCTGAATTAATATGTTAAACTAAGGTCCTGATATCTTACCTTGCTAAGGTAGGGGTATAATTAAGAGATATCAATTTACAGAAGGAAAAGAATTTTGTCTAAGGTAAACTGCATCTACCCATAAAGAAAAGCAACTGGCCACATGTTTAGCCTATACATACAGATGCATACACACACATGCAGCCACCTACACACACATGCAGCCACACACACATATACACACATACAGATGCACACACACGCATGCAGCCACCTACACACACACACACATACATGCAGCCACACACACACATATACACACATGCAGCCACACACACATACACACACATATACATACATGCAGCCACACACACATATACACACATGCAGCCACACACACACACATACACACATGCAGCCACACACACATACACACACACATATACATACATGCAGCCACACACACATATACACACATGCAGCCACACACATACACACATATACATACATGCAGCCACATACACACATGCAGCCACACACATACACACATGCAGACACACACACATGCGGCCACCTACACACACACACATATACACATATGCAGCCACACACATACACACACGTAGCCACATACACACATATACATACATGTAGCCACACATGCAGACACATATACATACATGCAGCCACACACACATACACACATGTAGCCACATACACACATACATACATGTAGCCACACATGCAGACACATACACACACATGCAGACACATATACATACATGCAGCCACACACATACACACGCAGTCACACACACATATACACACATGCAGCCACACATACACACACTTAAGCTCTGGTGACACCACCACCCACCAACTGAGGCATCCCATTACACAATAAATAATAAATGCCACTCAGGGATAGGAAAGAAGACTCAAATAAGAGAATGTACATTTTTGTTCCTGAATGGGAAAATCCAGCATTGTGAAATGTCAGTTCCTCCTAAATTAATAATATAATTTCCATCTGAATCTTAACAAGATTATTTAAGAAATTTGAAAACTTCATCTAACAGTTCATCAGGAATCTCATACACACACACACACACACACACACACACACACACACAGAATTAGGGAAACTCGTACTACCTGATAGTAAAAAGTGTAAATAGTAATTGTAACAGTCTAGAACATATCGAAGAAATGAAATAGTTACATGCATCAATGGAACAAAACAGAGTCCAAAAATAGACCCTAGTACACATGGGAGTTAAATATGTAATGAAGAAGGCACTTTGAATCACTGTAGTAAAGATGACCTATTCAAGAAACAGTTCTTAGGGACTTCCCTGGTGGCGCAGTGGATAAGACTCCACACTCCCAATGCAAGGGGCCTGGGTTCAATCCCTGGTCAGGGAACTAGATCCCACATGCATGCCACAACTAAGAGTTCGCATGCCACAACTAAGTAGCCCGCCTGCCACAACTAAGGAGCCCACCTGCCGCAACTAAGGAACCGGCAAACCACAACTAAGGAGCCGGTGAGCCACAACTAAGGAGCTGGTGAGCCGCAACTAAGGAGCCCACTCGCTGCAACTAAGACCCAGCGCAACCAAATAAATAAATAAATATTTTTAAAAATAGAAAGAAATGGTTCTTATAACCAACAAGGACCTACTGTATAGCACAGGGAACTCTGCCCAATATTCTGTAATACCTAAATGGGAAAAGAATTTGTAAAAGAATAGATACTTCTATATGCGCAACTGAATCACTTTGCTGTACACTTGAAACTAACCCAACATTGTTTATCAACTCTACTCCAATATAGAATAAAAATTTTTATATATTACAGTGAAAAAATAAATACTATAAGCAATTACCTTATTCATTAAAAAAAGAAACAGTCTTCACAAAAATTATATTGCTATTTGCAAAATAAACATGTATGACCTATATCTTACACCTTACATTAAAATAAATTGTAGGTAGACTAAAGATGAAAGGGGAAATAAGACCATGATGATAATAGAAATAATTAGATGACTATTTCTATAATCTACAAGCAGAGAAAGGCTTCCTGCAACTGGTCAAAGCAGAAACCATAAACACTGGTTGACATGAAAACGTAAAGTACCTGCATGTCAAAAAAAAGTACTATCTACTGATTTAAATAAAATAGTACTATAACTGTATTGAAAGGGAAGGCATAGGTGATATAAAATAATTAAATTGTCTTCAGTCACATAAAGAGATCAAAATAGACAATGTCCAAACTGTAAATCCAGGAACTGCAGTAAACTATCAACAGAACAGTGAAGACTTGGGGAAAGGGAGCGCTACAAAGAGACTGGAGAGAAAAGCATACTCTCATTCACTACTGGCAGAAATAGGAGCTGTTGCAAATTAAAAAATAAATAAATCTAGCCATAGATAGAGAAAATGTATATGTATAGCCATATCTATCTTTCTACCTATTCTTATCCCAAAGAGCTAAAATAGCCAGTATGTAAGGCAGATAAACAAGGGTTTTATCAAAGCCTAGTTTTCAGTGGCCAAAAAAAAAAAAATTGAAAACAAAATAAAAATGGGTCTAGGTATACAAATAGTGGTACACCACCATGGAATCCATTAAAAATGATGAGACAGAACTTTACCAATGGAACTGGAGGGATTACTGTGTTTATTATTTATGTATTTATTATAAGAAATACATATACGCATTAAAAGAGCAAAATACAGGGAAATATAAGTGTATTGATATAAAACAAACAATGAGCAAAAAAACATATATGCCAGAACATGTGCTAATTATTATGAAGTTGCATGGAGAACGATACGAAATTACACACACCGTGTGTTTAGTAATTCTGTTGTGGGAGCAAGAGAGGACTTCAGAAGGATACGGAAGTGAGAAACGGCAGGGGAAGCGACATCAAAAAATTAAAGTATGGGCTTCCCTGGTGGCGCAGTGGTTGAGAGTCCGCCTGCCGATGCAGGGGACACGGGTTCGTGCCCCGGTCTGGGAAGATCCCACATGCCTGGAGCGGCTAGGCCCGTGAGCCATGGTCGCTGAGCCTGCGCATCCGGAGCCTGTGCTCCGCAACGGGAGAGGCCACAACAGTGAGAGGCCCGAGTACCGCAAAAAAAAAAAAAAAAAAAAAAAATTAAAGTATGTGTGAAACAGTTCCATCTGCATAAAACTGCATGAGCTTGACTCTCTATCAAATGCTGACGTCTGCTGTCACTGAGCCATGCGTGTTCAGGTGAACTTGTGTTTCCTTTGAGCATTGTGCAATGAAGATGTCTTACAATGTTACATTATGATACAATCAGAAAGTAAATTACTTTGGGGCACAACAGGTATGAATCAGATTGAGTCCAGAGTAAGTAGAAGGAGAAAAATAATAAAGGTCAGAGCTGAAATAAAATTAAAATCTGACTAATAATAGAGAAAAACCAATGGTTTTTCGAATAACGAATAAAAGTAACAAATTTTAGGTCCAACAAGAAAAAAAACACAAATTTCCCATATCAGGAATAAGAGAAGAGACACCACAATATTACAGATATCAAAAAGATAAGAGGTAAATATTATGGACTACTATATGACAACGATTTAACAATGTAAGCAGAAATGATGAACTTCAGGAAACACAAATAACCAATGTAAGAAGAAATAAAAAAGGTAGAGATGCAAAAAAAAGAAATTGAGTTTGTAATTTAAAACCTTCCTATAAAACTTTGTTTTATAAAATAATGCCTAAAGTGGGAAGGAATTTGAAGATATGCGCGTTCCTGTATGCTGTTAGAAGAAGTGAAAATTGACACAAGTTTTCTGGAGGGAAATTCAACAATATACGTCAATTTTTTTAATTTGTACCACCTTTGACTACGTATCTCACTAGGACGAAGAGCACGGATGTTCTGCAAGGTGCCCAGCACTACTGACCCCAGAAGCATGAGCATGAGCATTTGAAAATATCCATCACAAGGTTGCTTGTATTTGCAAAAACAGTAACTGGAAACAAACTGAATGACAAACAATATAATTAAATTAACTAATATGAAAACAATGTAGTTAAATAAATTAGTGTAAATGCATTACACTCTCACAATGGAACGACTGGAGGGCATCTATGATGATGATATAGATCTGTATTTATTGAATTCGAAATATGTTCAAAAGATAACATGATATTTAAAAAGGTTATAAAATAATATACTTGGTAAAAATAAGTTTTGTTCTGAGAGCGCCTTTGTATATTTTCATGGCCAAAAGAAAAAAAGTCTGGAAGGGTTTTTACCAAGATGCTAATTATGATTATTAGTGATTTTTCCTCTTTCCTCTAAAGCTGTCTCTGCTGAGTTTTTTTATCATGATCATATATTAAGTTTTAATTCACAGTTTCAGTTATAGATTTAAAGATACACATGAGTATGCTTGAGTCCTTGCCTTTCCACCATCAACCCCTTATAAAATGAGTGCTGGAAAACACGTTAAATTGAGCAGAAGTACCGCCACCAGTTCCTACGCATCCTTTCGTGACCACACTGATAAAACACCCGGTGACTCAGGCGCCGAGAACGCTGGCATCCCCTCCACGCTGATCTCACTCGGGCTGGCCTGCTGCCTGATTCGTGAGCTGTGATATAGCTGGTGAGGATGCACATCCAAGCGGGCAGAGGCATTTAGGCAACGCTGAAGTCAACGCGGGTGGGGGGGGGGAGGGAGGAAAGAATTCTAAAGAGCACAGAAGAAGGAAACAAAATTCAGCATGATGGTGTTTTCATAAAAGCACTCGGAAATTCTTCAGAGTCTGTTAGAGTAACTATTTCCGTGATCATCAAAGTTCTGCTTACGACCATCTAAGCTCGGGAATATAGTTAAGCAGGTGCCAACCGGGGCACGAGGGTGTCTCCTGTATAATGTGATTTTTCCTCCCTGAAGAAGAGAGAGCCAAAAGTGACAGCATTTATGTTTAGGATCCATCCAGGAACTGAGGGTACAGGGTAAACAGGCGGCTGCAGAGCCAGCGTGACCTGGTCACAGGAGTGCATTCAGTGTGGCAATTTTATCACTTTTAACCTTGGGTGCCTAAAGTAGTCATCAAAATAGCTAGGTCCTGGGGCTTCCCTGGTGGCGCAGTGGTCGAGGGTCCGCCTGCCGATGCAGGGGACGCGGGTTCGTGCCCCGGTCCGGGGATCCCACATGCCGCGGAGCGGCTGGGCCCGTGAGCCATGGCCGCTGAGCCTGCGCGTCCGGAGCCTGTGCTCCGCAATGGGAGAGGCCACAGCGGTGAGAGGCCCGCGTACCGCAAAAAAAAAAAAAAAAACCCTAGGTCCTCATCTCTCTGACTGGAGCAGAGGAGCCTTGAAAGGCAAGCCCCACCTCTGGGGTAGGAGCCTCAGGCGGATGAACGGGTACAGGCGAGGCCGCTTTAGTGGGTGGGGTGGAGGGTCCGAGTGGGCGGGGTGTGCAGAGACCTGGCCAGGCCGAGCCCAGCTCCGACACACCCCGCCTCGCTTTGGGCCCAACCTGACTGCCACCAAGAACTATAACCAGCTGGAAATGAAGAGCCGGCGACAAGCGCGAGCTGGACCAGCCTCACACCTGGACGTCCCGGAAAGGTGGTCCTTCAGGGGGCAGGGGATGAAGGCCACTCCCGTCCTGAATCCCACCTCATAAGCTCACTCAGCTTTGAGTTTTGGAGGCCCTGCTTCCTCTTTGTCGCAGCCGACGCTACCCACCCCCAAGGCCACTGCTTATGGCTCCCAGCTCCTCCACAACAGCCATGTGCTAGGGACACGTGGTTTATGTCCCCCAGACGGCAGGCTCCTAGAAACGAGGGGCTCCATCATTTGCCTGTTAGAGCCCTGTGATTTACGAATTACTAAGTACATGCTCCGTACACGTTCATCAAGCACTGCATGAGTAACTAGAGTAAGATTTACCTCTATTTCAGAGGAAAACTCCGTGGAGCGAGTCTCCTGGGTCTTTGTTCGCAGCGCTAGGATGAGGTGGGGGGAGAAGCTGCAGCTGCAGGGGGGAGGGACACGGGGTCCTAACCCCACCATCCTCAGGGCGGTCGGGGGGCAGCTGTGTGAGGGGAGACATGGACGTGAGAGCTGGGAGGAGCCTGACTTCAGGCCTCAGTGGGCTCTGCAGAGACGAAGGGCCAGGGTGGAAGAGAGATTACAACAGTGACCGAGGCCAGAATGGAAGGGAAGTTCCAGGGCCGGCTCTCCAGGCCACAGTTCCCAGGACTTATTCATTTGTAAAAGTACCTGCATCTGAAATTGCCTCTAAACTCAGACATGTTTTCTCCTGACAATTTTTCTAAACTGGGTAAAGAGATACATGAAATCCCATTTATAATATCATGAACTTCCCAAACTTGAAGACCTACTTTATATTCCACAGGGAGACACTCAGCCTGGGCGAGTCTCACCGTAATCCTCACCTGCTCCACATGGGCCACTTTCTGACCGGGAACAGCTCATTTTATGGTCCCATTTTTCTAAGTGATATCCTGAACGAAGGAATAATTTAGATAATAAATCCATTTCAATTACTGTCCATTAGAAGACAGGAAAACATTAAACCCAACCAAAGCTGGTGGGAATTATGGGTTGTCCTTGCAGGGGAAAATTAATTTAATGTGTCCACAGGTAACACCACTCTATAACCAGCATGAGTTCTTTCTTAGGAAAAGAGCACATTCCATTCAAACGACATGCTTTTCTACGGTGCTTGTGGATGGAGAAACCATGGTTTTCCATTTTCCTGACACACAGTCAGACCCCAGGGCAGAAAGGAAATGGGAGTCACACACCTGTCCTGATCCCCTGTCCCGTCCTCCAGTCCCCTCTCCTCCCTTTCTCTGACCTTCTCTTCTCAGCTACCCTGCAGCTCATGAGATCTCCCCACACGTCCAGACAGAAGCAGAGAGCTAACTTTCTGAGGGGTGGGAGGGGCTCCCACTTCAAATCTCTCACAGAACCTGATGGCTAAGCCCAGGCCAGTGCCCACCCTCATCTAACCCACCAGGGCCGTGTGGCCACAGCACATCAAACGCATCTTTATCCAAAGCACCTGGCTGTCCAGGTCACAGAGAAAGGAGGCTGGCTCAAAGGTCAAGTAAATACCCCCAAACGTGTCCATTTCAGTGGTTTCCCCATAAACTCCCCCAAAGCATTTAGGAAGAAACACATTTTGAAAGAAGGATTTACGCTAACGTCTATTATAAGATGGTGATTATTAGTTTGTATGTATCACAGCCATCCTTTCTGTACAGTGAGGGTCACGGGGCAGCGACTCCGCCCAGCCCTGTCTTCTGTGGAGCCCCTATCACCCCTCGCACTCGACAACAGCGAGTAGTTAAAGGGCGGTGATTCTGTCCTTCACATTCAAAATAATCATGGGCGGCTCATCGTGAATTCAGTCACATTCCAAGAGGCTTTCAAACGATTGATCGGAACTGGAAAGAAGGAAATGGCCAGGTTGGTCCAAACGTACTTGCTTGTCCTAGAAAATGGGATGTACATCCCCCCAAATTATGCGGCATTTTTCATACCTGGCTCTGTCCTCTCCTCCCTTCCCCCCCTTATCTTAACGCGACAGGCCCACTTTCGGGAGCACCCCCCTGCCACGGTGAGTTCCATGGGCCTAACAGGTGACACACTGATTAAACTTATGACCTCAGAGAGCAATGGAAGCAGGAAACATAGGTGGACTGAAGAATGACTGGGACAAGATGACAACGTCCAAGCCACAAACGGCTACTTACAGAAGCTAGGAATACCTCAGCTTTAAAGATGACGATTTCAGGGTTAGTCCTAAAGCCACGTTCCTACAGGCAGACTTGGAAGTACAGAGAAAGAGAGGAAGTCTTCAGGCAGTGGACACAGACGGCACGCGACCGTGCGGCCAGGGATGAGGTGCTGTGCTTGGGGGCAGGAAAGACCCGGTTACGCAGCGGAGACGGCGATTTCCCTTACGGCTGCAGGTGCCAGCTCAGAGGCCGCCTCTTCTGGAAGATTTGTGGGACCAATACTTGACTTGCGGGCCGTGCGTTCTATTTAGGTCAACTTCAGTCCTCACCCAGCGGCAGGAGTCACCCCTGCATTCTCACTTATCTCCTGCCCGTGCAAACACTGGGATTTTTGTGTTTTTCTCATTTGGAAAACCTGCTTACCTTTCCGATTTTCAGACACTTTATACATCAAGGACATGATCGTTGTCATTTCTGTTAAAATTGTTTCTCCTGACTTTTTTGAATTCAAATTTTTCTTTAAAAAAAAAAAGTCACCTCTTTAGAAAGCTCTTCCCTGAGTGGGCAGCAAAGCAGGTCCTGGTCGCTCTCTATTGCACGTTTTCATGACTGCACTTGTCACTACAAATACATGTAAGTATCTATTTGTCTGTCTTCCGCTGCAGCATGAGCAGTAGGAAGCTCTGGGGGTGCCCCCTGGTATGCAGCAGGCACTCGGTCTGTGCTTAGGGAAGGAGGGAAGTAATGGGGTTCAGGACGTGCTACATGGCACCGTGGCATACTGACTCTTTCAAGCTGTAGGAGTTGGAAAAAGTGCCAGAAGCAGGAAGGTCTCTCCAACCTCCCCCTTCTCCCCTGAAGCCAGTCACAAGGCCCTCTCTCCACCCAGAGGAAAGAAGCATGTTTATCTCCTGGACTGAAAAGAACCTAGCAACAGGCCTGGCTCAGCCACCCTGGCTCGTGCATGGACGCCACCCCCTGTCCCAGCCCGCTTCTCCTCGCCTGCCCACCCTGCAGCAAATCTCAGCAAATCGAACACTCAGGTGCCTTCCTTTGGGTCTCAGGAAGGTGTCACGTAAAACATATTAAATAAACACGTGTGCTTTTCCCTGTTAGTCTGTCGGTTTAATTTTCAGACCCAGCCAGGGACCCTGAGAGGGTCAAGGAAAAGATTTTACTTCTCTTTAGAAGGAAGAAGGGAGGGAGGGAGGGAGGAAGGGAGGGGAGGAGCCTCTTCTACCTGAATCCTCCAGACCAAGCCCCCCGATCTACGAGCACAGACGGCAGGACATTTGCTACGTTCCAGGTGAGTCCAGCAGCATCGCTTGACAGCTCTGGGTGGCACTGAATGCACTGGTGACATAACCCAAGACACGACGCTCTTCTCTCATCTTCCCCATCAGTCAGCTTAGCCTATACTTCACTGGCTTGAATTTACTTCCTGATTTTCAAAGCTAGTCATTATCCCAGAAACGTCCTGAAATTTCATACCCTCGCGTTTTTTCTGCTGCAGCTTCGTCTACTGGAAACGCCTCCGCCCTATCTTCCCCCATCTCAACATCACACGTATCTAAACCCCGGCCAACTCCCCAGCCTTCACCTGCACCACCATTTCAGAAAGAGGTGCAACATTTAATTGAGAACAGAAGGTTCAAAATCACAGTCTTCCACTCGGCCATCCTCGAGTCAGCCCTCAGCTTCGGGGTCCACAGTTTAACCCTGAAGAAAAGGGATTCGTCTGGAAATCCGCACTCCAGAAAAGATCTACCTGTAGACTGTGGGCTCCCAGAGTGTGGGGACTTTTTCATCTGTATTGTCCCAATTCCTGGCACAGAGATATTAGTTAATTCAACATCAGTCATTATTGAAGGATTCAGTTATTTTCATTGCGTCACACCAAAGCTTTCACTAAAACTTCAGGTCACTAAATAATAGCTCCCACTTTTTGAGCATCTCCTGTGTGTTAGGGCACGTTTCACCTAATGTAATCCTTGCAAGGACACTGGGAGGCACAGATTAGAATGATGAATAAAAGAGATTAAGCAGTTTGCCCGAGTTCAAAAAGCTGGTAAAGGATGGAACCATTTTCAAATCAGGTCTTTCTGATTTCAGATAAAAGTTAAAAATGAATGGTCTTTACTAGTTAACCCTCAATTAATCAGCACATCCACTGAAACATGACACCCCAGTCCCAGAACACATAATCTCAAAGAGACCAACAAAACTGAACTGAGCTGAAGGCTGAACTGGGAACACACACACAATGACTTGCATCTCCACCTGAGGTCCATTTGCTAAGCCTCCTCGTTTGTTCCTCGGAATGAGGCAGCACCCATTCCCCATGCTGCCCCGATGGATCAATGACAGCACAGAGACAGAAGGCGTCTCAGACCCATGACATGACACGTTAGTCAGCAAACACGGCTACCTAAAAATTCCTTAAAATGACCCTTCTTAAGCATATGTGGCTTCATGGAAATTGGAAACAAGAGTCACAGACAGAATCTGACACTGACATTGAGTGTCTGCTACTTATGAGTTTGTCGATATGAAATCACATCTTCCCCCCAGACTGTACTTTTCACCAGCCCGAGGTGATTCTGGCACATTCTCAAGGTCCGTCAGAGGTGCTCTGCCTTCTCCCCATCAGGTCCTTTTGGTCCTTCTCCTCTGTGTCAACCTCCGGCCGAGGCATCCCTGCCAACAGTGTTAGCTAATTAACCAGCCAGCTCTGAAGCTGAATTAAATAAATGTGCGTGCTGTGCCGGGCCATGCAGACTCAATCTTAGTCAATTGAGAGGAACTTAGAGGATGGCCCCGCCCAGGAGAGGTCTGCACTTTACTGGGAAACTTGAAGAATACTTTGAGGAATGAAACTCTGGAACCGCGTGGGACGCTAGCATCCCTGGGTCGGAACCCTGCCTGCCTCCTGGGAGGCCAGCTGTCCATCCCTAAGGTGATGGTGACACAGGAGTGGGGCACAGCAGCCCCCCCCCGCCCCCGCCCCCAGTCTTAGAGCAAGAGCGCTGCAGACGCAGCCTCAAGCCCATGTCCCCAAGCTGCCCCTGACCCAAACCAGGGACGAGGCTCCCACACCACCACCCACACTCGGGGCTCTGGGCCTCCACGCTCCGTCCAAGGCCGCTTGTGGCAATATTACAACTTCCTCACCCCCGATACAATTCCACAATGTAAGATAGTTCCGGTTTAGAAAGCATCCAAGCCCGATCCGTAGTGAGAGTCAGCATGAAAGTACCACCAGCTGTTCGCTTAAAAACTCCTGATTTCTCAGCTTAAAAACAACACACACACACACACACACACACACACACACAAGCGTACACATATTTTAAACTTACATAACCAAGAAAATGAACCTTTATTTATTTTAAAACATAAATTAAAATTCCTTTTTACTTTTAAGTGTATGAAACACTTTGGGGCCACACTTTTCATCTTATTGACACATCTTGAAAATCAATTTAATTTTTAAATGCTCACTGTTGACAAACAGAGACCAAAAGAATTTGTGCTAGAAAAGTCATAACTAGACTAATAGTTGTAGGTAACAAAAATCTTGTAATTGAAGGAGAAGGTATGAATGAGGTCTACGGCGGTAGAAGCCACAGTCTTCTCTCTGGAATTAATACTGCAGAGACCCATAAAAGATTAATCAAGACGAGCAATCAATAACTTCCCAAGTGCTAATAAGCACCGCCTTGTTCCACGGTATGCTGAGCAGTTTATCATGTTTAGCCATACGAAGATTTATAGAAAATCCAGAGTGAAAACCAAAGGATGAGGTAATGCAGCACTTAGTAAATGAAGCCCAATTAAAATTTATGCTTGATATCATTCCAAAGACCTGCAAAAAATCATTTTTGATTCCCCCTCCTTTTTTTAAGAACAACAACAACAAAAAAGTTCATTACGTCACTTCACCAGTGTTGTTAGGAATAATTTTTAAGGTATAACACTATTCAAATGATTATGTGCCTGTTTTGGGGTGGAAAGCAGGAAATGCCTTGGAAATTAATGAACTTTTTTCCTTTTCACTTTTTTATCCAAGGATCAACTTTTCCTGCAAATCTTCTGAAAGTTCTGTAAAATATCTTCTAGGATCACTCAGGTCTCTACTCTCCATCAAGCTGATGGATCCACAGGTCATGTGAGCAGATAAGCTAACAGCTAACTAATAGTCCATAAATTGTACGTCTGGACCACTAGGTTACATCACTGAACTCTGCTCTGCGGCAGGCTATTAATTAAAAGCGGCAATTGTGTGTTTTGTAAGTCAATCTCTGAAGCAATATTATAATCACAAGAATATACCTGATCAAATAGATGGGCCACCAGAAGTGTTCTCTTAAATTTAGAAACATAAACTAACTGTAAGTAATTACAAACAAGTGTGGGGGGGGTCAAGTCTCCTTCAGCGTCATTGATTAGAAAAAAACAGAAAATACACACCAGTACCTATGAAGTCGCCAGCTGAACCGAGGTTTGAAATGAAGATACATGAAGAACGTGAAAAGGGCCGAATTTCCTTAATAAAAGGTAAAGTTTGCCCCAAACCACACTGGGAGGTAATACTTTTAAAACAGGCAATGTGACAGATCCCTGAAGATGAGGAAGGAATTTCCTGGAGAAGATTCTCATATTTATAATGCTTTCTGGTCCATTTCCAGTGTGAATTTTTTTAAATCAGAAAATCTGGGGGCACAATGCGACAGAAAAGCCTCATTAACAACGGCTACTACCATGAGTAACCAATTCCACGTTCACACCGACACACACCCCTACGGGCTCGCTCTACCGTGGGCACTTGCTGGAATTTACTGGAAACGCCTCTCTTGAGGTGTCCTTCAGAGGTGGTTTGATTTGATAGTTTCAATAGTGTGGATCCTTTTCACATTCAGGTGAACGTGGGACCGGCTAGAAATCACTCAGCAGCAAGTGGAGGAAACAAGCAGGCTTGAGAACAGAAGGTACATTCTCTACGCGCAAGGAGCTGCCAGAGGATGGGGCTGCACGTCACCAACCTCAGCAAGTGTGCCTGCGTCTCCAAGTAACAGAAGACGCCACGTGCCACAGTCACCTGGGCCCCAGAGCTTCAGCAGAGGGCCCAGACGACCCTGACGACATCAGGGCCCCAAACGGCCTCCCGCCCTCGAGGAGGGCACCCATGGTCTCCACTCCACGCTGGTTTTCTTATGGTTATAAGGTGGGTCCCAGTAGCGACGTTGGCTCCACGCTCCCCCCTTCAGAAGATGCTACCGAAGGAGGGAAGACTTTCCATGGCTCTTAGGAGTGAGGAAGAGCTTGCCTTGCAGCCCCCAGCAAACTTCTAAGTGTCATGGGCCAAAACTGGGTCCCATTCCCAGTCCTACAGCAATCCGTGGGAAGACTCACGGAACCACGCCTGGATCAGTCAGGTCCGCTGACTGAGGTCAGTCCCTCGCGAGCAGCTGACCTGCTACAAGCTCCACACAGATGTGGGCGGATGCACAACGCTCAGCGCACACAGCAGAACGGGCGCTGGTCAGGAGAGGGTCACGGCAGCAGCCCCGCCCCGCGGACGTGGCCTGAGTGCGAGCCCACGGGGCTTCACCACCATGGCTTTGCACTTCAGCCCTTCTGTGCGTGCTGTTAGCTGTCTGCTGGCCGAGCAAGACCTGGCTCAATGATTCAACTACGTCAGAAACTAGAACTAACTATTAAGGCACAGTTCAGGGTCACAGCCTCACACTCATAGGATAATTATGAAACAAAATTGATAAACCATTAGCCAGACTCATCAAGAAAAAAAGGGAGAAGACTCAAATCAACAGAAATGAAAAAGGAGAAGTAACAACTGACACTGCAGAAATACAAAGGGTCATGAGAGATTACTACAAGCAACTCTACGCCAATAAAATGGACAACCTGGAAGAAATGGACAACATCTTAGAAATGCACAACCTGCCAAGACTGAATCAGGAAGAAATAGAAACTATGAACAGGCCAATCACAAGCACTGAAATTGAAACTCTGATTAAAAATCTTCCAACAAACAAAAGCCCAGGACCAGATGGCTTCACAGGAGAATTCTATCAAACATTTAGAGAAGAGCTAACACCTATCCTTCTCAAACTCTTCCAAAATATAGCAGAGGGAGGAACACTCCCAAACTCCTTCTACGAGGACACCATCACCTTAATACCAAAACCAGACAAGGATGTCACAAAGAAAGAAAACTACAGGCCAATATCACTGAGGAACATAGATGCAAAAATCCTCAACAAAATACTAGCAAACAGAATCCAACAGCACATTAAACGGATCATACACTATGATCAAGTGGGGTGTATCCCAGGAATGCAAGCCTTCTTCAATATACACAAATCAATCAACGTGATACACCATATTAACACCCTGAAGGAGAAAAACCATATGATCATCTCAACAGATGCAGAAAAAGCTTTCGACAAAATTCAACATCCATTTATGATAAAAGCCCTCCAGAAAGTACGCATAGAGGGAACTTTCCTCAACATAATAAAGGCCATATACGACAAACCCACAGCCAATATCGTTCTCAATGGTGAAAAACTGAAACCATTTCCACTAAGATCAGGAACAAGACAAGGTTGTCCACTCTCACCACTGTTATTCAACATAGTTTTGGAAGTTTTATACACAGCAATCGGAGAAGAAAAAGAAATAAAAGGAATCCAAATCAGAAAGAAAAAGTAAAACTGTCACTGTCTGCAGATGACATGATACTATACATAGAGAATCCTGAAGATGCCACCAGAAAACTACTAGAGCTAATCAATGAATTTGGTAAAGTAGCAGGATACAAAATTAATGCACAGAAATCTCTGACATTCCTATACACTAATGATGAAAAATCTGAAAGAGAAATTAAGGAAACACTCCCATTTACCACTGCAACAAAAAGAATAAAATACCTAGGAATAAACCAACCTAAGGAGACAAAAGACCTGTATGCAGAAAACTATAAGACACTGATGAAAGACATTAAAGATGATACAAACAGATGGGAGAGATATATCAAGTTCTTGTATTGGAAGAATCAATATTTTGAAAATGACTCTACTACCCAAAGCAATCTACAGATTCAATGCAATCCCTATCAGTCTACCAACAGCATTTTTCACAGAACTAGAACAAAAACTTTCACAGCTTGTATGGAAACACAAAAGACTCCAAATAGCCAAAGCAATCCTGAGAAAAATAAACACAGCTGGAGGAATCAGGCTCCCTGACTTCAGATTACACTGCAAAGATACAGTAACCAAGACAGTATGGTACTGGCAAAAAAACAGAAATATAGACCAATGGAACAGGATAGAAAGCCCAGAGATAAACCCATGCACATATGGTCACCTTATCTTTGATAAAGGAGGCACGAATATACAATGGAGAAAAGACAGCCTCTTCAATAAGTGGTGCTGGGAAAAATGAACAGCTATGTGTAAAAGAATGAAATTAGAACATTCCCTAACACCATACACAAAAATAAGCTCAAAATGGATTAAAGACCTAAATGTAAGGCAGACACTATCAAACTCTCAGTGGAAAACATAGGCAGAGCACTCTATGACATAAATCACAGCAAGATCCTTTTTGACCCACCTCCTAGAGAAATGCAAATAAAAACAAAAATAAACAAATGGGACCTAATGAAACTTCAAAGCTTTTGCACAGCAAAGGAAATCATAAACAAGACGAAAAGACAACCTTCAGAATGGGAGAAAATATTTGCAAACAAAGCAACTGACAAAGGATTAATCTCCAAAATATATAAGCAGCTCATGCAGCTCAATATCAAAAAAACAAACAACCCAATCCAAAAATCGGCAGAAGACCTAAATAGACATTTCTCCAAAGAGATACACAGATTGCCAACAAACACATGAAAGGATGCTCAACATCACTAATCATTAGAGAAATGCAAATCAAAACTACAATGAGGTATCACCTCACACCGGTCAGAATGGCCATTGTCAAAAAATCTACAAACAATAAATGCTGGAGAGGGTGTGGAGAAAAGGGAACCCTCTTGCATTGCTGGTGGGAATGTAAATTGATACAGCCACTATGGAGAACAGTATGGAGGTTCCTTAAAAAACTAAAAACAGAACTACCATATGACCCAGCAATCCCACTACTGGGCATATACCCTGAGAAAACTGTAATTCAAAAAGACTCATGTACCACAATATTCATTGCAGCTCTATTTACAATAGCCAGGACATGGAAGCAACCTAAGTGTCCATGACAGATGAATGGATAAAGATGTGGCACATATATACAATGGAATATTACTCAGCCATAAAAGGAAAATGAAATTGATTTATTTGTAGTGAGGTGGATGGACCTAGAGTCTGTCATACAGAGTGAAGTCAGAAAGAGAAAAACAAGTACCGTGTGCTAACACATATACATGGAATCTAAAAAAAAAAAAATGGTTCTCACGAACCCAGGGGCAGGACCGGAATAAAGACGCAGACGTAGAGAACGGACTTGAGGACACGGGGAGGGGGAAGGGTAAGCTGGGACGAAGCGAGAGAGAGGCATAGACATATATACACTACCAAATGTAAAACAGATAGCTAGTGGGAAGCAGCCACATAGCACAGGGAGATCAGCTCCGTGCTTTGTGACCACCTAGAGGGGTGGGATAGGGAGGGTGGGAGGGAGACGCAAGAGGGAGGGGATATGGGGATATATGTATACGTATAGCTGATTCACTTTGTTATACAGCAGAAACTAACACAACACTTTAAAGCAATTGTACTCCAATAAAGATGTTTTTAAAAAAGAAATAATAATAATAATGTTAATTTTTTCAAAAAAATAATTAATAAAATAAAATAAAATCGCTACTCAACGTGGCTGTAATGATCAGCCTTGTCGTTGCCAAAAGTTTCACAGGACTACGTACGTCTTGTAAAAGGAAATGGTGCTGGGCTTCCCTGGTGGCGCAGTGGTTGAGAGTCCGCCTGCCGATGCAGGGGACACGGGTTCTTCCCCCCGTCCGGGAAGATCCCACATGTCGCGGAGCGGCTGGGCCCGTGAGCCATGGCCGCTGAGCCTGCGCGTCCGGAGCCTGTGCTCTGCAACGGGAGAGGCCACAGCAATGAGAGGCCCGTGTACCGCAAAAAAAAAAAAGGAAATGGTGCTAAAATTGCAGAGCATTAAAAAACAGAGGAGTTGTTCAATTGTTTGTTTTTGTTTTTTTATTTTGGGGGTTTGTTTCTCTTTTACCAAATAGGGCCGTAAGTCTTTTCATCAGGGTTCAGTCCATGGCAATTTGGAACACACACACACATACACAAAAAGCCAACACAACCAGAGGAACATGAAGAAAAACAGAAACAAAACCTCAGATTTAAAAAAAGCGAAGAAGAAAACCCGTCTGTAATCGAGGCGACAATCTCGCAAGTGGCTGAAGAGGCGAGGGCCCCACTCACTGAACTGCCGCTAGGTTCTTCAGAATTTCAGGATGCTGAAAACATTCTCCCATGTGTGCTCCGCGGAGAACAGCAGCCCGCCCTCACAAGCCTCTCTCTATTGAAATTAGTTACAAAGGAAGCCTGGGGCTGACTATACCTGTCCTCCACGAGGAGCCAAACGGAAGTTTTCACCATGGATCTGTCCTCGCACATGAAGCAAGCGCAGAACGAGTCCCACCAGAACGTGACCAGCTGCCGGTGCTCGTGCCCGTTTGGCAGAGAAAAAGATTCACGCATTTGTTCAGACTGACGGCTTCCATACGCCTCACTTTGTTGTCACTTTTTTCTTTCTGTTCCTCGTCACTTCTTCCCAATTACTTTATATGCTCATTTTCCTACCCCTACAAATATCACATATACTGGCTTTCTTTAACTTTGGATTCCAGAAGTTTCGTACATTTGCCATACGTTTAAAAGCCTTTATCGCCGTCTCTTCTATCCTCCGAAGACATGGCTGTCACATAAAAATTAGGTTCAAGTGTCAAGTCAACCAACAGTGAGGAAACAGTGAAGGTGAGCAGGAAAAGGAGGGTGGGAGAGGCGGGGGGAGGACGGAGGACACGGAGGACGAAGGAGGCTCCCTCCTGGGAGGACCACGGGGAGGCGCCACTCCTGGTCCCGCCCAGCAGCTCAGGCCCGATTCGCTTCTGACTTCTTTCTTCCCACTGCTCAGGAAGTCCAGGCACAAGTCGAGGCAGGGAGGGCCGCCCCCACGCCGCTCCTTCAGGTAAGAAACATCGAGGGGCCATGTAGACACTGATGGCGCCTACTCACGCTTTTTTTCCCTTTTCGGTCTGTGTTTCCTGAAATTCAAGGTCTGCGTCGTCCACAGGGCTCTCCCGTGGGCGTGACAAGGAAGGGCGTCTGACCTCACCCCTTTGGAGGCTGCACTCCGCCCCCGCCTCTCACCGGACACCCCCGGCTCTTTGAGGTGAGCGATGTTTCCTCCTGCAGAATTCCACCCCACGTTGCACTCTTCCCTCCTGACAGGTCTCCGCAGGATTTAACCTGATCGCCCTCCCACCCTCCTGTCAGGAAATCCTCCTCGCTTCCCGCACGTCACACTGAACTAGTCCGCTTTTGCCCCTTCGTGACTCCACGTCGGCGTCGGCGCGTTCCAGCCCCGATGTGGGTCTCCGGCCACCACTCCTTCCCAGCCTCCCTGTTTCCTCAGGAGCCCCGGGACCTGCTGGCGCCCAAGAAGCCCCCGTCACGTCAGTCTGAGATTCCTGCTCCACCTCAACGAGCCTCTTCCATCCCTGCGTCCCTCTGTTCCGGTCACCCCCAGCCTCTCACTGCTTCCCAACAGGTCCCTCCACGTAGGTACGGATAACGGAGCAACCTTCCTAAAGGTACTACTTTGATTCTGTAGCTCCACCACTCCGAGAAATATCCCGAAAGACCCCCTCATCTAAGGTTACAGCTCAAACACCCCCGCTACATACACGCCGGCTATGTCATCTTGATTTCACCTCTTCACCGTCGACGGTCTTCAAGTTCCTTTTCCACGAAACTGACTTTGACCACAAGGACGCACATTAAACACCTTCTTCTCCGAAATCTTGTTGAACTTACTGTCACTTCACATAGTTGGTATTTAACTAAGTATAGACCCGTATTGGTACATCACTATTTTATGTATTTTATTTTATCTCCACCAATGAAATGGTTAACCTAGAGTTTATTTTTCATTATTCTCACTATTGAACATATAGTAGGCATGTAATAGCTGTTAAACATTATTTGATTTGTTCAACAAATATTTCTAGAGACCTGCTAAGCCACCGGTATTGTGCTGAGATACAACAGTACACAAGGAAGATGTGATTCCCCCTTTAAGAGGTTTCAATCCAATGAGTAAGTTACTACTCCCCGTGTGAGCACTGTGACAGGGAAGCCCACGCACCATGGGGGCCAGAGCGGGGACCCCGGCCTGGAGAGATTCTGCAACACAGACACATTCGGCATCCAAGCAGTCTTCCCCACCACCGCCTCTGCATCAAGAAGCCACCTGCCTAACTCAGGCCCCCCAGCTTTCATAAACTTCTCTCTTAGCAAGTCTGGTCACTGATGTAAGAAACTGAAAAGGTTAACAGTCAAAATGTGCAATGGTTACATTAATTTTTATGCACAATTCCGAAAATCAGAATACAACAAAGTAAAACGTCGTGATCTTTCTTTTGACTTTTCGAAACCTGCAGATCCCTGTTTCTTCAATCTGGAACCGTTGCAGTGAAACACAAATGACAAGAGTCACAGGCGCAAACCATGGAGTCATGACCACACTCGATACCGCCCCGGCCGAGCGCCTGCTTCTGCTGCCCGGGGATGACTTACCGTGAGGGTGGTTTTTTGGAAGCATAAATGGAACCCAAGCACACAGCCCCTAAAACGCTAACAGAAACCACACTGAGCCCCCGGCGTGCTTCTGATGGAGTTTACAAAGTGGAAGTCAAATTCTGCAGCGGTGTGTCGGGGACATCAGGGTCTCGTGCACTGACCACAATGCCCTCTGGGAAGGAGATGGGAGCTTTGTTTCTGAAAACTGTCACCTGCTTCATAGACAAATGTGAACTTCGTGCTTCCTCCACAAGTAAACACGTCCTCAGACACAGCTTACTCGGCATAAACCAACAGACCCTGCGCACCTACGCCACGTAAGTCACTCTGTGCCGTACGAAGTCACAAACAGTGTTTTCCTTCAAGGGCTTATCTCAGCTCAACTAAAAGCACCTGCACAGTTCCCGGTGAGCTCCGTCTCCTGCACCGTAACCCAGACCCCACGGGGTAAGAGCCACTTCCTTTTGCTCATCATATCACTGCCCAGTGCCCAGCACGCTAACCTCTGTTGACTGAAAAACACAAGTGTGCCAAGGTTCAAGGGTGGGGAAGGCGCATTTGGAGGAATATAACACAGCACCCCTGTCCCCAGGGAGTGTACACATCTAGCTGGGTAGACAAGACAAATAATATAGGGCAGATTTAGCGAAGATAAATGACAAATGCTTTAGATAGTAACTTCATAGACGCTGCACACATATTGCTGCAATATATGCATCTTTGTGCATAAAGCCTTACTGTGCAGAATTACATTCTTAAGTGATATCCCCAGAATAGGAATGATTTGGTGGTGTTCTATAGAAAAATAACATTAACCTCCTTTTTGCAAAAAAAAATTCATTTAAAAATGGTAATATTTGGAATATCCTACACAAACTTCCTGGTTTTAAATGACTGTAAGATATTTTAACAGAAAAATTATTTAAATGGATGAGACAAGAGACAAAGATAAAGGACTTTAAAACAATTCCTCACCACTCAGTCAGTTATTACTCCAATGAGTAAAGAGCTTAGAAGCTGCCCCTCCTGTCCTGACAGCAAGAAAAAAGTTGAACAAACGGAAAATCAGTTACCTTTCTGGGATCTATCAGAAAATTGAGTCACAGGGCAAAACCACTGCCCAGAAAACTGGAGACAGAAGAGTCAAGGAAATCACAGCAAGATCAACCTACCTGGAGCACAAGCGCTGCAGCTGTTAACTGGTGCGGACATGGAAATGGTGGTGTCGATGCCGGGGCTACAGGTGAACTCACTGGAGAGATTCCTGGGGCCACAGTCCCGGGGGGACCCCACACTGTCATGGGTTGTACCTCCAGGGACAGCCCCAGATTCTCAGGTGACGATCCAAGAAAAATCCTCCTCTGTTTCTGGCAGAGAGAAGGGGAAAGGAATGAATCATCACGTAACGACACCCAGAGCGCTGGCCGATACAAAGGCCTACTCTGCAGGGGAAAACCGTATCCCACCTGGGGGAGGGTGAGCCCCACCCAGCCCTCTCTGGCCTTCCGTTCTCACCTGAGGAACACTGCAGAAGTCAGGGTCTACTTACAGAAAGGCAGAGCATCAGAGAAGGGATAAATGAAGGAAAGTAAAATCATTTCTTTCTTATTCTTAATTGACGTCACAGATAAGTTTTGTTCAAAGTCATCAGAGTAACAATGTATCAGGTGACGGCAGTATATGGAGGAATGCAGTGCTATAAGGGCTGGGCAGGAGGCATCAGGGTATCAGGACACTCAGTTAATTTAAAAGCTACCTGCCCCCCCTCCTTAAGCAGTGTAGTGTTACCTGAAAGTGAACTTAGATTAGTGGCAAATGTATGTGGCAAACTGTGCGGCAACCACTAGAGAAAAGTTTAGAGGTAAGTATAATTGATGTGCTAAGAGAGGATAGAAAATGGGATTGTATAACATTTGGATCATAGGCCATCAATTAAAGCCAGAAAATCACGATCTAATCACTGTCTAACAGAGAACGGTACGCCCTGTGAACGAAAGTCTTCAAAGTAATCCTACGTCAGGGATCCTAACCTTTCCAAAGTTATGACATTCACAACCTGGCATGCTATTTAACACCCAGTCTGAAGATGGAGCTGGATGTTTGGAACCAGACCATCCCAACAGCCCAGGCTGGAGTGGTCACCAGGCAAAGATGGTGGCACAGGCACCGGCCCAAGCATCAGGAAATGCAGGCTCCCAGGCTAATCTCCTGATGATTAGCTGATAATTAGTCTACGCCAGTTTCTTCACACCTCTAGCCTCATTTGAATCATCATTAAAGTGAGCTCACATACTCTAAATAATCTCTAATATTCTTTCCAAATGCACAATTCTTGAATTCTAAATTGATGAAAATAAAACAATAATTACTAAATGTACACAACTCTACTGTGCAGCTCCAGACTGTATGTGCGTCTGCACACAGACACCACAAAATACAGTACGATAAGTTCCCACTGCCTTCGTTAACACTGTTTTATAATTTGAAAGCCAAATGCTAATTCTTGTTTATCAACTGTAAACACAACGAACATAAAACCAGCCCATTCCACACCACATTTAAACTTACTTAGGTTTTCATAAGCACCATGTTTCTTGACAAGGAGACAACTTTCAAAGTTCTCCACTCATTTATCCTGAATTCTTGACTCTTGGTCTTACTGGTTTAAAGCCAAGACTCCTATTATCACATCACCACAGGACCAAGAGTCCTGTGTAGCATCTGTCACTGAACTCTGCACTATACTCGATGGTACATGCGTTACTTCACGGACTCCTCATGACAGACCTGTGAAGTAGGTACCATCCATATTTGATCCACAGAGAAACTGGGTCTCAGAGAGGTTAGGGAATTTGGCCCTTGTCCTAAGTCTAGTACTTTTCAGGGCCAAAATTCAATTCAAATCTCTCTCAGCTCACATCATGCTCTTGCCACCCCCCTTCTGGAAAAAAAAAATGTACACGGAACCTCAATAAACAAAACGAATAACTGCGATAGTATATTGGACTTTTATAACACACAAACATATTCATGTCCTATCATACAGTAAATCAATGAACATAATAATGAATTCTGATGAGATGTGACATCGGTGTTACTGTTACATTAGCAAGTTTTTCAGGCTCTGCCTCAGTTTACTCCTGTATTTTGTTTTGCTTGCACAGCACCCAACACATCTGAAAAAGCAGCAGGTTTTTAACATTTTGTACATTGCAGTTGCAGGCTACTCTTCAATCAAACTGATCCAGAAGTTTGAAGGAAGATGAGCAGGAAACTATAAAAATAAGAGAAGAAGGCCCAGACTTACAACACATACTACACTAACCTAAAATACAAGAGCATGACTCCAAGATGCCGACCCACTTGGTATTACACCACGGGTGGAGAGACTCTCCCCAGGTCATGTCCAAATCAACACCCCAAAGTTTGCCCCACATTTCATGGAGCCAGTACACAGTACAAACGTATTTACACAGGCTTGGGTAGCACAATCTTCTACAGAATTTGATGTGAATAGGTATCACAAGCCTGAATTCTTTTAAAAAAGAAGAAAAAGAGATCACTTAAGAGATGAACTTTTAGAATTAATGATAGAGTTACAGAGTTATAAGAGATGCCTCCCAGTGGAGGACAGTCTTCAGTTTAAAGCCTTCCCAGAAGAAGTTAATCTGGAAGCATAAATCGATGTCCTAATGGTTTGACATCTTCCAATGTATTAAAATATAGAATATTCTGCAATTTGAGGATGTGATTTCTACCACTATTTTTATTTATTTATTTTTTTACACCTTTATTGGAGTATAATTGCTTTACAATGGTGTGTTAGTTTCTGCTTTATAACAAAGTGAATCAGCTATACATATACATATATCCCCATATCTCTTCCCTCTTGCGTCTCCCTCCCTCCCACCCTCCAGGCGGTCACAAAGCACCGAGCTGATCTCCCTGTGCTATGCGGCTGCCACTACTTTTAAAAAGAGCTTAAGAAAGAAACTCACAGACACAGAAAACAAACTTATGGTTTTACCAAAGGGGAAAGGGGAGGGGGAGGGATAAATTAGGAGTTTGGGATTAACACACACACGGCTACATATAAAACAGATAACCAACAAGGACCTACTGTATAGCACAGGGAATATTTTGTAATAACTTATAACGGAAAAGAATCTGAAAAAGAATACATACATATAGAAAGAATATATACACATATTAACTGAATCACTGTGCTGCACTCCTGAAACTAACACAACATTGTAAATCAACCAATTCACAGCACTAATGCACCCTACTTTGGTGTTGTGAGGTTAGTCCCGATTGGAACCTGCCTCGGAGGGCTATCTAATTCCAAATGCTCAAATAGGACTGTCAGGATGTAATGAGCTCTTCAAATGAAACCAATGACCTTGTTTTATTGGCTGCCTCTCCTTAATGGGAAGATAACACTGCACTGTTGCACTGGGTATTTTTTCAACGCTCCCTTTGAGGTGCAGAGCTAAATTGATATTTTGTAGGCTATCGGCTTGCCAAGTGACAAAAGTGAAACAGCAGAGTAATTGGTTCCAATAGTTTTCTTAAACAATACATAGTTTTAGTGCTGAGTAATTTATTAATAAAACTACTAATGCCTAAGATGTTTTTGTCAAGTTTTGCAAAAATGGCATAAATGTTTAAGATGCCATCCACAAAGGCTGACTGCCAGGAAAAAGCAGTCCCATTACATAGGACTTTATGGAATATTTATAAGATCCAATTTAAAACAATTCCAGGCAGTCGGCCAAAAGTGCAAGATACTTGCTTCGTTTTTATAATTTAAGCATTTTATGAAATTCAACAAAACAGAAGAGAATTTCAATAACTTCAGGTGCCCCATAACACTTTTCTTGAGACTGTTCAACACCTTCGCAGATATATTCTACATAGTTATCCATTTCTTCCCAAAGAATCCCTGAGATACCTTAAGAACTTAATTATGCCACAAAAATTGGCTGGTCCTTGATGGATTTTTTTTAATCAACATATGAAAGAAAGCAGAGGGATGGCATGAAAAGGGTCCCTGGATGTGGGCACTGGAATTATTAGACTATTAGACAAATTACACATGTGAAAAGTTACAGTAGACAAAGCCCATAAACAGGATAACCCTGCACTGCCCAGCAAGGGGGGAAATGGCCACCAGCTTCAACTTCCAGCTGTCAACCTCCTCGAATAAGACAACGTGCTGGGACTTCCTTGGTGGC
This sequence comes from Grampus griseus, assembly GCF_964374135.1. Taxonomy (NCBI): domain Eukaryota; kingdom Metazoa; phylum Chordata; class Mammalia; order Artiodactyla; family Delphinidae; genus Grampus; species Grampus griseus. Next base: position 1,879,387 of record NC_139003.1, on the reverse strand, counting down.
GCAGTGGTTAAGAATCCACCTGCCATGGACATATATACACTACCAAATGTAAAATAGGTAGCTAGTGGGAAGCAGCCGCATAGCACAGGGAGATCAGCTCTGTGCTTTGTGACCACCTAGAGGGGTGGGATAGGGAAGGTGGGAGGGAGGGAGATGCAAGAGGGAAGAGATATGGGAACATATGTATATATACAACTGATTCACTTTGTTATAAAGCAGAAACTAACACACCATTGTAAAGCAATGATACTCCAATAAAGGTGTTAAATTAATTAATTAATTAATTTAAAAAGAATCTGCCCACCAGTGCAGGGGACACGTGTTCGAACCCTGGTCCGGGAAGATCCCACATGCCGCGGAGCAACTAAGCCCATGCACCACAACTACTGAGCCTGCGCTCTAGAGCCCGTGAGCCACAACTACTGAGCCAGTGTGCCACAACTACTGAGCCCTGCGCCTAGAGCCCGTGCTCTGCGAAAAGAGAAGCCACTCAATAAGAAGCTTGCGCACCGCAACAAAGAGTAGCCCCTGCTCGCTGCAGCTAGAGAAAGCCCGAGCGCAGCAACGAAGACCCAATGCAGCCAAAAATAAATAAGTAAATAAATTAATTTACTTAAAAAAAAAAAGATGACGTGCCTGTTGGCAATGACACAAAGGAGGTGGCAAGTCACACCTGGGTGCAGAGGAGGAGGAGGATGCTTCCCTGGGGAAAGTACAGATTAAATGAACCATAGGAAGTATTCTTTTTTAAATCGAGACTCATTTGCTCCAGGCTGGTTGAAGGGATGTCATTTACTTAAAAAAAGAAAAATCGTGCCCTGATGAGGTTGAATACTGTGGCCTACTTGCAGGGATTTGGGGGCCAGGACTGGTGGAAACAGCACAAGAAGGTACAGGGTGTGAATGCTAATGCCTGCAGGAAGCCGGAAATCCAAGCAGAGCGATCCCCTTCACACTCAGGCCGGAGCCTCTGCGCCTGCGTTGTGCCTCCAGACGCAAACAGTCTGGATGGACAGTTCCTAACCAGGGCAGACGGAAATCACACACACATACACATACATTCACACACACCACACACATAGACCAGTTTAGGAAACTCCGTCACGGAGGAATTATGTAATTTTCCCACTGTCAAAGAGCTAATAAATAAAACAGCTGGTATCTGAACCCAGGCAGTACAGCTATAGAGTTTTTAAGACCCGACAGTTAAATCCAACATTTAATCTCTGCAGTGCTGCACTCACACGGCTGAATGAGATAGGACGGAAATACATCTGGGCCAACAGGTGTCACTTGAAAAGAAATGACAGATTTAGAACCAAATGAAGATGAATGTAATACATATCGATATCTTAGGGAAACGGTTCACGTGGTACCTGAAGAAAAATATTTAGCCTTATGGGCATGGATGAAAATAAAATTAAAAATTAATGAGCTAAGTGTCCAGAAACCAGAAATACGAAGGAGAGGGCTTCCCTGGTGGCGCAGTGGCTGAGAGTCCGCCTGCCGATGCAGGGACGCGGGTTCGTGCCCCGGTCCGGGAAGATCCCACATGCCGCGGAGCGGCTGGGCCCGTGAGCCATGGCCGCTGAGCCTGCGCGTCCAGAGCCTGTGCTCCGCAACGGGAGAGGCCACAGCAGTGAGAGGCCCGCGTACCGCAAAAAATAATAATAATAATAATAATAATGCAAAGATGTATAGTTAAAAGTCAATGCAAAAATTAAATAGAATTTTTTTAAAAAAAGGGACGGCCTCTTTCAGAGGTGCCATCAGCCCCCCTATTGGACCCCCATCAGACCCCCGTCAGCCCCCATCAGACCCCCATTGGACCCAGTCCATGAGCTGGACAAGCTCTCTCTGTCCGACGGTGCTGACAATGAGATTATAACCATTGCCACGCGGCGCTGGGGGCGCTAGGGCCGCAGGGATGTGCCGTTAGCCACTCACCAAGCAGAACTTATTTATCACAAGTGCTCAGACCTTGAGAAGGACTCCCATTCCCGAGTAATATTTGCTCCTATGCTAATTCGATCTTGGAAAAACCAGGTTTCCCTCCCAAGAAACGCCAAGTAAGAGAAAGAAGAGCAGGCTTTTAGCCAAAGTAAATGGGAGGAAGACTCTAATTCTGTCTCGACTCGTTTCACAGATCTTCCAATTTAGGGATCTGAAGAGGGTCCGCACTTCACTTGTTTGTCCCAGCCTCTGGGACAGGGTCCCTGTGATGCCTCTCCTTCTTTAGAATTAAGTCCTTTGGGCTTTCCTTCACTGTCTGTCCCTGTGACTTAAGACAAATCCCGCTGACAGCAACAAAGCACTTTCTGTGTCCCCACATCAGTTAATGTAAAGGGGACATGTTTACTAGCAGCTTCATCTATTTAGTGCAAATACTCTTGCATTCTTTTCCTCCATCAGAAACAAAGCCTTCAAAAATCACAGGGAAACTTCCAAAGTCTTAAGCTAGGCTTCGCAGCCACGTGATGTCTGTGTGCATCTCAGCTGTACACACACGCCTCCCTCAGCCCCTAAACTTCTTCCCTTTGTGAAACGTTAAGACCAGAAGCTGGCATTTTGAGTGCTGGTCGCCATTTTTACAACTTTGCACGGCGCAAACAATAAAATACCAACGAAAGCTCACTTTGATCCAAAGAAATTCCTTCCTCTGAGAATCAGCTGAAAGGAAAGCACCTTTTATGTTCTGTAGAAAACTGACAATAAACTTAATTAGACTTGACATACTGAATAAGCCAGCAGTTGTTGGAATTTCACATCACAATATACCAAGTTGTTTTTCTTTAGCTATTACGTAGTTATATCAGGAAACATTTGATTCTACCAAAGTAATCAGCTGCGTGGAAGTTTTAGTATCAGATTTGCAAAAGAAGTATAGTATAATTTTAATACTGTACTTGCTAATCTTTTGCTTTAAATACAGAGTAATCTTTTGAATTGAATTTAACTATAAAGCTTCCATAAAATAAAAAGGCATGATCTCATAAACTCAAATCAGTCTTTAATTGTAATAATAAAAATTACATTTAAGTAATGGTGTCTCTGAGTTAATAGCTCCAGAAAATAGCAGCTGAAATGCCAATCTTTGTTACCTGAGCAACTATTTCTTTAACATTTCTGTAATTAAAAGATGAAGCTCTGTTATAGACTCAAATTGTCCCATGACTCTGCAGAACTCCTGTTTGGAGTGAATCCCCAACTGACCCCACCAGGAAGTGGTGAAAGGGACATTGCAGAGCAAAGACGAGTTCCCTTGGTCTCTGAAGGGGTGACTCATTTTAACTAGATTCCAGAGTACAATGGCACCATTAAACCAGGAAACATTAAGAAAAATAAATCTATGCCAACATTATCCTTATTACTGAAGATGGAAGTAAATTTTGCTGGTGTTTTTCACTGCGTAGTGAGTAATATTTCCCCAGTGTTACCCACCATCATTGCTAATTTGTGGCTTACAGGGTCTATGCGTCTGAGCTTCATTTGTGAGCGCATCACGAAGCCGGGAGGAAATCCTACTTTACAAACGAACTTCATTTCCAAGAAAGGCTCCTACGTGTTTAAATCTTCAAGGTAACACGTAACTCCTGTGTCTCAGAGGAGACTGCTAGCAGGGTTGAAAAGCAGCCCACGGGACGGGAGAAAATACTTGCAAATCATATGTCTCATGAAGGACTGATATCCAGAATACACAAAGAATCCCTAAAACTCAACAACAAAAACAAACAAAAACCCCAATTCAAAATGGGCAAAAAAAGGAGCCTGTCTATTAAAAAGTTAATTCACCCTTTCCAAGGTTTCCAGTCTTTTTATGCACCCAATTATTGAGCAAAAGTACTTGCAAAAACCAGGAGGAGCTAGTGTCTCCAATTGAAATCAATAGCAGAAGGCTGGTCTCTGATCTACCTGGTCCACACAGCAAGAGGAGGTTTTTCTCAATTACTGAAAATAAAGGGACAATGGGGAATGATGTGATGACCCTTGGGCAGGGTACCCAGGGACACCAAGTCTGGCCCTCACCACCACCATCAGTCCCCACGAGGACCTGAGGTGGTGAATATGGGAAAGAGTGACTGGGCCACGTGGAACTTCACGTGTCCTTGGCCGTTGGCCCCCACCCTCAGTGTACAACCGTGTAAATTGGGTTGGACGGGAAGATGCCTTGTTTCCTAAGCTGCTTGGGAACAGATGACTTGAAGGCAGTGAAACGCCACAGCTGCTTCTACCCTCATCCTCCCCACCGCCACCTTCAACTGTGGAACCGCAGCCTTGATCTGATCATCGCGACACAAAAAAGGCAGGTCCAATCACGGTGCCTGTGGCTAGGAGAGCAGGTCGCCCTCCCACGGCCCATCATCTCCTCTGCTAACAGAGCCTGATTTCTGCTGGGCACTCTGCTCCCAGGAACGAAGGACTGCATCTTCCACCCTCCCTGGAAACTAGGGACTACATTCTGGCCGAAGGTGCATGATGGGACGAGCTCTGAGGGGCCTCACGCAGCTGGAAAGGGGTCTCCTTTTTCCTTCTTCCTTTCCTTCCTCTGTAGGTTTTACTACGACGTCTGGAGCTTCAGACGCTGTTCTAGCCAATGATCGTGACCTTGAGAATGTAAATCCCTCCGGCAAAGCGCAAACACAGAAGGATACTGAGGTCAGACTACTTTGTGGAGCCACCAGAGCTGCCTGTTGGCCAACTACTCGTGCGTGTACGTGACTATAATCTGAGCTCCATTATCTGCAATGACATGTCATCCCAAGAGTGTCCCCCACGCCACCCCGCCCCTGCCACCCTCACGAGTGGAGAAGCAGAGCCTGAGCCCAAACCAGCCCCCGGTGTGGGCGGCGGGGGAGGGGAGAGGGGAGGGCTTCCCAGAGGCCCCTCGGCCGCCCCCCCCCCCCCGCCACAGCCGCCTCCCGCCCCCGCCGCCCCCGCCCCCGAGGGCCGCTCTTGGGAAACGCCAAATAACACCTGTCGTGTTTGTCACTGATGTCATTCATCTCACCTGAGGGACCGTCTTCTTCTCCGCCGGATGGACTTAAGGAAGCAGAAGGCTGTGAGGATCAATTCGAAATACTGACCTCTGAAACTAAGGTTATTTTTCAAAGTACAATACATCCTAAATGAACGGTCATATGCGGTGACTTCCGAAAACGTTTGGAGGAGAAAGTCACTCGAAGGAGGACTTGGACCAGCCACGGAGAACGACGGAGACGTTTAGCAAAGAGGAGACCGAGGAGGGGGGCTGAAATCAGCCTCGTGAACCCGGCAGGCGACAGACGAACGGCGCCTTGCACTGCAGGGACCGGCCCCAAGCCCACGCCCCCGCCTCCGCCTCTGCCCGCAGACGTCACGCACGTCACGCCACGCCACGTCACGCAGTCAGGCCACGCCACGTCACGCCACGCACGTCACGCCACGTCACGTCACGTCCCACACGTCCCCACACGTCCGCGGCTGCGGCGGTGAAGTCGCCGGTTCCGCTTTTTTCCGCGGTTCCGGGTGGCTTGTGGCTGGTGGCCCGGGAGGAGGCCCGCACACGGGTGTAATCTCCCCTCGTTTAACCTACCCGTTAGCAGTCACAGGTAATCATTTGAACTCGGAGCGAACGTCTGCCTCACACTTGCACCTTGTCTTTAGAGCCCTAGAGCAACCCAGGATTAACCCACTCTGAGCAAACGCTGGGAGCTCCTCGTGCGCCGAGCACAGGCAGATGTGGGGCGCAGGTGTGTGCAGGTGTGCGCGGCGCACCCGCACACCAGTGCGGGGCTGGGGCGCCAGCGGGCGCACGACACCCGAGTCTTCAACTCGGCGTCCCCCGGGTGCCGCTGACGACCACTACCGGGGTGCGGCCACCCTGGAGGGATGAAGGACTGTCCCGGGGAAGCGACATGTGACTGATGCTCGGCCAGGCTGGCGGAGGAAAGAGAACAGTGCGTGCAGGGACCTGCCCTGGACAGGACTTTGCAGCGTTCAAGGTGCTGAGGGCCGGGACGACCACGTCCGAGAGCGCAAGAAAGCAGGAGGGGCCCTGGGCAGGTGGCTTGAGAGCAGGCCTGGCCCTTCATCCTGAGGGCAACGAGTGTAATCACAAACATGACAAGATGACACTTGCATTTTCAAAAGGTTCCTCCAAAAGTTCGAACAGGAAGGCTGGGGGCAGGAGCGGGGGTGGGGCGGGTCGACCTCAGCTTCCACGAGGTCAGCGCTCGCCCCGCGTCCCCCGCAGAACAGCATGGCGCCGGCAGCGGGTGCGGAGGCAAAGGTGGATGCACGTTGGTAGGTGGGCGTGGAGGCCCGGGTGGGACCGAGTGGAGGCCCAACCTGGGGTCCTGCCCTGCAGGGGTCAGAGGGCGTGAGGCGGAAAGGCAGAACCTGAGCAGCCCAGCCTTTTCGGAGTTAGCAGCGCTGCCCAGGAGCCCAGCGAGGCGGGGAGCAGAGCAGCGGAGGTGGGTCCAGAGACAGGGCCGCAGCCGACCACGTCCAAGGCTGCCGGGTGGTGAAGGAGCCGGGGATTCAGGTTCACAGAAAAGAAGAGCCTGTTGCTTATTCAGTGGTTTCGCCGCTGGCGTGATCAGAGTATTTTATCCGGTTTATTGCAAATGTTCAATATTTTTGCCACAATATTAGTTAAATGAGCTCTCTTAACTAACCCTAGAATTCAAATGTAACTTAATAGTTTGTATTACAAGTTCCCAGAAAAACAAAACCTGACTTACAAAGGCGTTTTAGGACAGACACCCAAGACTGGCAGCACCTTCACAGAGAGGACCTGCCAGAATCGGGTGTAAGGAAAGAACGGGACTTCGCTCTGACAGCATTACAGCTGGAGCTCAGCCTAAAAAGAAGCAACGCAAGAGCTGCGGCACCACCGCTGCCTGTCTGCGAGGCTCGTAACCTCTGTGCTGTATGTGGCCAATTGTGCCTTTGAAGCAGCCTGACAAACGGCTCCCACGCACCCAGCATCACGCTGTCAGGGCGCGGGATCAACGAAGGGCAGCCAGTGCAGGCGTGTGTGTCTTTATGCTGAACCTGAACTTAAAAGAGTGGCCAGCACCTAGACCACGTGTGATTTGCTGTCATTGTTCTCATCCAGCGTTAACTGGGAGCCATAGACATGTATTGGGTTGGCCAAAAAGTGCCTTTGGTTTTTAAGTAAAATAAAAGACACATTTTACATTTTCACCAAGAACTTTATTGAACAACGTATTCACCCTTTTGTTCCACCACCTTCTGCCGTTTTTCAGGCAACTTCATTCCATCTTCCCAAAACTTTTTATCTTTTTGAGCAGAGAACTGTTCGAGGTTCCTTCTACAGTCTTCCAGGGAATTGAAATTTTTTCCATTAAGAGAAGTTTCTAAGTGGAAATCTGAAGGTGCAGTGTCTGCTGAACACGGCGGATGAATCAGAGCTTCCCAGCCAAGCTGCAACAGCTTTTGCCTGGTCATCAAAGAAACACGCGGTCTTGCATCATCCTGCTGGAAGATTATGCATTTATTGTTGACTAATTCTGGCTGCTTTTCGTCAAGTGCTGCTTTCAGTTGGTCTAATGGGAGCAGTACTTGTTGGAACTGATTGTTTGGAAGGAGCTCATAACAGAGGACTCCCTTCCAGTCCCACCATATACACAACATCACCTTTGGACGAAGACCGGCCCTTGGTGTGGTTGGTGGTGGTTCATTTCGCTTGCCCCAGGATCTCTTCTGTTCCACATTATTGTACAGTATCCACTTTGCATCACCCGTCACAACTTGTTTTAACAATGGAATGTTTTTGTTACATTTCAGTAGAGAATCACATGTGGAAATACAGTCAAGAAAGTTTTTTTCTCTTATGTGGAACCCAAACATCAAAGCGATGGACACAACCCAGCTGGTACAAATGATTTTCAGCGCTTAATTTGAATATTTTGAGTATGTCGGCTATCTCCCGTGTGGTATAACGTTGATTGTTCTCAATTAATGTCTCGATTTGATCGCTGTCAACTTCAGCTGGTCTACCAGGCTGTGGAGCATCATCCAGGGAGAAATCCCCAGCACGATACTTTGCAGACCACTTTTGACACGTTCGATCAGTCACAGCACCTTCTCCATACACTGCACAAATCTTTTTTTGCATTTCAATTGCGTTTTTACCTTTCTTGAAATAATAAAGTGTGATATGCTGAAAATGTTGCTTTTTTTCTTCATCTTCAGTATTAACATGGCTACACAAAAATTCACTAATTTTGATAAGTCTTTTTTAAATGCACGCTGATATGACAGCTGTCACGTATAATCTAACAAAATTGTTTTGAATGACGTTAAAGACAACGAAGTGCTACCAGAGCCATCTTATGGGAAGAAAAGAACGAACATTTTGGCCAACCCAATACACACTGCCAATCTCAAACTCCCTAACTATCCCTCCTCCCATCCTTCCCCTCTGGTAACTGTAATTCTACATCGAGGCCACTGATGAGATTTAAACAAGCTGGAGTCAGGAAGCAGGATGTCAGAGATTTCTCCTCCCAGTTTACACCAGCTACTTCTTCATAGGTCTGGCGTGGGCCCTGGGCACGGCGATCGGCTTACCTATCTCTTGAGTGGGCCCCACCCCACCTTGCACTGAACTGTGAGCTGCACATGGCAGGGACCTCCGTCATCATCCCGGGCATCCTGCAGCCCACTGCCCCGCACAGCACCGGCACCTGGCAGGCACTTGGCATGGGTATTTACTGAATGATATGCAGAGCCATTAAATCCTTCATGTGGGGAGTGTCATGGCCAAGTCTGCGTTTTAGATAGATCGTCCGACTGCTTTAAAGAGGAACTGACCTTTTTTGCACAGCAGTGGTCCTGGTAAAGACAAGAGAGAAAGTTGGAAGGCAAGGGATAGATGAGATTTTTAAATCTGAGGTAAAATCTTCAGGACTCAATGACAGGAAACATAGTGTATTGCTTGCTTTCAAGATCATCTGTTGGTTTTAACTTATCGATAGGATCCTCAAATGTCTGATTAAGATATAGTAAAGAAAAACCTTCAAGCTTCTTAATTCTACCTTTCTCCATTTCTCCTTTCTTTTTCTTCCTCTTCGTCATGAACTGGATGTTGTCATAAAATCGGGCCTGTATAGCAGCTCTCCATCATCAAGATGAAGAGACAAACGCTAGATCAGACCCACGCAGATTCTGAGAGCACAAGTATGCTGCATGAGCAAGTGGCTGAGCTCCCCCGGCACCTGCGCTGCAGCATCTCATCCCACACCCGAGGCCTCGGGAAGAGTGTCCAGTGACCAGCTGAGTTAGGAATGAAAAGCTCAGGCCTCTTGTGTGAATGGTCGTGTACGATAGGCTGGTACCACCCAAAACTGGGCAGCTGGAGCCCTACAGCCCCATACAGGCTGCTCTGAAGTGGTTAAGGGAAATCCTCCTAGCAGGCAGAACTTCAGGTAAAGCATCTCGTTGTTCATTCTGCCCGGAAGGAAATATGGCCAGAGCTTTCCCGAGCAGTGGCTATCCATTTGGCTGGATGGTCAAAGATGTGGAAGGAATACACTTGGAAAGGTGACAACAAGGTGTGAGGAAACACGTGGAGAGACGTCTCCAATGGACACAGAGTGTGAGTGTATCTGTGTCTCGTGGGAAGGCTTAGCAAACGGCAGCTTCATCAGAGAAGGACTGGATGGGCTTCGTGAATGTCCGACAGCCTCTCTCCGAGTCGCCATGGCTGTGTCACATGGACTCTTGAACAGAGGGGCTACAGCACCAAGAATGGAGGTTATTCTTGGGCTCAGCAGCGTGGACGTCCACTCACAGAGGCTACTGTGGCTGCGGCCACCCTGAGTCCCACATTGCCAGCAGCAGAGGCCATCACTGAGTCCTCGGGAGGTACCAGACCCCAGGGAGACCAGTTGACCCCTGACAGCGGGCTGATAGCATTTCCATCATGGGAGAGGTAGGTCTGTCTTCTCTCTGGAATAGACAGATACTCTAGACAGAGATTTGCTTTCCCTCCCCACAATGATTTTGCCAAAATTGCCATCCATGGAATTAGGCAATACTTTTTTCATCAACAGATATTCCATGTAACACTGCTTCTGACCAGGGAACTCATCTGATGGCAAATACCGTGTGGCAGTCGGCTCCTGTCCGTGAAATTCACTGCTCCTACCCCCTTCTCCGTTCTTCTGAAGCAGCTGCCTTGTGGAATGGTAGCCTGTAGGGCTCGGGTGACATCCTCCCAACCGTGCTGTACGCTCTGAATCAGTGACCCAAATAAGGTTCGAAGTTCAGCTCAGGCATCGCCCCAGGAAATCTTTCCTGAGTCAGACCTCCTCAAATGCACATGTCCTCGGACTGAGCAGGGTTCTCACAACTCACGTTATATCCCTTTATCATAATCATTACTACGCTTTACTAACATTATCTGCCTACATATTTTCCTCCTCGTACCCTAAAATTTAAAATGCTCAAGGAAGTGGTGCCTGACATAGACAACATTTCATAAATATGTGTTAAATTGATTGTATCTAGCATTATACTTCTTATAGATAATTCTGCAGCAGTTTCAAAAAGATTATACACACCGACCAGATACATGGGGTTCAATACCTCACCTTACTCCTTCATTCAGGCAAAATCAGGACAGTTAACAGCTTCCTTTCCAACCACAAAACATCTCTGCATCAGTGCCATATGCTCCATCAAAGGACTCACGTGCACACAAATTACACATTCTACCTTTTCCCTTGTATCCCAGGCTGATAATAGGTAAGATATAGAATATTCATGTATAGAGGTTTCAGTAGCTTAGGGGTAAAGGTAGCAGTAAAAAAATCATGAAGAAAATATTATGTATCAAGTTTGTAGGCTTCAGCTAAAGCAGTAATTAGTGGAAAATCTTTAGCCTTAAATGTATATGTTAGAAAAGAAGAAAGCTGAAAATAAATGAGGTAACATAGAGAAAGAAATAATAAAGGGCTGAAATTAATGCGATAAAAACAAACATTCAATAAAGAAGATCAGGGCTTCCCTGGTGGCGCAGTGGTTGAGAGTCCGCCTGCCGATGCAGGGGACACGGGTTCGTGCCCTGGTCTGGGAAGATCCCACATGCCGCGGAGCGGCTGGGCCCGTGAGCCATGGCCGCTGAGCCTGCGCATCCGGAGCCTGTGCTCCGCAACAGGAGAGGTCACAGCAGTGAGAGGCCCGCGTACCGCAAAAAAAAAAAAAAAAAAAAAAAGATCAAAGGCCAAAATTTGCTTTTTGAAGTAATTAGTGAAGTTGATAAGTTTCTGACCTGAGCAAGGATTTAGAGAAGATGAACAAATAGCCAATATCAGGAGTGAAAAAAGGGACATCACTAGAGACACTTCAGGAATTATAAAGATAATGTTATGAACAACTTTATGCCTATAAAATTGAAAACTTAGAACAAAGTTTTTAATTCCTTGAAAAATATAACAAACTAACTCAAGAAATAAAGCAAAGCCTAAATCATTCTATAATAATTAATGAAATTAAATCAACAGCTTTTCCCACTAAAAGAATGCCATACTCCAGTGGTTTTATAAGTGACTTTTATCAAACTTTCAAGGAACAGATCACTAATCCCTTAACAAAATAGGAATAGAGGGAGAATGTTTGTCCAGATAAGGAGTATCTACGAAAATCTGCATCAAAGTTCACTTTAGTGGTGAAACATTAGAAGCATTTCTTTTACTATCACAAATGAGACAATGACACCACAGTCTCTTACAGTCAACATTGGACAAGAGGTATAGCTTGCACAGTAAGAAAAGAAAGAAATTAAAGGCATGAGAATTGGAAAGGAATGGATTTCATTATTTACAGATGATACAACTGTCCAGAAGACCCAAAGAATATTCAGACAAATTACTGAAAACAGAGTTTATCAAAATAGCTTACCATACAATCCATATACAATAATCAATATCATTTCTTGACAGTGACAGAAAAGAAAATCAAAAAATTTTAATACCATCCAAATAGCAAAAAAACCTTTATAAATCACAAGGTATGGGTCTGACATCAGATGGGTAAAACCTGCATGGGGACATTTTATAAAGTTTTGTTGAAAGGCATTTAAAAAGAACTACAAAACAAATGCAGAGCGATTCTCTGTTTATGCACAGAAAGACTCAATATCATGCTGAGTTCTGCCCCAACCAGATGTACCAGATGACTCCACATATATCTAGAGTATTTAAGGTGGTGGCACAGCTATAGACCACAAACCAATGGAAAAGAATAGAAGTTACAGAATTAAACCCATGTATATATGGAAAGTTGATATAAAACAGAGACAGTTCTGTATACCACTGAAGAAAGGATAGCTATTTATTAAGTGGTCCTGGGAAAATTAAGTGTCTTTAGTGAAAAAATATGTGTATATATCAGACTGGATCTCTACATTACATCATACACAGAACTCAGGTCCAGGTAAATCAAAGGCAGTACAGGTGAATATGATCCGAGGGTAGAGAAATTTCTCCTAAACAGAAGACAAAAAGCACTAACTATAAAGAGAAAGCTTGATAAATTGGCTACATTAAAATTAAGAGCTTCTCTTTGTCAAAAAAGAATATAAAGGAAATGAAAAATAAGCCCCGAACTGGGATATTAGCAACACATCTAACTGACAAGGGACCTATATTCAGAATATATAAAGTACTACATATGAACAGACTAGGTAAAGGTAAATGACACTAGGTAAATAGAAAAAGACATGATCAGGGATTTCACAGAAGAGGAAATAACAGAGTTATCATACGAAAAGTTGTTCTACCTGAGTAATCAGGAAAATTCAAACTAAGACTATGATGGGGTCACACGTTACACTTACTAGACTTAAGAAGCTTAACAATGCCAAATGTTAGAGACACTGGATTGAAGAGAACTTTACACCCCACTCTTGGGAATATACATTATTGTAACCACTACGAAATCACTATCAAAAGCATTTTGACATTGTTTAACAAAGTTGGACACTTACACACCTTACCTAGGAATTTTATTATTAGGAATATACCCTAGAAAAATTCTTGTCTCTCTATACCAGGGAACCTGTGTAGAAATGTTTAGAGCAGCCCTAAGTCTAATAAAAAATAAGCTAGGAGAACCCTGAATGTCCATTGACTGGAGAATGAATAAACAAATTGAGGTATAAACATGGCACAGTAGCAGTGAAGAAAAAAAACAGATGACCTACAACTGTAGGCAACAGTGTGGGTGAATCTAAAAAACATAACATTAAATGAAGAAAAGTCCTAGAAGATAATAGTAAGTATGAGACCATCTGTATAGAGCTGAAAATAAGGGGGGAAATGTAAACATATTGTTGAGGATACGAAACATATAGAATAAAACTGTATAAACAAAAGCAAGGCAATGATAAACACCAAATTCAGAATGGTGGGTTTCCTCTGTAAGAGAATCCCTGAGATAGAATGAAAAAGGGACAGAGGTACATGCAAGGCAGTGGTGATCTTCTAGTCCCTACATTAGGGTGTGGGTTCAAATATTACCTTATTAAACTTTCACATATATTCACATATAATATATAAGAGAAAGAAACTCTACCTTATCTAATACCAAGCCCAGGCAAACAGAGTACAAGAAAACCACACAAAAATATCCCTCATGAACATAGATGCAAAAATTCCCCACAAAATATTAGCAGATTGAATCTAGCAATACAAAGAAAAGAATAATACTCCATTGTCAGGCGGGGAGGCAGGGATTATTCCAGGAATGCAAGGCTGCTTCAACATTCAAAAATCAATCGATGTAATGCATCATATAAACAGACAAAAGAAGACAAACCACATGATCATATGAATTGGTGCGGGAAAGCACTTAACAAAATTCAACATCAACTCATGACAAAATACTCAGAAAACTGGGAATAAAGAGAAACCCCTTAATCTGATGAGGGGCATCTACCAAAAAAAAACCAAAAACCTAGAACTAACATTATATAAACATCATATTGCAGGTCCTAGCCAATTCAATGTGGCAAAAAAGAAAAATAAAACGCATACAGAAATTTTCCCTGTTCTCAGATGCCGTGATTACAGAAATCCCAAAGGTTCTACAAAACAAGCTTCTAAAACTAAGTGAGCTTAGCAAGTTTGTAGGATACAAAGTCAACCCACAAAAATCATGTTTCTGTATATAAGCAATGAAGAATTAGAAACATTTTTAAATAGTAACATTTATACTAGTTCCAAAAATCATACATTTAGGTATGAAAACTGTAAAACCTGTTTAAAGAAAGGAAGGAATATCTAATTAAAAGGGGAGACAGGGCTTCCCTGGTGGCACAGTGGTTGAGAGTCCGCCTGCCGATGCAGGGGACACGGGTTCGTGCCCCGGTCCGGGAAGATCCCACATGCCGCGGAGCGGCTGGGCCCGTGAGCCATGGCCTCTGAGCCTGCGCATCCGGAGCCTGTGCTCCGCAACGGGAGAGGCCACAGCAGTGAGAGGCCCGCGTACCGCAAAAGAAAAAAAAAGTGTGGGGGTGGGGGGAGACATAACAGTGTTCATGGATTGGAAGACTCTCCAATCAACCTACAGGTTTAATGCAATTCCAATCAAAATCCCAGCAGGGCTTCCCTGGTGGCGCAGTGGTTAAGAATCCACCTGCCAATGCAGGGCACATGGGTTCTGAGCCCTGGTCCGGGAAGATCCCACACGCCGCGGAGCAGCTAAGCCCATGCGCCACAACTACTGAGCCTGCGCACTTAGAGCCCGTGCTCCACAACAAGAGAAGCCACCGCAATGAGAAGCCCGTGCACCGTGTCGAACAGTAGACCCCGCTCGCTGCAACTAGAGAAAGCCTGCGCACAGCAACAAAGACCCAATGCGGCCAAAATAAACCAAAAGTAAATAAATTTTTTAAAAATCCCAGCAAAGGGCTTCCCTGGTGGCGCAGTGGTTGAGAGTCCGCCTGCCGATTCAGGGGACACGGGTTCGTGCCCCGGTTCGGGAAGATCCCACATGCCGCGGAGCGGCTAGGCCCGTGAGCCATGGCCGCTGAGCCTGCGCTTCCGGAGCCTGTGCTCTGCAATGGGAGAGGCCACAGCAGTGAGAGGCCCGCGTACCGCAAAAAAAAAAAAAAAAAAAAAAAAAAATCCCAGCAGAACTTCTGTGTATACATTCAAGCTGATTCAAAAATTGATAGGGAAAGACAAGGATCTAAAATAGCCAAACAACTGAAAAGAAGAGCAAACTTGGAGGACCTCCACTAACCGATTTCAAGAATTATTATAAAGGTACAGCAATCAAGACAGTATGGTATCGGCAAAGGAATAGAGGAAGCATATCAGTGGAACAGAACAGAGCGTTCAAAAACAGACCCGCACAAATACGGCCATTTGATCTCTGAAAGAGAGGCAAAGGCAATTAGTAGAAAATGGATAGTCTTTTCAACAAATGCTGCTGGAATAACTGGACATCTGTATGCAAAACAAAAACAAACAAACAAAATTCACCACCATCTAAACCTCACAGCTTATATAAAAATAAACCCAAAATGCATCACAGATCTAAATTTCAAATGTTAATCTATAAAACTTTTAGAAGAAATCATAGGAGCAGTCTTTGTGACCTGGAGTTAGGTAGAGATTTTTTAGACATGACACCAAAAGCACAATCCATGGAAATAAAAATTGATGAATTGGACTTCATCCAAATTAGAAATGTTTGCTCTGCAAAGGCACTGTTAAGAAAACAAAAAGATACGCTATAGACTAGGGGGCAATATTTGTAAATCACTTATCCACCAAAAGACTTGTATCCAGAAAATACAATGAATTCAAGCAACCCTTTTTTTTTTCCAACATCTTTATTGGAGTATAATTGCTTCACAATGCTGTTAGTTTCTGCTGTATAACAAAGTGAATCAGCTATACGTATACATATATCCCCATATCCCCTCCCTCTTGTGTCTCCCTCCCACCCTCCCTATCCCACCCCTCTAGGTGGTCACAGAGCACGGAACTGATCTCCCTGTGGCAACTCTTTTTTTTAATGGGCGAAAGAACAGACACTTCACCAAAGAGAATATGCAGATGGAAAATAAGCACCCGAAAAGATTCTCAACACCGTTCTCCATTTGGGGAAATTCAAACCACGATGAAGTGGTACCACCTGCATTATGAGGATGGCTACTAGGAGGAGGGGAAACTGACAGCAGCCCGGGCTGAAGAGGACGCGAAGCAACACGCCGACGGCATCGTGTGAAGTTAAACACACTTACATGGCACCCCCCACTCCTAGATACCTATCCAAGAAAAATGAAAACATATGATCACACAAAAACCAGTATATGAACGTTTATAGTGGCTTTATCCATAGTTGCCGGAAACGGAAATCAACCCAAATGCCCGTTAACCCGTGAATGGATTAACAAAGTGAGACACACCCACAAATCGGTACCTGTCTCAGCAATAAAAAGGAACTTGGGATGCATGTCACAACACGAACGAACCTCAACTGCATTATGTAAGGGGGAAAGCCAGACTCAAAAGGTCACATACGGCGTGATTTCATGTATATGACATTCCGGAGTAGGCAAAGCTGGGGGGACAGAAAGTAGATGAGTGGCTGCCAGGGGCTGGGGACAAAGGGAAGGGATTGATGACAAATGGACAGAAGGAAACATTCTGTGATGATAGGTGTGTTGTCCATCTTGATTTGGGTGGTGGTTACATGATTGTGTTTGTCAAAATGCACGGCACTGTACAGTCAAAAAGGGGTGTGAATTCTTTACTTCAATATACTTGACTTTAAAAATATTCTAGGTATAGAAATAGAAACGTAAAGGAAATTTATTGCTTCCAACAGGAAACAAAGGGGATGCCGATAAATAAAGGTATGCCTGGATAAACTCTGGTACCCCCATACCATGTATTATTTTGCAGCTATTAATAATATTTGTAATACGCAAGCTTGAATTTCCTACCAATCATTAAGTCTACAGATGCAGATTGAGCAGCAGAGCTGAACTTCTTTTAAGAGAATCTTAATGTAGGAGAGGGTTAAGTGCATCCAAATGTCCTACATCCCAAACCTCTTTCTTTTACCTTTTTATTGATCTGAGCCATTGCTCGTTAAAACCAGAGAGGAAATGGAAGTACAGAGCATCCCGGAAAACAATTAATTTACCTCCCAGTATAATCAACCCAAGCTCAATAAAAAGAATCTGAAACCAAATGTTCAGATGAAGATTATATGCCTTTGTTTTCCATCCAGTTTTTATGGTGTTTGAACAAGGATTTTTTTTTAAAGCCTTGACTTTCAAAAGGTCACATGCGCAACATTTCCCTAAATCTTTGTCTAGTCTCACAACAAGGCGAGTTTCCTTAATGCTGCCGCCAATCAGGTAAAAGCCACGCCGAGGGGAAAGTTAAATAAAAAGCTATCTCAAATAGCATTTTTAAAAGGCAAACATCAACCTTGTAAGTATTAAAAGCACGTTCTAAAATCCGCTCTGATGACAGTTTAAGAAAGCCGCTTTTATGTGCGGGGAGCCCTGCGGTGCAAGGTCTTTTAAATGCGAGTGTTTACCTAAAATACCGGCAAGGGCCAGATCTGTCCTTGAAGAGGCGCCTTCAGATGGCACCCAGGGAGCTCAGCCTTGAACTAATAAACTGTCCCACACCTTTGTCTCGCCCGAGAAAGACCCAGGTCTGCTCTCTCACAAGAACGTACAAGCCTCTTTAAAGGACTTGGGTTTTTCACTCTGCGTCTCTGTACTTGTTGATTTAGAGTTTCTATGAGTGACAATGCACATCACTGGAGTTTTTTTTAACTGTCATCTGTGCTACTGAGTGTACTTTGACTCAGATCAAAGTTGAAAGCTTCTAGAAAGATACACAAACCACAGTGTGACAAATAGCATGCTGTGTTTGACCCAGCAAACAATAAATTACTTTCATCAATCCAGGTAAAGAATCCCATGTTTTCAATGCTAATTCTGAGGTCTGAAATGATAGAACTCTACTACATTCTCCAAGCGCGAAGAGCTTTAAATAATAAGGAAAAGACATAAATAAAACTCACATACTACAAGCACTGAAATTTCCATTGTTCAGAGAACTGTGATTTCAATCTGCTGTTGTCTGAAACCCAGTTGTAAAGTTTAAACGAAGTAGCATAAGTTCAAATAAAACAAGTTAATTTGCCTCTATTTTCATAGTTGAAAAATAATTTGTAGTGTATCTGTGCCCAACCAGACGGTATAGAAGCAAGACTTCCATACGTCGGCAACACTACACAGCCTAGCTCTCTCCCGCGTGGACTTTTACCACAAGGGACGCTTTGATAAGGACCGGCCATCAAATTCATCGGGACAGAAACACCAGCTTTGCCTGGTTGTACATTACACCACCTGTAACCACTACTAATAGCAAAAACGCCAACCGTTTCCAAGCACATGCTACCTACTAGGCACCGGGTAAGTGCTTTACATGTATTTCCTCACTTAATCCTACAAAATCACCTAATTTAATTTACGTATACTACCTAACTTAATCCTACAAAAATCCCCGGAGGCAGATATTATTACTCCCATTTTCCAGGTGAGGAAACTAAGGCACAAAGAAGATCTTGGGCAGCTTGGCTAGATCTTGCCCAAGATCACACACACACCTAGTAAGAGACAGAGCCTGGATTTGAACCTGTCTTTTTACTTCTAAAACCCAAGCTTTATTGCACTGTGTTAAGAACAGTTTATCCTAATAAACATAGCAACTATAATGGTTTAAGAACTGACACACTGACCTTTTACTTCAAAACCCTTCCGGAATCAAAGAAAAAAAGTCCTCCTTTTTTATCCCTAACGGAGGGTTGGAGGGTTTAAATCATATGGGTATTCCAACACAGAAAAGGATGAATTCCACAAACGTTCGCTGGGTGTCTCCTATTGTTGGGGGTGGGCTGCAGAGCTGTGTGCTGGGAACACCGCAAATAAGAAAAACAAGCAAAACTATGTTCAATTCCATGAGACTGCTGGTTTTCATTTTTTTAGTATATTTTTGGATTCAGATGTCCTGCCAGAACCTGAAAATCAGTCAATTCAAAACTGAGCTAACATTTCAAAATCTGACTAATCCCTTCCCCCCACATAACGACCCAGAAAAATTAGGTGACGCAATTTGGGCAACAACTGATAGTCACAGAACAAAAATAGGGAAATTGCAGACTGCTGAATGAAAGCCGTGGGCCTTCCTCTGTGAGACCAGAGGTGACAAAATGGGCAAGAAGCACTGAGCTACGGCAACACCAGAAGTGACAGCAAAAGCTCCAGCGAAGGCTACCTGTACTCACGGGAAGGCCTTAGTGATGCTTAGTTTCATGGCTGTCGACATCTTTTTTTTAAGTTATTATGGAAATTCCTGCAGGGAAAAAAAAGTCTCAATTAGGAACCTAAAGCTTTCTTCTTTGCCACATTGAAACTATTTTTAATGAGTTGTGATTGTTTGAGGCCACTGAAACTATTTTTTTAACATCTTTATTGGAGTATAATTGCTTTACAATGGTGTGTTAGTTTCTGCTTTATAACAAAGTGAATCAGTTATACATATACGTATGTTCCCATATCTCTTTCCTCTTGCATCCCCCTCCCTCCCACCCTCCCTATCCCACCCCTCTAGGTGGTCACAAAGCACCGAGCTGATCTCCCTGTGCTATATTTTTGATGAGTTGTGATTGTTTGAGGCCACGTAGGTAAGTGCTGGCTCCGTGCACAGAACACTGTCTCCTGCGGCCTCCGAGCACCTGGTCCCCGAGTTCCGGGGCACCCTGACCGCGCCCCTGCCCGACCACCGGCCACCCCCTGCCCGCCCCCTTGCCCGCCCCCCCCTGCCCGCCCCCCCTGCCCGCCCTCCTGCCCGCCCTCCTGCCCGCCCGCATCCCTAATGCTGCTCCACCCCTCCCGGAAAGCTCTTCTGGCCCAGACTCTCCTCTCTCGGCTAGACTCCTGCCAGGTCAGGCTCCTCACAGCACAGTCCCGATGAGTCCTGCCCTCACTCAGCACCCCTGGTCCTTCCCACTTCCCACCGGCTCTCTGCAAACCTGTCCCCTCTCCCCTCCTTCCGCAGCCAAACCTGCTGTCACCTGGCCCCGAACACAGCTTCCCCACCTGCTCACCTGTGTGGCTCCTTCCAGGACACTTGCTCTGCGCCTCGTGCCCAGATCTCTTGGGCTCTCATGGTCCACCTTCTCCCGCAAGGCTTCTCTGATTCCAGCCTGTCACCCCAAAGCCAGAGGGCCGTCTCTCCCCCCACCTCACCCCCAGCTTACCCACGCTTCTCCACGAGTGGAGGGAAGCTCTTTTTACCTTAACTTCAGTTCTTCACACACTCGTTCTTCTCCTCCTTCGAAACTAAAGTCTCCTTGAGGGCAGGGAGGGCTCTGAACTGACTTAACTGTAACGTCTGTAGAGTTCTTGGCATCATACTTTCATAGAATAGACATTTAATAAATATGAGTTTAATGAATAAACAAATCAAACATATATTTAAAGATGTGGCCACATAAAGTAGTTATGCCGAGAATAACACAGAAACAAACTTCAATTAAAATATACATGAGAATATCCCAAACCAAGCCACTGAGAGAAGTATAACGTAATAGAACAGCTTGAGAAAAAGAGGACTAATATTTCATGTGTTATCTTTCATTTAGCAGTTTCTTTTTGTGTTCCTACTTACATAAAACTACCTCTTTTTCTGTTAAAGAAGTTTAAGCTTCGTAAAAGTTCTTAACGTGACATTTGTTCCAGTGCGGTGTTTATTTCCTATTCGA
Organism: Grampus griseus; assembly: GCF_964374135.1. NCBI lineage: Eukaryota > Metazoa > Chordata > Mammalia > Artiodactyla > Delphinidae > Grampus > Grampus griseus. The sequence continues at coordinate 1,858,573 of NC_139003.1, read as the reverse complement.
CACCGTCACAACTGAGGCAGCTGGAGCCTTTCAGTATTCAACTTCATGCATTGCTGTGTACACAAAACGTGATGATTTCTTACAAAATTCACACACCTGCTGTACTTAAATATACTCCAAACTCACTTTCTTTATGAATCATTTTAAGGGTAATAAAGAGATAGTGACAGTTATTATAATAGGATTTAATATGAATGGAAAGTACAACCTATGTAAAAGACTGTTGCTACCTAAAGGCTCAGAGCTAAGAAACTGAGTGCAATTAAAAAAAAAAAAAATGGATACTTCATATGGAAACTTCTAGAGGATTTCAGTAACAGTGAAAATAAATACCATATGAATGACACGTATGACACAAAATTTTCACACATTTACTTCCAACTTACCTTTGAGCTGTGAAAAAAATACATAGGCAACTGCATAAAAGTAGTTTAATGGCCTCATTTTAAACAGTGTCTGGATGAGTTAATAAATTCTGGACCCATGAGCTAAGATCTCACTTAAAACGTAGTGATGATATGTTTCATATGTCAATGAAGTTGTCTTCTCATACCTGACAACTTCAGTTGTCCAGACAAAGCACGCGATGTGGCCACGCCCAGGCGCGAGGGGTGAACAAACACAAAGTCACAGGCCAAGAGCTCGCACGCCAGCTGGACCTGCCCCTTCTTCCTGTACCCAGACGCTCTCCGGTCCTTTGCGGTGCCGCCCCTCTGATTTGGGCTTCGCCCTGTGACTTGCGTTGACTGTCAGTATAGTAACACACGTGCCAACAAAGGCCAGAGTGGCCCCCTTGCACTTGGCCAGCCAGCCTGGAAATGCAAAGCTTGTGGGGCGCGACTGAGTGACCCCAGCTGCCCCAGCTAGCCCAGGTCCGCCGACGGCCTGCCAATGCCATTTGAATGATAGCTCTTTTTGGTTTCTTCCTTAGGGAGTTGGCTGTTCGTGTGAGAAGTCATCCCAGATGAGGCGAGAATAGCCTCCAGCTAAGCCCAGCCAAAATCGCCAACAGGTAGGCTCACGCATAAGTCAGATGAATCTTATGGTTTGCAACCCCCTGAGTCTGGGGTGGAGAGGGGCTGTAATAGGGCATTATTGTGACAACAGGCAACTGACACGGCATGGAAACATGGAGGGACTAAGTATACAAATGGACAACAGCCAGACCGTACGTGACAACAGAACGCTGACCCACAGTCTCTGCAGCAACCAGCCCAGGAAGCCAGACCACAGCCTACTGCAGCCATCGGCCAGGCAGTCAGGATTGGTCCATGCCAGCTTCCGTGTGTTTCACCCCTACTGTCAACTCAGGGCAAAGCAGAAGAGCTAAGTTGCCACCAGCCAGTCGTATAAGATGTCCCACTTCTGTTTAGCCCACCTCCAGCTTCCCTGTGCCGACAGCCTCCAGCAGGGCACACCTGAGCCTTCCCCTTTTTCACTGTGCAGCCCCCCACTCCCCTGCCTGCCTCCAAGGCTCTGCTGAAAACAAGTGCTGGTGGCCGACTCCCTTGCGATAGCAAGCCCTGAATCAACAGCCTGTGTGTTCTTGGCCGGTCTTTCTTTATTTCCACAACATGAAGGGAGTAGAGAACTGTAGACATCATTACAAGCTGTGACAGATGTATAACCAGAAGCCAAATGGATGGGTCATAATATGAATAAATAGTGCCAGATCTAAAAACTGCACTGCAACATCCCTTCACTTCAACTTCGCCTTTTAAAGCAGAGTCTCTTGTCACAGATGATTCAAGACATTCTTCAATGTGTTCCCAAGAGCTTCTCTTAATCCTTCCACCTCTAAACCTTTCTCTTTTGAAGCTCCTTCCTGGCCATCATCCTTGTCCTTTTCTCCTCTGAAATCACTACCTGGTCTAAATCTACCAGATCTTCAATCAGTGATAGCTTTACCTGTGAGGCTACCGTGTCATTTTCATCAACAACATTGTCTTGATTCTTTCACAAGATTTGTAATTTTAGCTTTGCGACTTCTTTGTCTCATATTCTTAAAAGTTCAGAGTGTCCTCTGTCTGTGAGAGACGGACAGAGAAGCTGAGGCATAGCTGATAGTGGAAGGTAGAAGGGATATTTCCAGAGAGCAAATTTTATAAATGTTTTGGTAGATAAATTTGATCATGAAACTGGATAGCACTATTTCACTGTTTTCATATATTTTAGAAAGATCTTTTAGAAACAAAATTATTGTAGTAAAATATTTTATCTAAAAATAACCTCAATACTTTATATTTTTAAAAAAGCATGTATAGTGGGATTCTCTTTATCTCAAATTTGCTTTCGTAATCTGTCTCTCTGTATATATGCATTGGAAATATGGCTAAATGATGTTCACCAAATGTTCATGATAATTACTCCTTGGTGGTGGGATTTTAAGTATGTCCGAATATGTTTATATGTGTGTGTATATGTTTACTTTCTTCTTTGTACAGTTATATATTGTAGAAATTTTATAACAAGGCTCTATGATTTTACAAAAACAGTAAAGGTTTTCTTTTTAAAACCCAACACTTGAAAATAAACAAATAAAGATCCAAATCTATTCATTCAGTAACTTACCAACAACTTATGAAAGTAAAAAAAATCTGGGAAAAGTTTAGAAATAATATATGCACCAAATAAAAAGTAGGTACTAGACAGCTAAAGGAATAAGTAAACAAAATTCTAGGATCATATAAAATAAAAATTTGAAAAACTAGAAGGACTGATAATGAGGGAGAAAGAAAAAATATGCAATGAAAGGGAATGAAAGGAAGTAACACAACAAGAAGACAGTTACAGAAAAAAAAAACTTATCTAGATTCACAAATTCTGCTTTTACTTTGATGTATAAATAGCTTGCAGCCATCACTCCCATCCTCACAACAAGAAAAAAGCTGAAAAAAATCAACAACTTTTCTTAGAATGACCAGAAGATTGAGGCCAGAGGGCCAACCATCACCAGAAAACCAGAGAGAAGTGAATGCAGAGACTCCCGGCTCACTGGCTGGGAAGCCTCTGCTCCAGCAGCAGCTGGCAGGCTCATTTAGAGGGTAATGGAGAATCTCTGGAGCCTGGGTGTGGACTAGCTTAAGATTTAAAAACCACTGGGGGCGGGTCTTCTGTGCGTTTTACCTACAGGAGCCTGAGCATGTTCTCATGGTGAATCTTGCAGGAAGACCTCCGGTGTCTGTGGCAGTGGGAGGGGACAGGCAAGGGAGGAGGTATTTTGAAATATACTCAGAGCTTTCCCTTCTTTGCCCAAGAACCAGCTCTCAGGAGAAACTTTCTTGTTGGAGACAGTGTGACCTGGGGAGAGGACAACTGGGTGAATCGAGCCCCCGCTGGTCTTCCTGTCTCACATGAGGGGATGGGGAGAAGGCTGAGGGACTCTTCTAAAGGTCACAGCCCAAGGACGCCAGCCCACTTAATTGTAAGATTATAGAATGCTTCTCCTCCCCAATACCTTGCTACACATCAGCAGGGCTCCAGGAGAATCAGAGTGGTTATAACTAAGAGCTGAAACACAGCATCTACCTAAGAGAGAGTTTCAGGGGAAATCCAAAGGCAGTAGAGGAGAGAAAAACAAAGACATCAGGGGAAATGGAAGCTTTGATACCTCCAGCTGCAGCAAAGATTAAACACAGCACAACTCCTTGCCAGATAAACATAAAACTTTACACTAAAGGCCTATTTACCTCAGTTCCTATTACCCAATACATACGCCTGACTTTCACCAAAAATAATGAGACATACAAAAGGCATTAAAAAACTGCTGTCTGAAGAAACAAAGCAAGCATGAGAACCAGACTCCAATATGGCAGAGATCTGAAATTATCAAATGGGGATTTTTTTAACTATGATTAATATAGTAATAGCGCCAATGGAAAAAGTGAACAACATGCAGGAACAGATGGGTAATGTAAGCAGAGATGGAAACTCCAAGGAAGATTCAGAAGGAAATGCTAGAAATCAAAAACGCTGTACAGAAATGAGTGCCTTTGAGGGCTCATCAGTGAACTGCATATAACTAAGGAAAGACTCAGTGAGCTTGAAGTGCAAACAAATTGAAGTGCAAAGAGAAAAAAGAATGAAAGAAAAGAAAAGAAAAGAAGCAAAGAGAATATCCAGGAATTGTGGGACAATTACTGAAGATTTAACATCCATGTAATGAGAATACCAGAGGAGAAGGAAAGAGAGAAGCAGAAGAAATATTTGAAATAATAATGGATAAGAATTTCCAAAATTAATGACAGACAGCAAACCACAGATCCAGGAGGCTCAGAGAACATGATGCAAGATAAACACCAAAAAGTGTACACCTGGGCATATCAAATACAAACTACAGAAAACCAAAGAAAAAGAGAAAATCTTGAAAGAAGTCAGAGAAGAAAAACACCCTACCTATAAAGGAATAAGGATAAGGTTTACATCAGACTTCTCCTCAGAAATCACACAAGCAAGAAGAGAGTGGAGTAAAATATTTAATGTGATGAAAGAAAAAACAACCCACTCACCTAGAATTCCGCATCTGGTGAAATTATCCTTCCAAAGTGAAAAAGACACTGGCAATGAACAATCTGAAAAGGAAATTAAGAAAACAATTCCATTTACAACAGCATCAAAAAGAATAAAGTATTTAGGAATAAATTTATCCAAGAAAGTGTAAGACTTTTACACTGAAAACTACAAAATGTTGCTGAAAGCAATGAAAGACCTTAGTAAATGGAAATCATCTTGTGTTCTTGGATTGGAAGGCTTAATACTGTTAAAATGACAGTGTTACCCAAAGCAGTACACAGATTCATTGCAATGAATCCCCTATCAAAATCCCAATGGCGTTTTTGAAGCAATGAAAAAATAAATTCTAAAATTCATATGGAATTTCAATCAAGGGACCCAGAATACCTAAAACAATCTTGAAAAAGAAGAGCAAAGTTGTAGTCTCATACTTCCCAATTTCAAAACTTACTATAAAGTACAGTAATCAAAACAATATGGCAGCAGCATAAGGACAGACACATAGACCAATGGAATAGAATTGAGATCCCAGAAATAAACTTTCACATCTATGGTTAATTGATTTTTGACAAAGATGCCAAGACCATTCAATGGGGAAAGGATGGTGTCTTCCCAAAAAATGGTGCTGGGAAAAGTAGATATCCACATGCAAAAGAACGAAGTTGTGCCCTTGCTTTACACCATATACAAATAGTAAGTCAAAATAGATCAAATAACCAAAGGTAAGAGCTAAAACTATAAAATTCTGAGAAGAAAACATAGGGGACAATCTTCATGACATTGGATTTGGTGATGATTTCTTGGGTGTGACACCAAGAACACAAGCAACCAAAGAAAAACATAGATAAATTGGGCTTCCCTGGTGGCGCAGTGGTTGGGAGTCCGCCTGCCGATGCAGGGGACGTGGGTTCATGCCCCGGTCCGGGAAGATCCCACATGCCGCAGAGCAGCTGGGCCCGTGAGCCATGGCCGCTGAGCCTGCGCGTCCGGAGCCTGTGCTCCGCAACGGGAGAGGCCACAGCAGTGAGAGGTCCGCGTACCGCAAAAAAAAAAAACATAGATAAATTGGACCCCATCAAAATTTAAAATTCTGCCTATCAAAGGAGACTATCAAGGGAGTGAAAATGGGAGAAAATATTTGCCAATATATCACACGTGATAAAAGTTTCACTTCCAGAATATATAAAGAACTCCTAAAACTCAACAACAAATAGACAAGACAATTAAAAATGAGCAAATGACTTGAATAGACATTTCTCCAAAGATGATACACAAATGGCCACCAAGCACATGAAAAGATGCTCAGTGTCATTAGTCCTTACGGAAATGCAAATCAAAAACACAGCGAGACACCACCTTACAACAATTAGGATGGCGATAGTTTTTCTAAGTCAAAAACAGCAAGTGTTGGAGATAATGTGGAGAAACTGGACCCTTTGTATGTTGCTGGTAGGAAGTAAAATGGCGCAGCTGCTATATAAAACAGTTTGGCAATCACATAGACTTACCGTATGACATCAATTTCACTCCTAGTATATACACAAAAGAATTGAAAACACATAGTTGAACAAATGCATTTACATGCATGTTCACTATAGTGTCAGTGACATTAGCCAAAATGTGGGAACAGCCCAAACGTCTTAACAACAGATGAATGGGTACACAAATTGTGGCGTGTACACAGTAGAATATTATTGAGCCATAGAAAGGAATAAAGTACCGATACATACTACACCATGGATGAACCTCGAAAACATTACGACAAGTGAAAGAGATGAGGCATAAGAAGTCACGCAATGCATGATTCTATGTACATGAAATATCCAGAACAGAGTTAGAATGCAGCCTGGTGATCGCCAGGGGCTGGAGGAGGAGGGAACGGGCGTGGGAGTTTGTTTTCACCATGGAGTTACAGGAGCGTTTTGGAACTAGATGGAGGTGGTTGTTGCACAACATTTTGAAGATATTAAATGCCACTGAATTGTTCACTTTAAAGTGGTTAATTTGGGACTTCCCTGGTTGTGCAGTGGTTAAGAATCCGCCTGCCAATGCAGGAGACACGGGTTCAATCCCTGGTCCAGAAAGATACCATATGCCACGGAGCAACTAAGACCACGCACCACAACTACTGAAGCCCATGCGCCTAGAGCCCATGCTCCGCAACGAGAAGCCAACACAATGAGAAGCCTGTGCACCACAACGAAGAGTAGCCCCCACTCGCCGCAACTAGAGAAAGCCCGCGTGCAGCAACGAAGACCCAATGCAGCCAAAAACAAATAAAATAAAGTGATTAATTTATTCTATGTGAATTTCACCTAAGTAGTTTTTTAAATGATGAAGAAATAAAGACCTTTACAGACAAAAAAAAAAGAACTGAAGGAATTTGCTACCAGTAGATTTGCCTTGCAAGAAATGTTGAAAGAATTTCCTCAGAAAGAAAGAAAATGATATAGATCAGAAATTCAAATATACTTAAAGAAAAAAAGATTGTTAGAGAAGGAATAGATGAAAGCAAAACAAAATCTTTCATGTTCTTAACTGATCTAATAGATTTACTGTTCATTCAATATAATCAACAAAGAGCAATATATTGGGTGATTTATAGCTTATAGATATGTGAAATGGATGACAGCAGTGTTATAGGGATGGGAGAGGGGGTGGGTCTACTCCTATCCATGAAGCAGTATAGTGTTATTTGAAATTGGATTTATATTAGTTGCAAATGTATATGGTAAACTTTAAGGCAACCACTAAAATAATTTTTTAAAGCAGCATAATTGATATACTGAGAAAGGAGAGAAAATGAAACAACATAAAATGTTCAAGTAAAACCACAGAAGGCAGAAAAAGAGGAAAAGATAAAAAAGAAATAAAGAACAAGTGCAAAAAATAGAAAACACATGATAAATATTAATCCAGCTATATAAGAATCACTTTATATGTGAATGGTCTAAATACATTAATTAAAACACAGAGACTCACAAAGTGGATTAGAAAGCAAGCGTCAACTACATGTTGTTTAAAAGACACACACTTTATATAATAAAGACAATGCTAGATTAACAGTAAAGGGATGGAGAAAGATACACCATACCAGCACTAATCAAAAGAAAGCTGGAGAGGCCGTACTAAGTTCAGACAAATCCAACGTAAGAACAAGGATAATTATCAAAGAGAAAGACAGGCGTTACATAATGATAAAGGGGTCAATTCTACATGGAGACATAACTATCTTTAATGCATATGTACCTAACAACAGCGTCAAAATATGTGAGGTAAAATCTTACATATCTGCAAGAAGAAAGAGGTAAATCCACTGTTATAGGTGGAAACTTCAACAGCCTGCCCTCAGTAACTGACAGATCCAGCCAGCAGATCATTAAGGACATGGTTGAGCTGATCAGCATCATCGATCAACTGGATTTAACTGACATTTAAAGAATACTTCATTCAACAACAGCACAGCGTACATTCTCAAGTTCACATGGAATATTCATCAAGACAGACAACATTCTGGAATGAAACTAGATATCAATAACTGAAACATAGCTGGAAAATGCCAAAATATTTGAGGAATAAAATACACATTTCTACATAAGACATGAATCAAAAAGTCTCAAGAGATTTTTTTAAATATTTTAAACTAAATGAATATGAAAATACAATTTATCAAAAATTGTGGGATGCAGCAAAAGCAGTGCTTAAAGAAAAATTTATAGCATTGACTGCATATGTTAGAAAATAAGAAAATTCTAAATCAGTAATCTCAGCTTCTGCATTAGGAAACTAGAGGAAGAAGAGCAATAGAAACGTAAACCAAACAGAAGAAAAGAAATAATAAAAATTAGAGCAGAGGGCCTTCCCTGGTGGCGCAGTGGTTAAGAATCCGCCTGCCAATGCAGGGGACACAGGTTTGAGCCCTTGTCCAGGAAGATACCACATGCCATGGAGCAACTAAGCCCGTGCGCCACAACTACTGAGCCTGCGCTCTAGAGCCCACGAGCCACAACTACTGAAGCCCACGTGCCACAACTACTGAAGCCCGAGCACCTAGAGCCCATGCTCCGCAGCAAGAGAAGCCACCGCAGTGAGAAGCCCACGCACCGCAACAAGGAGCAGCCCCTACTCGCCCCAACTGGAGAAAGCCCGAGTGCAGCAACGAAGACCCAACGCAGCCATAAATAAATTTATTTTAAAAAATTAGAGCAGAAATCAATGAAATTGAAAACAGGAAAACAATAGAGAAAAATCAACAAGACCAAAGCTGGTACTTTAAAAAGATCAATAAAATTTATAAACCTCTAACCAAGGAAAGGAGAGAGAAGACAGAAATTGCTAATCAGAAATTTAAATGGAATTACCAATGGATCACTAACGACCCACTGGACATAAAAAATAGTAAAGGAATATTCTGAACAACTCTACACCCACAAATTTGATAACTTAAATCTAATGGACCAATTCCTTAAAAGATACAATGTAACAGAACTCATAAAAAGAGAAATAGATCATCTGAATAGGCCTATATTCAAGACAGTACCTTAACAACTAAAAACCTGCCAAAGCAATCAAGCAGCAGGTCCAGAGTGTTTCACTACCAGACTTTTAAGAACTCAGACAAATTCTCTACAATCTCATCCAGAAAAACAGAAGCATTACCCTGATACCCAAACTAGGTAAAGACATGAGAAGAAAGGAAGACTACAAACCACTATCCCTGCTGAAAACAGAGGCCAGTTCCTCAACAAATTATTAGCCAATAGAATCCAACAATGTAGGAAAAGAATTACACACATGACCAAGTGAAAGTTATTCCAGGTAGGCAAGGCTGGTTCAACATTTAAAAATCAGTTAATGTAATCCATCACCTCAACAGGCATCAAAAGAAAAAAAATCATATGATCCCATCAATAGACGCAGATAAAGCATATGACAAAATTCAACACCGATTCATTATAAAAACTCTTAGGGAACTAGGGATAGAGGAGAACTTCCTCAACTTGATAAAGAACGTCTGTGTAAAACCTACAGCTAACATCAGACTTAATTGTGAGAAATAGACGCTTTACCTGTCTGATGGGGAAGAAAAGCAAGAATGTCTCCTCATTCCACACCTGTTCAACATCATACTGAAAGTCCTATCTAATGCAAAAAGACAATAAAAGTAAATAATAAAAGTATACAGACTGGGAAGGAAGAACTAAAACTATATTTGTTCTCAGAAGACATCATTGTCTATATAGAAAATCCCAAAGAACTAGCAAAAAGAAAAAGAAAAGTCCTGGAACTAATAAGCAATTATAGCAAGGTTGCAGGATACACGGTTAATACACAAAAGTCAATCACTTTTCTGTATACCAGCAATGAACCAGTGGAATTTGAAATTAAAAACAGAAAACCATTTACATTAGCTCCAATAAAAATGATATACTTAAGTATAGATCTAATAAAATATGTATAAGACCTATGTATGGAAAATTACAAGACTCTGATGAAAGAAATCAAAGATCTAAACAAATGGAGAGATATTCCATGTCCATGGAGAGGAAGACAGTACGTTTAAAATATCATTTCTTCCCCAATTAGATCTATGGATACAACACAATCAAAATCCCAGCAAATTATTTTGTGGCAACCAACAAACTGATTCTACAGTTCATTTGAGAAGGCACAAGACCCAGAATAGCCCACACAGTACTAAAAAAGGAGAACAAAGTTCAAGCACTACCCCTCCCAACTTAAAAGACATATTATAAAGCTACAGTAATCAAGACAATGGGGCACTGGTGAAAGAATGGACAGATGCATGGGACAGAATAGAGAGCCCAGGGGGAAAAAAAAAAAAAGGGAATCTAGACACAGACCTTGTATCTTTCACAAAAGTTAACTCCAAATGGATAATACACCTAAATGTAAAGTGCAGAAGTATAAAATTTGTAGACGATAACCTGTGAGAAAATCTAGGTGAGCTTGGCTTTGGCAATGACTTCTTAATAACAACACCAAAAGCACAGTCCATGAAAGGAAAAAGTTGTAAAAGATGGACTTCATTAAAATTCAAAACTCTGCTCTGTCAAAGGCACTGTTAAGGGAATGAAAAAGACAAGACACAGACTGGGGGGAAATCTTTGCAAAACACATATCTAATCATGGACTTATATTCAAAATATACAAAGAACTTTTACTACTCAACAATAAGGTAACCTATTTTTTTAAATGGACAAAAAATCTGAACAGACACCTCACCAAGGCAAATGTACAGATAGCAAATAGGAATACTAAAAGATGCTCAACATCACCTGTCATAAGAGAACTGCAAATTAAAACAAAAATGAGATGCCACCACACACCTATCAAAAGGCTAAAATTCAAATAACTTACAATATCAAGTACTGATGGGCATGTGGAGCTGGTGGGGATTCAAAAGGTACACTTTGCGGGCTTCCCTGGCAGCGCAGTGGTCGAGAGTCCGCCTGCCGATGCAGGGGACACGGGTTCATGCCCCGGTCCGGGAGGATCCCACATGCCGCGGAGCGGCTGGGCCCGTGAGCCATGGCCGCTGAGCCTGCGCGTCCGGAGCCTGTGCTCCGCAACGGGAGAGGCCACAGCCGTGAGAGGCCCGCGTACCGCAAAAAAAACACACAAAAACAAAAGGTCCACTTTGGAAGACTACCTGGCAGTTTCTTACGAAGCTACACATAGCCTTCATATAATCCAGCAAAACCCAAATGAGTTGAAAACTGAGGTCCACACGAAAACTTGCACAGAAATGTTTACATCAGCTTTACTCACAATCGCCGAAACCTGGAAGCTACCACAGTGTCCTTCAGTAGGTGAGCGGTAAACAAACTTGGTACATCCAAACAATGGAATATTACTCGGCAATAAAAAGAGATGAGCTATCAAGCTATAAAAAGACATGAAGGAAACTTAAATGCATATTGCTAGTAGTGAAAGAAGCCAATCTGAACAGGCTACATACTGTATGATTCCAACTCTGTGAAATTCTGGAAAAGGCAAAACCATAGACAGTACAAAGATCAGTGGTTGCCCGAGGTTCTGGGGGAAGGAAGGGAGAGATTTTTAGGGCAGGGAAATTCTGTGAATGATACTGTGATCGTGGACACCTGATGTTATGCGATTGTCAAAACATTTACGACTGTACAAAAAGAGGAGTGATTTCTTAAACTATACACTTCAGTTAATCAGAAGGTATCAACCCTGGTTGGTTGATTGGGACAAATACAGCATTACAAATGCAAGATGTTAATAACGGGCAGCTGTACAGAAATGCTCTGTATTACGCGCTTATAATATATTCAGCGTCAAGGACCGTGGTGAGACAGGCAGGAGTAAAATGTGCATCGAGTGGGACTCAGAACGTTCTCCAGGTAGATTGACATACTGAATATGTGAGGAGGAAGTGGAGGAGGTTACACTAGGAAGAACCGCTCTGACCCTGCCTCCAGCCTATCAGCACAGAGCTCAGAGCCTTGGCCGATGGGCAAACTCAATCCGTGTGGACCAAATGTATTAAGAAGCCATACGTTCCCACCGCTAGTCTCCAAGAATTTGTCTCTGCTGTAATAGTGGAAAAAACTCCTCCTCAACCAGGAGACAAACTCCAACTACCAGTTCTAGGTTTTGGACACTTTCCCTGTGCAGCAAAGAAGAACACACCTGACTCCATATTGAATCTAAACCTTGCGCCCAGTGGCCTGTGCTCGGTCATGCTGGCTCTGCACCTTTTGTAAAAGAAGGTTGCCTAGAGCCTGAAATATATATTGTACATAATAGCCCTTTCTCAATGCTCTGCCTCCCAGGCTTGACCTTTAAAGGTGTAACACTTTCCATTTATGTAGAGGTAAAAAGTGTCAGAACGGAAAATAACAATTCTCTTGCTGGAGGTTTAAAGGAACCCTGTGAACAAAGGATTCTGGCACCAAGAAGTCGTCAACAACCCCTCCTCTTTTAGCAAAACCGAAGCCTGAATGCTAACTTGGGTACAATGGTTCTTGGGACACGAGTCCGCCATCTTCTCAGTCTGCTGGCTTTCTGAATAGTCACCATTCCTGGCCCCAAGACCTTGTCTCTGGATTTATTGGTCTGCTGTGCGGGGAGCAGTATGCGCTTGGACTCAGTAGCACCTGCATTGCTCCTACACAGACAAAATATAGTATAAGATTTCCCCCCTCATATAAGTGTTTCCCGTTAAATAGCCGGCCCTTCCTGTCTTTGGCTGCCCCTCCTTTGAGATGTGTGGGCACCATCACCCTCCTTGTCACAATGTTGATGCCTGGATCTCTAAACTATAGCACCACACAGGAGGCTTCTTTCTTCAGCACCGTGGAGAACAGAACACGGCGTGCTAGTTCCAGGCACACCTGTGTCCTCTGTGCAACTCGGCAAAGCAGCCAGACCCAGCTTGTCCTCTCCATGTGCATCTAATTTCCTCTCAGTTCCTTTTGTAAGGCCAACTGGCCCGAGGCAGGGGAACACAATCAGATTCACAGGTTGCATCAGACCGAAATTCTCCGGACCACCCAGTTCCAGAAACTGCCCTGGAGACATTCCGGACCACCCAGTTCCAGGAACTGACCTGGGGACTTTGAACCCAGCCCAGCCTTCCCGCCTTTCGAGGGGCGGGACTAACGGTCCCCCGGGATACCCGAAAAGACCACCAAATAAGGAATACCCTGCACCCTCCCAGATTCACCCACACCCCTTTCCCTTCTTCCCCTATAAAATCTTGCCCAACCCTCGCCCGGGCGCGACTTCTCTGGCCCCTTTCTCTCGGACCAGTGAACCTCGCCCGGGAGCGCTCCCTAATAAAGCTCACTTGAAGCTTTCCTGTTTCGCGGTGCCGTTTGTTAAGATCCGACCTTACACCTTTCTCTTCAGACCATTCCCAGAACATCCAATGCATGTTTCTGAAATTCTAAAATATATTAATCATGCAAGTGTAAGCAGATAGGGTAGGGGGACCCCAGAGAAAGGGAACAGGCATCGTTTTCTAGACATAAGAGAAGCCACTTTGGGCCTGAGCCATTTTGTGATCTAAGCCTGGCCACAATGCTTGCCTTTGAACAGGTCTCAGTAATGACTGACCTTAAGGGAAGTGAGGGCCAAAGGAAAAGCAGTCAAGAAACAATAGTTCACGGCTTCCCTGGTGGCGCAGTGGTTGAGAGTCCGCCTGCCGATGCGGGGGACACGGGTTCGTGCCCCGGTCCGGGAGGATCCCACATGCCGCGGAGCGGCTGGGCCCGTGAGCCATGGCCGCTGAGCCTGCGCGTCCGGAGCCTGTGCTCTGCAACGGGAGAGGCCACAGCAGTGAGAGGCCCGCGTACCGCCAAAAAAGTTTAAAAATTTTTTAAAAAAAGAAACAATAGTTCAGCCATAAAACAGAGCTCCTCCTCGAGGGACGTACATAACAATGTGATACAGTCATCGAGTTCTGCAGAAATTAAGGCCCCCACCAGGTACAGGATGGGATGATGACACTGACGCTCAAAGAGCATGACTCTGATAAACTAAAGCTTGGACTCTGTCAACCTTCGCCCCAATTCAGTGCTGACTTCTCCTCTGCTCAAGCCCCTTCATGAATATGCAAGTACCCTTAGCTTAAAACTTCCCCAACTTTGCTGTTTGGGGAGACACCACTTTGGAAAAGATCCCCAGCGTTCTCCTTACTTGCTGCAAGTACAGGAAGTCCCCTACATATGAAACTTCAAGTTGCGAACTTTCAAAGATGCAGACATGCGTTCACATGTCCAATCACGTAAGTTAGTTCACGTGTCTGGCATTATCTGTAAACGTTGGGTACCTAGGCTAACTTCGTTGGACTTACAAATTGGAACTCATTCGTATGCAGGAGACTTTCTGGAATAAGTCCTTTCTTCTCCTGCTCTTTGGCTTGGTTGTGTCTTTTGGCTCAAGACCCACCGAGAGGTGAACCCAGTTTTCAGGTGACATGAGTGCTTCCATAAAGGGCACTGGACAGTACTTTGGAAAATGCACTCGGGATTTTCAGAGGATGCAAACACACTCTACATACGGCAATCTCTTAAGCCCATCTTGAAACAAACAAACAAAAACGCTAGAAGCGTAACTACACATCACTGACAGCATGCTTTTGGGAGTGAGACAGGTGGGTTACACAAGTTATTGAACCCTTCCCATCCAAGAATGTCACACTCTGATGATGGACAGAACACTCTATCTGGAGGAGGGTGAGGAACATGGTCCTCATAACATCTTCAAATAACAATCATGTCAGCTATGCTTTCTGTCAAGAATTACAAAGTAATAATTGCAAGACTAAGTTTTTAAGCAAATGCCTGCAGAAAAATATTCTGTGTAGCTAAGAAGAAAGACCCATTTCTTTAGGATAGAAAACATGCAGGTAGTAAAACTGTCCTGAAATTTTAAACACGTGGACAGAGGGAAGGAATTTTTAAAATGGGAATTTTTCTTAGATGCTTACGTTCAATAAAAATACCTTAAAATGGATACAAAGATTAGCAGGCCCTGGGCTAAGCAGGTCACATGCGTATGCCGTCTTAAGCCCACCAGAGCCTTAAGGTGGTAATAATATACCTATTTGTCATTTGAATTCTTCCCATTACAAGTAACAGAAAACCAGACTTCAACTGGCTGAAGCATAAAGGGAATTTATTCACTCAGGTAAGTGGAAAGACTCAGAGCTGGGCTACCTTCAGGGCTTAAACTATCTCACCAGGGCTTGGACTCTGTCCAAATCTCTGCCACTTCCTGTATAATCCTCCTTCGGAGGTTCACGATGGCCCCCAACAGCTTCAGGCTCTCACCTTGTAATGACAAGATAGCCAGCACAGCTGCAGTTTCACGTCTTTTCTTGTTTCTACATTCAGTAGGAAGAATTAAAGGAATTTTCCAGTAGCTGCCACAAATATACTGAGTCCATCTGATCCGCCCCACTAGGTCCTATGCTCATTCCAATTACAGTAAGTCCTCTACATACGAACCTTCAAGTTTCGAACTTTCAGAGATGCGAACGTGCGTTCACACGTCCAATCACGTAAGGTAGTTCACGTGTCTGGTGGACGTGGTCACATGCGTGCATCCTCTACAAGGGGCTGTGCTTTTGTGTACGTCACTGTACAGTACTGTATAGAGTAGAGCAGTACAGTACCTTTATTTCTAGCCCAGGATGTCCAGAAGCAAGCGTAAAAGCAGCGGTGATGTAGCTGGTACTGCTAAGAAGAGATTCGCGACGCAGGAAATGGCAAGGGGATTTTCTTTATTTGAGGAGGCACTGTGAGTTTTTGAGGGACAGGACCCAAACGTAGAACGGCACACGAAGGTTGCAGCAGCCCTTCAGAATGCAATCCAGTGCTACCGCGTCACCTATGACGAGAAAAACAGAGCTACTACCCAGACATCACTGGATCGTTTTTTCAGGAGGGTAGATAGAATTGAATCCAGCAAGGAACCAGAACCTGTGCCATCAGCATCCAGCGTGAGCGACACTGCAGCTGCCGTCCGTCCCCTATTGATGATCCTTCAGCTCTACCGTCTCCCACCTCCTCTCCCTCCTCCAGTCAGTAACTCTTCTTGCCTGTTCACTGGATGCCAGCCCCTGTGTGTCACCTGTTGTTCTGTACTACTGTACTTTTCAAGGTATTGTACTATAAGATTGAAAACATTTTCTTCATTCTTTGTTTTTTATGTATTCTTTATGTGAAAAGTATTATAAACCTATTACAGTACTATATAGCCGATTGTGTTAGTTGAGTACCTAGGCTAGCTCTGTTGGACTTACACACTGGACTTATGAACACACTCTCAGAATGGATCTCGTTCATATGTAGGGGACTTACTGTGAGTCACTATGGCCAGGGCACTGAGATTTTCTGATGAGCTGAAGCTGGGCATATGTTCCATCCCAGGACTGAAGCATCCCCAGGACAACTGGTGGAGAAGGGCTCGTGGATACTGAGGGGAGAAGTAAGAAATGTCCCCTTTACACATAGAACCCAAAAGTAAGATCTACCTATCTGAATCCAAAGCTTTCCCACTCTTTCCTCTGTGCTGAGTCACAAAACAAAAGGTCCTGAGGACTAGTGACCCTTACTTGTCTCCTAGACCCATCACCAACTGGAATGTAAATCAAGATTACAATATTTGTCGGAAAAGTTTGAAATATTATGTGAAAGATTATGAACTTCATTATGAATTTAATTTGGCTTTATCAAAAAATTTTACCTTGTTTTTAGTCTGTTTCAACAAACTTCCAAATAGGAGTGGCCATCTTAGAAAATTTAATTCCATTAGGAAAAAAATTATCTTCAATAAAGCTTCAGATTATCTTGTTTCATCAGTGTATCATTTACTCCAATGTACATCAAAAACTTTAACTTCTAGGCCTTTAACAATCAATGACCTATTTCCAATCAACATGGTAACTTCTTTAGACCTCACTTTCAGAGAAGTGAAAAAAAAAAGAACTATTTGCATTTTGTATTTTTTCTCTGTACTTTCAGCTGAACTTCATTTCAATAAAAGTTTAAATAGCACAGCTGAGTCACTGTCTCAACAAACTTCTATTGGCCTCTGCGTTGTGCCGCGATGAAGCGTTAGCGACTGGATTTAAGCTTACCTCCGTCAACTAAAAAATTCAAATATAGGAAACAATGGTTTTCGGACACTGGACAACGGGCAGTGCAGGATGTGATGCTTAAAGAAGGGAAAGGAAGTGGGCCAGGCGTGTCCAGGCTACACCCGAGGCAGGGCCAGCGGCCTGGCTTTCTGGGCAGTCAGGGCTCCAGGACCCGCAGCAGGGCGCGCTCCGGGCGCCGAAATCTGGCGAGCGCTAAGCGAAGGAAACCACGGAGCCGGGGAACTCGACGACGCGCCCCACGTGCGTCCGCACCCCACGTGCGTCCCACCCCGCACTCCACACTCCGCCCCCGACACTTGCGCGAGCGCGCGCGGCGGCGAGCATGCGCGGCGCGGCCCTGTGCGGCGCGCAGCAGATGAGCATGCGCGGTGTAAAAGCACCGCCCAAGCGATAGAGGCTTCTGCACTATGGTCAGGGCAGAGCCGGTGAGCATGCGCAGTGTGGCTGCACGAAGGGCGGGACCTGCGAGCATGCGCACTGTGGCAGAGCCGCAGCGGGCTTCCGGAAAATGGTGCTCAGCGTGGGGCAGGACTGGGCCGTTGAGCATGCGCGCTGGCGTGTGACCGGAGCGGCGGCGGTTGCTAGGCAACAGCGAGCCGCAGAGGTGGAGGGCGTCGGCCGCGGTGTGTGTGCAGAGGGCGGGGTCGGTTCCGCTGCGGTGGAACCGCAGGTGGAGGGTGCGGCCCCGGGTGGAGTAGGGTGGAGAGGTGGGATGGGTTGGGGAGGGCAGGGGAGGGGGCGCCCTGGAGGCGGGAGCGGCCGGGACTGTCCTGTGCAGACCCAAAGGTCCTCGGGTCCCCAGGGCAGCCCGCCTACTCCGTGGCCATCCCTTGGGAGGGCCTAGAACGGTCACTGAGAACCACAACCAGCCCGTTACTGAAAGGGGGCCCACGGTTAACATATGCAGTTGACCCTTGAACGAGGATGTGAACTGCGGGGCCCACCTGCAGGCCATACCCGGATTTTCTTCAGTAAATACGTACCGCAGTGCTACACTCTCCCTGGCGGAGGACGGGGGTCGGGTGGAGGCTGATTCTGGGACTTGAGCATCCGGGGGTTTTGGTGAAAACCGGCGGGTCCTGGAACCAGTCCCACGGATACCCAGGGACAGGAGGACTGTCATTCTACAACTGTTTCTGTGCTTCTGGCCAACCTGGGTGGAATCTCATCAAAAATGTAAAACAAGGAATTCCTAAGTTATAAAACCTGGCAACACAGTGTGTCCAATTGTCTTTTAAAAACTTTCTCTGGTGTTCCTGTGTTTTTAACTAGCATGTTTATAAATTAGCTTAAAGTCACTTAGACAAATCGGTAACAATTTTGCCACCACAGTGGTATCTTTTTACCAAGCACTACCTCTTTTAACTGTTAACAATGGAATTTACGAAGAAAAAATATTCCTGTTAATTTTAGCTCTTAATACTGGGTAAGGATTAAGTTTCTAACCGTACTGCTGCCACAGACTAATTATATAATTTTGGAGGAGTCAGTAATCTCTGGATATGTTTTCTCCTTTTAAAATGAAGTTGGACTAAATAGTTGAAAATAGTTTCTAATGTTGAAATTTAACGACACTATAGGACTTACAAGGGGCACAGTTTTTAAAAGCTCTTGATGTTAAGCCCAGTGGCTTACAGTGTAGACACTTGAGATAAAATTGTCGACTGCAGATAGCTAGCTATGATTATTAAACAATTTTTAGGATGATGCAAACTATATTCTGCCAGGTTGTAGGCATTTTGAAAGTAGAAGATTCTGTTAGTGATCTTTCAGCATTTTAAATACCTTCTACCATTTCTTCAGCCTAGACTGTTGTGATGAAATATTAGATGGAAACTCCTTCATTCTCCTCTTGATGCCAGAATTGAAGGGGAACGGGGTTGCCGTAGAAGCTGTCACCTCACTGCTAAGGGGTCTTGGGGATCTCACAGACTCCTTTCCACTGTGCTTGCTTTCCTCATTCTGCACTCACCCCTTAGGAAGCTCATTCTGTGGGACTAACTGAATGTAGGTGTTGATCCTGAGATACATGTTTGGGATTAATTTGTCTCTTGTCTTACAATCAAGCCCTCAGCAGTACTCCCTAATTACTCCAGCAGTTTACTGTTCCTCCCTATCCCAATATATTTTGTACTCTTGTCTTCATAAGATATACCCTTGTCTAAAAACTAAAAGGGCCAATTCCAAATTCTTCCACCAGCTTTGTGTGTGTGTGTGTGGCTGCGTTGGGTCTCCATTGCTGCGCGCAGGCTTTTCCCTAGTTGCGGCGAGCGGGGGCTACTCTTTGTTGCGGTGCGTGGGCTCCTCATTGCAGCGGCTTCTCTTGTTGCGGAGCACAGGCTCTAGGCGTGCGGGCTTCAGAAGTTGTGACACGTGGACTCAGTAGTTGTGGCTCGTGGGCTCTAGAGCGCAGGCTCAGTAGTTGTGGCACGTGGGCTTAGTTGCACCACTGCATGTGGGATCTTTCCAGACCAGGGCTTGAACCCGTGTCCCCTGCATTGGCAGGAGGATTCTTAACCACTGCGCCAGCAGGGAAGCGCCTTTCCATCAGCTCTGAAGGGAACTGGATCAAGCGTAACTGTTTACAGAGTGTCTTCCGTGTAGAAGGACCTATTTTAGATACTTTACAAAGGTTGTCTCATTTAATCCTAGCAGTAACCCTGCAAGGAGAGCGTTATTATATCTGTCTTGAGGTGGGGGAACAGACTCAGATATGCTGCGTATCTTGTATAAACAGGTAGAGCAAGATTAGAAGCCATGTATGTCTCTGTTGTGGACAGAGTGAAGTCAGACAGTATTCCTCTTACATCCCAGAGCATCCACTGTTCCCTTCTCTAAAACATAAACACCTGCTGAGTTCTGGAGTGCCTGTGCTTTTCTTGTACCTGTGGGGTAGCATGTTCATTGCCTGCTCTCTGTCCTTCAAATCCCTGTTTTAATCTTATCCCTTTAAGAGGTATTTCACTTACATTCTCTGATCTTTGTAGTCTGAAATTTTGTTGTATTCACGTATAGGCACATTATATTTAGCAACAGATTGTTCTCATTCATATTAATAGGTTCCCTCCAACTATCAGGAGACCTGCTTGAGGACAGGTGAATCGAGTCACGACCGGCTTGAGTTCCTCTGGGATCAGAGCAGAGAGCTGAGTGCTGTGCTGGTGCGCACTCATCATCATCAGTTAGACTCTCCATATCGCTCTTCCCCGTAAACGTCATCGGAGATTTTAGGTACACCCTAACGTTGGCTTTCTGTTGGCTTTATTACAGTACAAGAATCAAAAGACTGGGATATGAAATGATGATACACTTTGATATAGCCAAGAAACCACTTCTCCTGGGCCAGCATGTCAAAAAATAAGGTACAAAATCCTTTTTAAAACATACACATTGTTTTACTCATGAATATAGATAGATAGATAGATAGATAGATTTTTTTTTTTTTGTGGTACGCGGGCCTCTCACTGCTGTGGCCTCTCGTGCTGCGGAGCGCAGGCTCTGGACGCGCAGGCTCAGCGGCCAAGGCTCACCGGCCCAGCCGCTCCGCGGCACGTGGGATCTTCCCGGACCGGGGCACGAACCCGCGTCCCCTGCATCGGCAGGCGGACTCTCAACCACTGCGCCACCAGGGAAGCCCCACTCATGAATATATTTTAATTCAGCTATTTGAAAGTATAAAAAATAGTTTGCAAACCTTGCTTCAGTGAGGAACTGTCAGCTGTAGTACTTGGTGTAAGCATCTCTTAGCTGCATGGAAATTGTATTTTGTATAAGTTTTCACTAAAAAAGCATACACGTAAATGCAAGTTTCTCTTTAGTGTAACAGAAGTAAGCTTTGCCTGGAGTCTAATTATAGTGAAACAGAATGTGCTCAGGCACGCACAGCTTATATACGTCAGAATACATTTATTCATATTACGATTAAGGCCTTAGTAATTAAGTGAAAAGATGTTACTATGTCGTTAGCATAAATGGTGAGACTGGGCTTTGCTCCCCTGACCTGGGTAATGCTGGGTGAAGCATCCTTTACTACTGGATTTGGTCTGGTGTGGCATCCAGGTTGACTGTTAGAGCATAAGCTTTCCTGTAAATGGTACATTCGATAATGTTCTGCATGTAAGGCTTTTTTCCCCACTTTCTAGGGTCATTCATCTAAACAGGATAACTTAGCAGTCACTGCAGTGGCTTTACAAGATCACATGTTACGTGATCTTCAACTTGGAAATCTTTCAATAGCAGATCATTCTAAGACAAAGGACAAATGTACAAATGTACATTCTTGGACAGAGAACAGATCCAAGTCTCTAAAAAGAAATACAAAAGCAACAATAGATACTGGACTTAAAAAAACCACACAAGGCCCTAAAGCGGAAGATCCAGAAAAAGAATACGTTCTTGATCCAAAACCACCACCACTAACTTTAGGTAAGCGAATCTTCATTCATATTTTGACTTATTAGACCTAAAGAATCTGGTTGAGATTAATAGTACCATTTTCTCTGGTACAGAAATTATTTTAACTTATGATCTTACAGAAAGATATGTCTGTACTGAAGTTTAAAAGTGATAATGGGGCCAATTTGAGTAAGAAAATGAAGATAGTAATGATAAGTAGAGTAAGAATCAGTAAAACAGAATAAAGTAGATATCCATTAATCTACAGTGACATAAATAAATAACTGAAGAAATAAATAAGTAATGGGAAAGGCTCTTTCTTACAGTAGAATGACAAATATAAGTATAGTAGACCAGAACTAGAAATAGAAAATCACCATGTGGTAAAGAGCACACTGATAACAACCATCTGAGGACGCTGGAACTAGCAGGGGAGTCGCGTTGAGACACAGGTCGGGGCACAGCCTCATGGCATTACCCCGGGGACCAGCTCACCACAGGAGAAGCGCCAGCACCTTTACCAAGTGACAAAGTCCAACGCCAGGCTCTCAGAAAGACGCAGATCCCTCCTAGGGCGTTCTCGCCAAAGATGCATCTCCAAATGTAACTCTGAGGAAAACTTAGATGACCCAGGTGGAAGGACATTCTACACAGTTCCTGGCCAGTGCTCTGCAAAAGCGTCAAGAGAAGCAAATAAAGACTGAGGTGCTGTCCCAGATCCTGGGAGGCCAAGGGGACAGGCCAACTGAGCCCTGTGAGTGATCAGGGTCAGAACAAAACGACGTCAGTGAGACAAGAACGACATCCTGCGGGGAGTATAGATTAACCAAGAGCGTTGGATCAACACAAATCGCTAGATTGGACCACTGCACTCAGGGCGTGTAAACTGTGAGCGTCTGGGGAGGCCGAGTGCAAGGCACATGAGGGTTCTTTACACGGTTTTACAACCGTTTACAAGTCCGAGATTATTTTAAACTGCAAAGTTAGGAAAAGAAAAGGTTTTGATTTTTATTTCTTATTTTTTTTTTTAGCAAGGGAGGCTGGGAAGTAAGGTCCAGCTGTGTGCCCAGGAGGAGGGGAACAGGCTGGTGAACATGAGCTAGCTTCTGCCATAGATTCAAAGGATAAAAAGTGTTTATCCCTGTGAAGAACAGAGGAAGAATGTTCTTGATGGAGGAGAAGACAGAGGCAGGGCTCTGAGGCAAGAGACCTGGGGCACTTGAGGAGCTGAAATACTGAAATAAGAACAGAGTGGCGGAGCCTGGTGAGCCGGGGTGGAGGAGACCGGGAGAGCAGGGAAGAAACGCGAGGGGTCGGATGAGGAGAGGGGCTTGAGGTTTTAAAATTTTTCTTGTGGTAAAATATACATTACATCTGCCCACTCTCACCACTATTATTCAACATATGTTTGGAAGTCTTAGCCACAGCAATCAGAGAAGAAAAATAAAACGAATCCAAATCGGAAAAGAAGAAGTAAAGCTGTCACTGTTTCCAGATGACATGATACTATACATAGAGAATCCTAAAGATGCTACCAGAAAACAACTAGAGCTAATCAATGAATTTGGTAAAGTAGCAGGATACAAAATTAATGCACGGAAATCCCTTGCATTCATATACACTAAGGATGAAAAATCTGAGAGTGAAATTATGGAAACTCTACCATTTACCATTGCAATAAAAATAATAAAATACCTAGGAATAAACCTACCTAAGGAGACAAAAGATCTGTATGCAGAAAATTATAAGACATTGATGAAAGACATTAAAGATGATACAAATAGTTGGAGAGATATACCATGTTCTTGGACTGGAAGAATCAACATTGTGAAAATGACTATACTACCCAAAGCAATCTACAGAGTCAATGCAACCCCTATCAAATTACCAATGGCATTTTTCACAGACTAGAGCAAAAAATTTCAGAATTTGTATGGAAACACAAAAGACCCTGAATAGCCAAAGCAATCTTGAGAAAGAAAAATGGAGCTGGAGGAATCAGGCTCCTGGACTTCAGACTATACTACAAAGCTACAGTCATCAAGACAGTATGGTACTGGCACAAAAACAGAACTATATATCAATGGAACAGGATAGAAAGTCCAGAGATAAACCCACGCACATATGGTCACCTTATCTTTGATAAAAGAGGCAAGAATATACAGTGGAGAAAAGACAGCCTCTTCAATAAGTGGTGCTGGGAAAACTGGACAGATACATATAAAAGAATGAAATCAGAACACTCCCTAACACCATACACAAAAATAAACTCAAAATGGATTAAAGACCTAAATGTAAGGGCAGGCACTATCAAACTCTTAGAGGAAAACATAGGCAGAACACTCTATGACATAAATCACAACAAGATCCTTTTTGACCCACCTCCTAGAGAAATGGAAATAAAAACAAAAATAAACAAATGGGACCTAATGAAACTTCAAAGCTTTTGCACAGAAAAGGAAACCATAAACAAGATGAAAAGACAACCCTCAGAATGGGAGAAAATATTTGCAAATGAAGCAACTGACAAAGGATTAATCTCCAAAATTTATAAGCAGCTCATGCAGCTCAATAACAAAAAAACAAACAACCCAATCCAAAAATGGGCAGAAGACCTAAACAGACATTTCTCTAAAGAAGATATACAGACTGCCAACAAACACATGAAAGAATGCTCAACATCATTAATCATTAGAGAAATGCAAATCAAAACTACAATGAGATATCATCTCACACCAGTCAGAATGGCCATCATCAAAAATCTAGAAACAATAAATGCTGGACAGGGTGTGGAGAAAAGGGAACACTCTTGCACTGCTGGTGGGAATGTGAATTGGCACAGCCACTATGGAGAACAGTATGGAGGTTCCTTAAGAAACTAAAAATAGAACTACCATATGACCCAGCAATCCCACTACTGGACATATACCCTGAGAAAACCATAATTCAAAAAGAGTCATGTACCAAAATGTTCATTGCAGCTCTATTTACAATAGCCAGGAGATGGAAACAACCTAAGTGTCCATCATCGGATGAATGGATAAAGATGTGGCACATATATACAATGGAATATTATTCAACCATAAAAAGAAACGAAATTGAGCTATTTGTAATGAGGTGGATGGACCTAGAGTCTGTCATACAGAGTGAAGTAAGTCAGAAAGAGAAAGAAAAATACCATATGCTAACACATATATATGGAATTTAAGAGAAAAAAAATGTCATGAATAACCTAGGGGTTAGACAGCAATAAAGACACAGACCTACTGGAGAATGGACTTGAGGATATGGGGAGGGGGAAGGGTAAGCTGTGACAAAGCGAGAGAGTGGCATGGACATATATACACTACCAAGTGTAATACTGATAGCTAGTGGGAAGCAGCCGCATAGCACAGGGAGACCAGCTCCGTGCTTTGTGACCACCTAGAGGGGTGGGATAGGGATGGTGGGAGGGAGGGAGGTGCAAGAGGGAGGAGATATGGGGATGTACGTATATGTATAACTGATTCACTTTGTTATAAAGCAGAAACTAACACACCATTGTAAAGCAATTATACTCCAATAAAGATGTTAAAAAAAAAAGAGAAAAAAAATATACATAACATCAAATTTACCATTTCAACCATTTTTAAGCACACAGTTGAGTAGCATTAAGCGCATTCCCACTGTTGAGCGACCATCGCCGCTGTCCGGCTCCAGGACGTTTTCATCTTCCCAAACTCTGTCCCCGCCCCCAGCCTTGGGCAACCGCGAATTCACTTTGTGTCTCTACGAATCTGACTGCTTTAGGAGCCGCGTATAAGAGCAGTCATACGATACTTGTGCTTTTGTGCTTATTGCTTTTAGCATAACATCTCCAAGGTCCGTTCATGTTGTAGCACTATCAGAATTTCATTCTTGTTTAGGATGGAATACCATTCCATTACCTGCATATAGCACATTTGGTTTATCCATTCCATCAATGGACACTTGTTTCTCCCTTTCGGTTACTGTGAATAATGCTGCTGTGAACATTGGTGTAGAAATATCTGCTTGAGTTCCTGCTTTCAGTTCTTTGGCGAATACACCAAGAGGAGGAGTTGCTGGATCATATGGTAATTCTATATTTAATTTTTTGATGAAGCACCATGAAGTTTTCAGTGATGCTGGGTATGGAAAGTAAGTTTGGCTGGGACTTGCGTCCGAAGCCAGGTGATGGATGGCAGAGGAGCTGAAGGCCTGTGGGCAGGAGCTGAACCACGAAGAGGGAGCCTGAGGTTGCTGCAGTGCCCAGTGGACACTTTATCATTCTCCCCAGAACTGCTAACAGTGCTAGTTCTGTCCTAGACACGGCATCTCACAGGAGAGGCACAGGCTTGGAGAATGTGACAGTGATTTAGTGACTGTCTTCCATGTGCAGGTACAGTTTACAGAAATGATCGAGCAGCCTTGGAACAGTCACCTGAGCAGGGTAGATGCAAATTAGACATCAGGAAGAGAATCCCAATTTGGAGTAAATGAGTCATTCTTTCAGGAGCTCTTATTTTAAAAATCTAATTATTATGCATATTAGTTACTAATGAGGTTGGACCACATGCTCTTTTTTTTTTTAATGTCTTTATTGGAGTATAACTGCTTTACAATGGTGTCTTAGTTCCTGCTTTATAAAAAAGTGAATCAGCTATACATATATCCCCATATATCCTCCCTCTTGCATGGTCACAAAGCACTGAGATGGTCTCCCTGTGCTACGCAGCTGCTTCCCACTAGCTATCCACTTTACATTTGGTAGTGTATATATGTCCATGCCACTCTCGCACTTCGTCCCAGCTTACCTTTCCCCCTCCCCATGTCCTCAAGTCCATTCTCTACGTCTGCATCTTTATTGCTGTCCTGCCCCTAGGTTCTTCAGAACCTTTTTTTTTTTAATTCCATATATATGTGTTAGCATACAGTATTACTCAATTTCATTTCTTTTTATGGCTGAGTAATATTCCATTGTATATATGTGCCACATCTTCTTTATCCATTCATCTGTCATGGACACTTAGGTTGCTTCCATGTCCTGGCTATTGTAAACAGAGCTGCAATGAACATTTTGGTACATGACTCTTTTTGAATTATGGTTTTCTCAGGGTATATGCCCAGTAGTGGGATTGCTGGGTCATATGGTAGTTCTGTTTTTAGTTTTTTAAGGAACCTCCATACTGTTCTCCATAGTGGCTGTATCAATTTACAGTCCCACCAACAGTGCAAGAGGGTTCCCTTTTCTCCACACCCTGTCCAGCATTTATTGTTTGTAGATTTTTTGATGATGGCCATTCTGACTGGTGTGAGATGATATCTCATTGTAGTTTTGATTTGCATTTCTCTAATGATTAATGATGTTGAGCATTCTTTCATGTGTTTGTTGGCAGTCTGTATATCTTCTTTGGAGAAATGTCTGTTTAGGTCCTCTGCCCATTTTTGGATTGCGCCGTTTGTTTTTTTGATATTGAGGTGCATGAGCTGCTTATAAATTTTGGAGATTAATCCTTTGTCAGTTGCTTCATTTGCAAATATTTTCTCCCATTCTGAGGGTTGTCTTTTCATCTTGTTTTTGGTTTCCTTTGCTGTGCAAAAGCTTTTAAATTTCGTTAGGTCCCATTTGTTCATTTGTTCATTTTTTGCTTTTATTTCCCTTACTCTAGAAGGTGGGTCAAAAAGGATCTTGCTATGATTTATGTCATAGAGTGCTCTGCCTATGTTTTCCTCTAAGAGTTTGATAGTGCCTGCCCTTACATTTAGGTCTTTAATCCATTTTGAGTTTATTTTTGTGTATGGTGTTAGGGAGTGTTCTAATTTCATTCTTTTTTTTTTTTTTTTTTTTTTTTCTTTTTGCGGTACGCAGGCCTCTCACTGTGGTGGACTCTCCCGTTGCGGAGCACAGGCTCGGAACACGCAGGCTCAGCAGCCATGGCTCACAGGCCCACCCGCTCCATGGCATGTGGGATCTTTCTGGACCGAGGCACGAACCCATGTCCCCTGCACCGGCAGGCGGACTCTCAACCACTGCACCATCATTCTTTTACATGTAGTTGTCCAGTCTTCCCAGCACCGCTTATTGAAGAGGCTGTCTTTTTTCCATTGTATATTCTTGTGTCCTTTATCAAAGATAAGGTGACCATATGTGTGTGGGTTTATCTCTGGGCTTTCTATCCTGTCCCATTGATCTATATTTCTGTTTTTTGTGCCACTACCATACTGTCTTGATGACTGTAGCTTTGTAGTATAGTCTGAAGTCCAGGAGCTTGATCCCTCCAGCTCTGTTTTTCTTTCTCAAGATTGCTTTGGCTATTCAGGGTCTTCTGTGTTTCCATACAAATCATGAAATGTTTTGTTCTAGTTCTGTGAAAAATGCCATTGGTAATTTGATAGGGATTTCATTGAATCTGTAGATTGCGTTGGGTAGTATAGTCATTTTCACAATGTTGATTCTTCCAATCCAAAAACATGGTATATCTCTCCATCTGCTTGTATCATCTTTAATTTATTTTATCAGTGTCTAATAGTTTTCTGTATACAGGTCTTTTGTCTCCTTAGGTAGGTTTATTCCAAGGTATTTTATTCTTTTTTTGCAATGGTAAATGGGAGTGTTTCCTTAATTTCTCCTTCAGATTTTTCATCATTAGTGTATAGGAATGTCAGAGATTTCTGTGCATTACTTTTGTATCCTGCTGCTTTACCAAATTCATTGATTAGCTCTAGTATTTTTCTGGTAGCATCTTTAGGATTCTCTATGTATAGTGTCATGTCATCTGCTAACAGTGACAGCTTTACTTCTTCTTTTCCGATATAGATTCCTTTTAGTTCTTTTTTCTTTTCTGATTCCTGTGGCTAAAACTTACAAAATTATGTCAAATAATAGTGGTGAGAGTGGACAGCCTTGTCCTGTTCCTGATCTTAGAGGAAATGGTTTCAGTTTTTCACCATTGAGAATGATGTATCATGTCTCATTTAAAGCTTGTGTTTCCTTATTTATTTTCATTTTGCATGATCTGTCCTTTGGTGAAAGTGAGGTGTTAAAGTCCCCTACTGTGATTGTGTTACTGCCGATTTCCCCTTTTATAGCTGTTACCATTTGCCTTATGTATTGAGGTGCTTCTATGTTGGGTACATAAATATTTACAATTGTTATATCTTCTTCTTGGATTCCCTTGATCATTATGTAGTGTCCTTCTTTGTCTCTTGTAATAGTCTTTATTTTAAAGGCTATTTTGTCTGATATGAGAATTGCTACCCCAGCATTCTTTTGATTTCCATTTGCATGGAATATCTTTTTCCATCCCCTCACTTTCAGTCTGTATGTGTCCCTCGGTCTAAAGTAGGTCTCTTGTAGACAGCATATATACGGGTCTTGTTTTTGTATGCATTCAGCCAGTCTATGTCTTTTGGTTGGAGCATTTAATCCATTTACATTTAAGGTAGTTATTGATATGTATGTTCCTATTACCATTTTCTTAATTGTTTTGGGTTTGTTATTGTAGATCTTTTCCTTCTCTTGTGTTTCCTGCCTAGAAAAGTTCCTTTTGCATTTGTTGTAAAGCTGGTTTGGTGGTGCTGAATTCCCTTAGCTTTTGCTTGTCTGTAAAGGTTTTGATTTCTGTGTCGAATCTGAATGAGATCCTTGCTGGGTAGAGTAATCTTGGTTGTAGGTTTTTCCCTTTCATCACTTTAAATATGTCCTGCCATTCCCTTCTGGCTTGCAGAGTTTCTGCTGAAAGATCAGCTGTGAACCTTATGGGGATTCCCTTGTATGTTATTTGTTGTTTTTCCCTTGCTGCTTTTAATATTTTTTTCTTTGTATTTAATTTTTGATAGTTTTATTAATATGTGTCTTGGCATGTTTCTCCTTGGATTTATCCTGTACGGGACTCTCTGTGCTTCCTGGACTTGATTAACTATTTTCTTTCCCATATTAGGGAAGTTTTCAACTATAATCTCTTCAAATATTTTCTCAGTCCCTTTCTTTTTCTCTTCTTCTTCTGGGACCCCCATAATTCGAATGTTGGTGCGTTTAATGTTGTCCCAGAGGTCTGTAAGATTGCCCTCAATTCTTTTCATTCTTTTTTCTTTATTCTGCTCTGCAGTAGTTATTTCCACTATTTTATCTTCCCCATCACTTGTCCGTTCTCCTGCCTCAGTTATTCTGCTATTGATTCTTTCTAGAGAATTTTTAATTTCATTTATTGTGGTGTTCATCATTGTTTGTTTGCTCTTTAGTTCTTCTAGGTCCTTGTTAAATATTTCTTGCATTTTGTCTATTCTATTTCCAAGATTTTGGATCATCTTTACTATCATTATTCTGAATTCTTTTTCAGGTAGACTGCCTATTTCCTCTTCATTTGTTTGGTCTGGTGGGTTTTTACCTTGCTCCTTCATCTGCTGTGTGTTTCTTTGTCTTCTCATTTTGCTTAACTTACTGTGTTTGGGGTCTCCTTTTCACAGGCTGCAGTTTCGTAGTTCCTATTGTTTTCGGTGTCTGCCTCCAGTGGCTAAGGTTGGTTCAGTGGCTTGTGGAGGCTTCCTGATGGAGGGGACTGGTGCCTGTGTTCTGGTGGATGAGGCTGGATCTTATCTTTCTGGTGGGCAGGACTGTGTCTGGTGGTGTGTTTTGGGGTGTCTGTGAACTTCTTATGATTTTCGGCAGCCTCTCTGCTAATGGGTGGGGTTGTGTTCCTGTCTTGCTAGTTGTTTGACATAGGGTGTCCAGCACTGTAGCTTGCTGGTCATTGAGTGGAGCTAGGTCTTAGCGTTGAGATGGAGATCTCTGGGAGGTTTTCACCCTTTGATATTACGTGAAGCTGGGAGGTCTCTGGTGGACCAATGTCCTGAACTCAGCTCTCCCACCTCAGAGGCTCAGGCCTGACACCTGGCCAGATCACCAAGACCCTGTCAGCCACATGGCTCAGAAGAAAACGGAGGAAAAAAAAAAGAAAGTTATCAAAATAAAAAATAATTCTTAAAAATAAAAAAATTACAAAGTAATTTTGAAAAGAAAAAAAAAGAAAGAAGAGAGCAGCCAAAGCAAATCCACCAATGATAACAAGCACTATAAACTATACTAAAGGCCTTCCCTGGTGGCGCAGTGGTTGAGAGTCCGCCTGCCGATGTAGGGGACACGGGTTCGTGCCCCGGTCCGGGAGGATCCCACATGCCGTGGAGCGGCTGGGCCCGTGAGCCATGGCCGCTGGGCCTGTGCGTCCGGAGCCTGTGCTCCGCAACGGGAGGGGCCACAACAGTGAGAGGCCCGCGTACCGCAAAAAAAAAAGTGATATCAGTCCGGCCTACCTTATAGAATCATGAAAATGAAATAGATATGGGGAATTCTTTGTAAATAAAAGCCTAAAGCATAAATGTAAGATAGTATTCTCCTTGACTTCTGTGCACCCGTAAAAAAGCAGCATTCTAAATATGGTGGAATAAAGTATGCAATGGAAGTGTTTTGCTTTAATATTTGCAAAATAATGTCATTAAAATTATGCATGAGTTACCATATTCTAGAAGAGATTTAACTCATATTTCATATTGTTTTAACTTCAGCACAGAAGCTGGGCCTCTTTGAGCCTCCCCCATTGCCACTGTCATCAGACGAATGGGAAAAAGTGAAGCAAAGATCCATCCTGCAAGGGGAGTCCATGCAGCCGTGCCCAATATGCAAAGAAGAATTCGAACTTCGCCCGCAGGTGTTTAGCGTGAGCTTAGATAAGCAGGCCCGTGGGGCATTCTCTAGTGACTGGACTCTGAACTGGGGCTAAGGGAGTCCATGCTTCATTTTCCAGTCTCTTCCTCCTATGTGACCCTCAAAGACTTACATTTTGTTTCCATTAATTAAAGTATGTGTGTGAGAAAGAGCTAAACACCCTCATTAAACAGACTTATTTACTGAATACTGTTAGTTCTCAAGTACAGAGTTTGTACAAAAGGAATGTTCCCATTCCGCTGGCTGTGAGCAGCTGGGGGTGAGCGGGGACGCTGCCGGGAGGGCACTGAGGGCAGAAGGGTGGGGAACTTTTAAGTTGTTTTGTGACTTGAAACCATAAAAGAAAAACGAAGACTGAATCTCTCCAAAGAACCTGTGGAAGGATCTTCAAGTAAAATCTTTTAACAATCTTTATTCATGAAAGTTTACCATAGTAAGATTGATGATAATATGCATAATATACAATCAATCTATGTCATAGGGGTTTTTTCTATACACACTTTGTCTGCCTAATTAAATTTTAATCTCCTGAAAGTTAGGGACTTTGCTATTCTTAGATTTTTTTTTTTTTTTGAGCTAATGGCCACCGTGTAGTGATTTCTCACATGCATAGCATTATGCTTCCTACACAGAGGCACTTGGAAATTTGCTTTAAAAAATACAGCAAATACAGTTAAAGGCAGGCTTAAAATTCACAGCCTAGGAACCCCAGCTTTACTTAACTATACTGGCACGTAAACCCTCAAACTTAATTTGCTTTAATAAGTTTCACTGTTAATGAGTTAGTTCACAGTCATACAATTTTGTTCTTTACTAATTTGAACTCACACGTTATTTTAAACATACTTATTATGTTCTAGTTCTCTATCAGAACCTAATCTTACATATATGAAAGTTGGATATTTCAGAAAGATATTAGCCCTTAAAGCACAGAAATACCTCTAGGATGATTTAGCATTTTAGTAGCAAAAGAGCTAATAAAGCCACAAGGAATCTTTCTGGCCCCAGCAACCTCTTTCGTAATTATGCTATAAATATCTAGCCTGACTGTGGTATGAAGAATGAAAGTTTGAAGTTGAATATCTTAAGGGGGAATCAGGATGCAACATGCCCACCATTTCTTCCATGTTGTTTTTTATAAATTTCTCACTATAGCATTTTTGGTTATAGATATAGACACGTGTTTATTTTGCATTTCTATTTATTGTTCTCATGTTTAGCTTTTTCCTTAGTTATAAACAATAGTTGGCATTTTCCCGACATTTAATGATTTGAGAAGGCTTCAGTTAATCTCGTATGTCTCGGAGGTAGGCATTATACCCCTTTAACAGATGAGGACATAAACAATTCACGTGATCCACAGTAGGCCAGCTCAGGAAGTGTGCTTGGGACAGCTAGAATCTAATCTGAACTTCTGGGACATTTTTAGTGTATTCACCAAGGCTGAATCGTTTATTTTTGTTATCTCAGAGAGTGTTTGCCAATAACAAATGTTTATGGACATTTAAAAGTATATATATATATATTTATTTATATATATATATAAATATATATTTTTGTTTGTTTTTTGCGGTACGCGGGCCTCTCACTGCTGCGGCCTCTCCCGTTGCGGAGCACAGGCTCCGGACGCGCAGGCTCAGCGGCCATGGCTCACGGGCCCAGCCGCTCTGCGGCATGTGGGATCCTCCCGGACCAGGGCACGAACCCGTGTCCCCTGCATCAGCAGGCGGACTCCCAACCACTACGCCACCAGGGAAGCCCTGAAAGTATATTTTAAATATACAGAGTAAAATATTATTCAATATAGATCATCAAATGTCTGTTGATAGATGAAACACTCTGAAAGATGATTCTATTGACAATGAGCAATTGAATGCACGAAAGGCTGCTGTTAGATTCAAGGCTGGTAATTAAAAAGGACCTCATTACTGAGTTTTTCCAATTTAGGGTTATTGGTGGCATGCAGTAAGTTTCAAGGAAAGGTTTTAGATCTTTCTAAGTTCTATTTGTTCTGATATTTCTTCCATTCTTCCCATTAAAGAAGAAAAGTGTAGACCAGACGAAGGCACGGTGGGGGGGGGGGGGGCGGTGGTCACTTTGAAACTGGAAAGTTTCACCAGGATCACGTGGCCCTGGGAAGGTGGAAGCCTGCACTGCTGGTGAAATGCCTCTGCCGCCTGTCTCCGTCCCACACATTCGGAGAGAGGCCGCGGGCGCCTGAGTCGCTTCGTGCTGGCTGTCCTGGTCTCACCCCTCCCTGGCCTTTCCTTCCAGAAGAGCCAGCTACCTTTTTCTTCGTTCAGTCCAAGCTCCTTTGTCACAGCCCAGAATGTCATCACTTGGTGGAGAATTTGGGTCACAGGAAGGTGGAATTTTCTGGAGACCACACTTCCCTGCATTTAAAAAAGAAAAAGTGATTCATATGTCTCTAGGGTGTATTGCTAATTAAATTCAAGAGTGCAGTTGAGTTGAACAAAGCCCTAAGGAAAGATATTTGTTTTCCTTTCTCTGCTCCCCGCCCCCCAGCCTGGGTCCTCACCAGCGTGCTCTCTCTCTTTGGATCTGCCCAGAAATACTTCTCTTTTGTAATTGTTTCCGTTTTAAATATACACTCATTCTACAGCAAACTTCATGTGTTCGTTTGATGTTTCAGATTGTTGTTAAGTTAGTTTTTCTTGTTGAGATTATATACCTGTGCTATGCTAAACTTAAACGCTAAATATTGTAAATATCAAAGTTGTTAATCTGCTTTGTAAATTTGTCAAAGAAACAACACAGCCTACTTTTTAAATAGTCAGAATTTTTCTTTTAATTAATGCATTGATGCTGCTTCTCTTTTAAACTAATTTAAACTTCAAACATCTCTGTCTTCTCGTGAACAGGTGCTGCTTTCATGTTCCCATGTGTTCCACAGGGTGAGTAACCCACGTCTGTCCCATCCTGAACTGCTCGCAGCATCCTTGTAGCTCAGAGGGGTGGAGCCTCGTCTCTCTCACTTAAAGGCTCCTCAAAGGAACCATTTATTTTATCCATAACCACCATTTATGCTTAGAAATATGACTTTAGGCTAGAGTACAATTCATCCTGTTTTGAAAAAGGTGAATTTTCTGTGGCAGAAGAGCCACCGATGTTTGTATGAGAGAGTGTGGCTGGTACGGTACGCCAGAGTGGGTGACAGCTCTCGCCCTCGGAGCTCACTGTGCAGTCGCCCGTATGCAGGGACCATCCGCCTTCACGTGAGGTGTTCCCAGAAGTTTTTGATGTATCTGCATGTATATTCTTATAAAATACCATTTTTGGAGCAAGTTTCAGGAGGAAGGTGTTAACATCTGATGAAACCTCTTCCCTTCATAATCTGAATTGGACTGTCTCATAATTACGAGAGAAAAGAACACTATAATTACATTAGAAGTAAAAATGTTGTTTATAAGTAATTACTCGTAAAATTTTAAGCGAAATGTTTTTCTTCAGGCATGCCTTCAGGCTTTTGAAAAGTTCGGAAATAAAAAAACCTGTCCTCTCTGTAGAAAGAACCAGTATCAAACCAGAGTGATTCACGACGGGGCCCGACTCTTCAGAATAAAGTGTGCGACCAGGTGAGGGGTCCCCGAGCCGCAGGAACGTGCCTGCCCATCTGAGAGGGTGCTCGGAGGCCTTTGGAAGCTGCTGGGGGGTCTTCCCTGTGGCCTGGCCGCGTCCCGGGGCTGGCACGGCGGGGCTGATGGGGTTCTGTGCTCCAGGATCCAGGCCTTCTGGAGGGGACACGTGGTCAGGAAGTGGTACCGGGAGCTGAGGAGGACGGTGCCGCCCACGGACGCCAAGTTGAGGAGAAAGTTCTTTGAAGCAAAGGTGGGTGTGACCCTCGACGCTCCGGGCCGGGTCCCTGCCAGTGACTCATGGGTCATGGAGGCCAGCGAGGCCGTGAAACCCTGAGCCTTACTTCAGTTTGGGGCTTTTTACAAATGGTTGAGATGCGGGCACCTTAAACTGGCTTTCTAATCCAGTCGGTCCATACTTTCAGATTTCCTCTTCTAGTCAACTCATAAATTCATAAAATTGGAATAAGGTTAAATTCAAAGCAACTTCTGTTTGGCCATTTTATGACAGTTGTTTAAATAAACATCCCCTGAGAAATGGAAGCGAACTTAAAAAAAAAAAAGAAAGAAAGGCCCACAGTGCAACCATTTTATTGAGGACCTCCTGGGGTCACCAAAATGCGAGCGTTTTAGAAATAAATAACTTCAGTTTCTACCCTTTCTTTTAACCATTCTTATCTGTACTTTCCGGCTTGTTTGACAACTTTCTGTTATGCGCCTCATACAAAATGGCCGGGCCCAGAGGAAGGAGCGGCTACCCGGGCCGCAGTCCCCGGTCTTCCCTCCCCAGCTCAGCGGCTTCAGGCCAACAGCTGCAGCTGTGGCCTCAGAGTCCGTGCCTGTGCTGTGAAGGCAGTAACCCCTCCCCGCAGAGCTGCTCCAGCCCTGACCCATAGCACACAGTAGGCACCGGAAATTTTGTATTTATTACTAATGTTAACATACTGTTCAAGTTAGTCTTTATGCTGTTTCAGATTTAGTGCTATAGGCCACGTTTCTTTAGGACAGCACGGTATGAGAGTATGCTATTCTGACGATGTGACCCTCAAATCACTAAGATAAAACTCACGGTCACACTTCCCTGTTACACTTATTTGTGGAAGCATCACTCACACATTTATTTCGATCTTTTCTAAACGTACCTATTTTGGGGGCTGCACTCCCACGTGGAACAATGAGTGATAGAAAATTACCCTTCACTGTGTGCGGGATCCCCTTTCTTCCGCTGTATGACTTCCGTGGGCGTGTGAAGCGTAAGGACCTTGGCCCCGTGCAGCTGCCATCAACACGTCAACCCCGTGCTGTCGTCCGACCCCCCGCCTGACCTCAGGCCGCCGGGCTGCTGTCTGTGCGTCTCCTTCTCTGGCGTCTTGCAACTTCGCCCACCTTCTGTGTGCCGGGGTGGGAGGTGTGAGGGGCTTCTTCACAGCGTCCCAGGACTGCGCGGGAATCGGAAGCGTAAGAGGATTTAGGCTCGACTCTAAAGCAGTGCGATAATAGATTTTTTTTTCTAATACCCTTCCTGATCGCTTAGGTAACTGTTCCAAGCAAGGAACAGTATGTGCAAAAAATCAGAATCATGGCTTATGTGATGTCTGTGCCTCAGACTTACCAAGAAAATATACTTGATTTGCCCTCAGGAGTAGGAGACCATTAAAGGCAGTATGTGAGCAAATGGCCTTAAAATATTGTGGATCTCGATGACGGAGGTTGAACAGTGGCTTCTGTGGCGCCGGCCGGCTGGAGATGCCCACGATGCTGTCCCCTGTCCTGGCTCTAGGAGGCGCCCCTCTGGCAGGGTGGGCAGTTCCTGCAGCCGCTCTGGCCTTTGGAGAAGTCGGGGGCAGAAGCAGGGGGGTGAGAGGCTGTGATCGAGAATCTGGGATTCTACCTTGTTTTCTCCTAGTCATTCACACCCCTTCCAGCAGGACAGGGTGCGGAGGACATCTGGGACAGGGGATGGGGTCCTGTTCTGTTGCACTTCTGTTTAGGAAATGACTCTTGCAATCTGATGATTTTTCCTACCTTTTCCTACTTGATGGAACTCACATGCTGAGCTATAGGCATGATCTAGGAAGCGTTAATCCACAACTTTAAAATGCCAGTGTGCTTCAATGGAATTTGAAAGGTGATTGAACTAGGTCACCGAATTTCATTTTACCCAGGATTCTACAGATATATCCAGACTGTATAGATGCACACAAATGATAGTTTGAGAACTATGTCAGTAAATTACTATAAGCTATTGGGTGAACAACTGTCGAGGAACTGGATTTTCACACAATCTCAAAGAATCATCCCACACATCAGTGAGAATTTATACAAAGAATGAGAAGTCTGTACCCTGGAAAGGTCTGGTAGACATCTTTGCAGCCCAGTGACCGCCACTAGCTGCACAGAGTGACCCACGGGTCCCTAATGTGCACGGGGAGCACCGGGACCGAACACTGCCTTTGCACTTTCATACCAAAGCTGCTTCACCTGAACCCAGTCGTGAGGACACATGCAACCAGGCAAATCCGAAGTGAGGAATATTCTGCAAAACAGCTGACTTCAATTGTAAAGTGTTATAAAGAAAAGAAGAGGAATGTTCTAGAACAAAGATGTCTGAGAGATATAACATTTAAATGTAATGAGAGGTCTTTGGTTGGATCCTGGATCAAAACTAAATGTAAAACCAGTGCTATAATTGGGATATGTGGGGATATGAACATGGACCATATATTATACAGTAGTCATGTGTCAGTTGTGTGTTCACTGCAGTGTCACTGTCAGGTACAGTGTCCTGGTCCTCAGGAGTCACATGCTGAAGGATTTAGGGGTGAAGTATTGTGATGTCTGCATCTAACCCTTAAATAGATCACACACCCACATATACACATGTACATCCGAAGAGAGAATACAAATGCAGTGAAATGTTAACAATTAAAATGTAAAGATAGGGCTTCCCTGGTGGCGCAGTGGTTGAGAGTCCACCTGCCGATGCAGGGGACACGGGTTCGTGCCCTGGTCCGGGAAGATCCCACATTCTGCGGAGCGGCTGGGCCCGTGAGCCATGGCCATTGACCCTGCGCATCCGCAGCCTGTGCTCCACAACAGGAGAGGCCACAACAGTGAGAGGCCCACATACCGCAAAAAAAAAAAAAAAATGTAAAGATAAACTCTATATGAAATGTAGAACTAGTGTACAGTTTCTAAATCCCAAGGAGTTGGGCTTGAGTCAGACATGAGAAGGAAGTGGGGGGGTTGGAGGGGAGGAGGAGAGGGTATAAACAAAAATGGAATTCACTCCTTACACCAGAATATATTCCATACAGAACAAAGAGTTAAACATGAAAACTTAAACAGAGTAATTTTAGAAGAAGGCATTAAAAATAAATTCCTCATGTGGGAGTGAGAAGGACCTCTCTGGTAGGATCTGTAAAACGATAAACACACACAAACCATAACAGAAAGGATTGGTAACTACATAAAACTTCAAAACATATGTATAGGGAGAAAAAATTGAAAGACCAATGACAAATCAGGAAAACATATTTGCAATTCAAAGGACTAGAAGCAAATTTCCTTAATATGTGACAAGCAGTTTACAGGACTACGGATACGTGATTACTATATAAAAAGACGCTCAACCTTACTCATAATTAGAGAAAACTAAACTAAAGCAAGAATAAGAACCTATTTCACCTATTAGATTGGCAAGAATTGAAAATTTTGATAATTATCTAGAGCTGATAAGAAGGAGGGGGAAATAGTCTTATAAGCCATTGGTAGAACTAAGAATGTACCATCCTGCTGGCTGACAGTTCCCTTTGATCCCTTCTCTAGAAATTTACCCCCCAGATATGCTCATAATGTTTTCTAAGATACATTCATGAGTATGTTAACTATAGCAATGATTATAAAAGAGGAAGAACGATAAACAACCCAAGACCCTGCCACCAAGGAAGCATGCATACAATGATTTCTTCATAGCAATTATGAAGACCAAAGTGGATATATATGTGGTGATATAAAAAGATTTCCTACAGGGACTTCCCTTGTGGTCCAGTGGTTAGGGCTCCACGTTTCCACTGCAGGGGGCACGGGTTCGATCCCTGGTCAGGGAAATAAAATCCCGAATGCCACGCAGCATGGCCAAAAAATAAAAAAAAAAAAGATTCCGTACAAGTCAGGAAAAGGCAACAAGAAAGGATAATGTGTAGAAAACGTAAGATGATAGGATAACAGTTACAACAAACAACAATTGAGATAAATTTCTGTATTAACAGATTCTTGAATTACATTGAAAAAAATCTGCTAGTAGCTGCTTATGGGAGATTTGAACCAAATGAAACAAAAATGTTCTACACAAAGACATGCTCAAGAATAAATGAGGAATGCACAAACAAAAGAAATAAAATAGAAAATCACAATAAAATAAATGAATTTTAAAGTGTATTTGGGAATCTAACATACACTATTCTGGTGTTCATGACACTGCTATTCTGTGGTACATAGCTAAAGCTTTACTTAGAGGACAGTAGTGTCAAATACATTTATTATTGAACAAGAAAGATGAAAGAATAATGAACCAACCATTCAAATCTTTAAATGTAGGAAGTAGAAAGTATAAAAATAAAATAAGTAATTTATTAGGATAAAAGTAAAACTGGTAAATGAAGCCAATAGCTGGTACTTTGGAAAAGAGAAACTATAAGATAAACAGCTCATCAGAGTTTAAAAAACATTAACAGTGAGGTGGATGGACCTAGAATCTGTCATACAGAGTGAAGTAAGCCAGAAAGAGAAAAACAAATGCCGTGTGCTAACACATATATATGGAATCTAAAAAAAAGAAAAAGTGGTTCTGATGAACCTAGGAGCAGGACAGGAATAAAGACGCAGATGGAGAGAATGGACTTGAGGACACGGGGAGGCGGAAGGGTAAGCTGGGACGAAGTGAGAGAGTGGCATTGACATATATACACTACCAAATGTAAAACAGATAGCTAGTGGGAAGCAGCCACATAGCACAGGGAGATCAGCTCGGTGCTTTGTGACCACCTAGAGGGGTGGGATAGGGAGGGTGGGAGGGAGAGGCAAGAGAGAGGGGATATGGGGATATATGTATACATATAGCTGATTCACTTTGTTATACAGCAGAAACTAACACAACATTGTAAAGCAATTACACTCCAATAAAGCTGTTAAAAAAGAAAAAAAAGCTCTTCCAAAAAAAAAAAAAAAAAAACAGGTACAACTACGAGGTAAAGTCTCACCAGGGTTAAAACAAATTAGATAAAGCAGAATGCAGATACACAGAATGGGAGGCATAATCACATATGTGGAAATTATCTCTAAATTATAAAAGACTATTGTATACAACTTTGTGCTGTTAAATCTGAAAATATAATTGAAATTACCTCCTATAAAAATAGCAAACATAGAAAGAAATATAAAATATAAAAATGACTGAGAAAGGGGCTTCCCTGGTGGCGCAGTGGTTATGAGTCCACCTGCCAATGCAGGGGACTCTGGTGGGTATGAGCCCTGGTCCAGGAAGATCCCCCATGCCTTGGAGCACCTAAGCCCGTGAGCCACAACTACTGAGCCTACACTCTAGAGCCTGTGACCCACAACTACTGAAGCTCACACACCTAGAGCTCATGCTCCACAACAAGAGAAGCCACCACAATGAGAAGTCCATGCACCGCAACGAAGAGCAGCCCCTGCTCGCTGCAACTAGAGAAAGCCCGCGCGCAGCAATGAAGACCTAATGCAGCCAAAAATAAAATAAATTTTAAGAAAATGACAGAAAAATGATACTAAAGCATCTCAATCTTTACTGAAAATATATTAAATTTAACAGCCATTCCTAATAATGACAGCGAACTAGAACTAAATGAAATTTCCTTGTCTCAATAAAGACTATATATCAGAAACTAAAAACACATTATTTTAGATAGTGAAACCCTAAAGATGCTAAATAGGTTACCCACAATCACACTTTGGCCATTCCTTGCCAATGCAATAATACAAGAAAACAAAAATACAATGTGTGTGCATTATATAATCCATATTTACTGTCTATACACATGGATTTTAAATCTATAAAATCATTTGAAAAATTATTAGAACTAAACCATTAGATGTTCAAATTCAAGATAAATATGCAATAATAATTGCATCCTGTATAGCAACAATAATCAGATATAAAATGCAATGGAAAAGGATCCCTTTCATAATAGTTAATACCTAAAAATAAACTTACAAGAAATATATAAATACTGATAAGGAAAAGTTTTTCTGAGGATGACATTGGCAATATGGCCAAATAAGTTGTCCCTCACTTGTATTCCCCCTAACCAGCAACATAGCTTGGCATTCATCCACGGACAAAACTGCCTTAGTGGGAGCTGTGGGATCCAGCTCCATAAGCCAAGGGACCCGGGAGGAGTCTCACCCACCCAAGCGTCGAGTCACAGGCACACACATCTTGG
The DNA here is from genome assembly GCF_964374135.1 of Grampus griseus. Lineage (NCBI taxonomy): Eukaryota > Metazoa > Chordata > Mammalia > Artiodactyla > Delphinidae > Grampus > Grampus griseus. Next base: position 1,817,209 of record NC_139003.1, on the reverse strand, counting down.
TCCAGGCTGTGGACCCTGAAGTGGCCCTTGAACCTGCTCCAGGCTGCCGCAGCCCCTCTCACCTGCAGCCTGGGTGCCCCTGGAGAGCACTGCCTTAGACAATCACCTACCAACAAGAAAGCCTTTGTGGAAGCCCACGTTTCCAAAGGCAAAGTTCCAGCACACTGTTGGAACAACAAAAAGAAATACAAGTTTGGACACATTGGAGAGGGAAAGAATAGCCTGACTTTACCCACGTCACCCTCCCCCCAAGGAAGCACAGCTCAGGGCCAAGTGATTTCCCCCACAGGGGAAAATGAGGGCATGTGAGTAAGTGCCTGGCTTCCCCAGCCATGTGGGACACTGCCAAAGAGGCTCATCTTTCCCTCACCCCATCCAGAGTACTGAATTATGAGCCACATGACTGGGGATGGAAAAGACTGGGGAAGCAGTAAATAGGACTCTCAGAGGACATTAAAGGGATATGGATCCTACCAACAGTGTTGAGGACTCCATCAAGAAGCCCCCTCAGGAGCCACTGGGGATGCCTCTCCTGTAGCTCCCTCTCCTGGCCCCAGCACTCCACATGCCTCGCCCACACCACGTGGCTGGCTCCCTGGGTGCACCCCTGATAGTGAGAGCCAGCTTTGGCAGATAGCTAGTGAGCATGTGCAGAAAGCCAGCCCGGGTCTGCAGGCAGGGAGGCACCACCGACTCGAGCTCCAGCCTCACCTTGGGAAAGCAAAGGAGGCTGTCAGCACCTAGCCTGATGTGTTGCAGGATTGAGAGAAGGCACACATGCTTGGAATTCTGCCACAGAGGGAGCAAGGAGCGTGGAGCAGGCATATCCACAGACCGTCTGAGAAGCCTCAGTATCCCAGCAGGGCTGGTGGAAGGGATTTCTCTCCTGAAGCCAGTCAGTAACGACTGGGGGAGGTGACTGCTTCCTCAGATGCAAAGACAGCAACACAAGACTTCAAGGAACATGAAAATCAAGGAAATATGACAACACCAAAGGATCACACTAATCTTCCAATAACTGACCTCAAAGACATGGAGATCTGTGATTTACGTGATAAAGAATTCAAAATAAATGTTTTGAGGAAGCTCGATGAGCTACAAGAAAATACAGAAAAACCACTCAACGAAATCAGGAAAACAATACAGGAACAAAATGAGAAGTTTAACAGAGGGACAGAAAAAATTAAAAAGAACCAAGCAAATTCTGGAGCTGAAGTATACAATGAATGAAATGGAAAATTCAGTAGAAAGCATCAACATTAGAACGGATCAACCAGAAGAATAAGCCTGTGAATTAGAAGACAAAACCTTTGAAATTATTCAGTAGGAGGAGAACAAAGAAAAAAGAAAGAAAAAGAGTGAAGAAAGCATATGTGATCTTTGGGATACAGCAGAAGAAACAATTTGTAAATTATTAGAGTCCCAGGAGAAGAGAGGAAGAAGGAGGCAGAAAGGATATAAAGAAATAATGGCTGAGAACTTCCCAGATGGGGGAGAGATTTAGATATCCAAGTGTATGAAGCTCATAGGTCACCAAACAAACTCAACTTAAAGAGATCTTCTCCAAGACACATTACAATAAAACTCAAAAATCAAAGACAAAGAGAGAATCTTAAAAGCAGCAAGAGACAATAAGCTTGTAACTAACTTAACAAGAAAATGCCCATAGGCTAACTGGATTTCTCAGCAGAAACCTCAGAAGATGCCCAAGTGCTAAAAGGAAAACACTGCCAACCAAGAATACTCTATCTGGCAAAGATGTCCTTCAGAAATGAAGGAGAGATTAAAGACTTTCACAGACAAACAAAAGCTGAGGGAGTTCATCACTAGACCTGCCTCACGAGAAACGCTGAAAGGAGTTTTTCAAGCTTAAAAGAAAGGAGGCTAATTAGTAACATGAAAACATATGAATATATATATCACACTTGTAAAAGAAAGTACATAGTCAAATTCAGAATATTCTAATATTGTAGTATTATGGTGTATTAACCACTTAACTCTCTTATAAAGGTTAAAGGACAAAAGTATTAAAAATAACTATAGCTACAATAATTTGTTAATGAATATACACTATAAAAAAGATGTAAATTGTGACATCAAAAACACAAAAGGGGGGAGTAAGAGGGTAAAGTTTTTGTATGCAGTCAAAGTTATCAGTGTGAAATACACTTATACCTGTACGATGTTTTATATAAGCCTCACGGTAACCACAAAGCAAAACCCTACAGTAGATACCCTAAGATCAAGAGAAAGGATGAGTGTGTACCACCCTGCAAAGTCATCAGTTCACAGTGGAGTGCAGCAAGTGAGGAAGAAAGGAACAAGGGAACTACAAAACAGCCAGAAGACAATAAGGTGGCATTAGTAAGTCCTCATCTATCAGTAATTACTCTTAATGCAAATGAATTAATTTCTCCAATCAAAAGGCATAGAATGACTGGATAGATAAAAAACAAAACTCATATGCTGCCGACAAGAGACTCACTCCACCATTAAGGGCACAAATAGGCTCAAAGTGCAGGGACAGAAAAAGATATTCTACTCATGTGGAACCCAAAAGAGAGCAGGGGTAGCTATGCTTCTGTTAGACAAAATGGACTTTAAAGCTGTAACAGACAGAAAAGGTCATTATATAATTATAAAGTGATTAATTCATCAAGAGGATATAACAAAAATTAACTCAAAATGCATCAAAGACTTAAACCTAAAGCCTGAAACCACAAAACTCCTAGAAGAAAGCACAGGGGCAGGGAATTCCCTGCCAGTCCAGTGGTTAAGACTTCGCCTTCCAGTGCAGGGGCCGTGGGTTCGATTCCTGGTCAGGGAACTAAGATCCCACACCACGGGGCAAATAAGCCCGCGTGCCACAACTACTGAGCTCACACGCCTCAACGAGAGAGCCCGTGTGCCGCAAACTACAGAGCCCACGTGCTCTGGAGCCCTCGTGCCACAACTAGAGAGAAACTTGCGCACCACAACTAAGAGCCTCCGTGCTACAACTAAGACCCGATGCAGCCAAAAAAAGAAAAATAAATTAATTAAATTAAATAAATATTTAAAAAAAGAAAGAAAGCACAGGGGAAAATCTTGACAATGGTCTCAGCAATGATTTTTTGGATATAACACCAAAAACACAAGCAACAAAAGCAAAAATAAATAAAGGGACTACATCAAACTTAATAGCTTCTGCACATCACTGGAAACAGTCTACAAAATGAAAAAAGACAACTTACAAATTGGGAGAAAATATTTGCAAATCATATATCTCATAAGGGGTTTTTATCCAAAATATATAAAGAACACATACAACTCAATAGCCAAAAAACCCAAATGTCTGATTAAAAAACTGGGCAGAGGAGGTGAATAGGCATTTTTCTGAAGACATAACAAATGGCCAACAGGTACATGAAAAAGGTCTTCAGTATCACTAATCATCAGGGAAATGCAAATCAACACCACAATGAGATATCACCTCACACCTCTTAGAATGACTGTCATCAAAAAGACAACAAATACCAAGTGTTGGTGATGTGGAGAAAAGGGAGCCCTCCTGCACTGTTGGTGGGAATGTAAATTGGTGCAGCCTCTATGGAGAACAGTATGGAGGTTCCTCAAAAAATTAAAAGTAGGACTACCATATGACCCAGCAATCCCACTCCTGGGCATCTGTCCTTCCAAAGGAAATGAAACCGAGATCTCACAGAGATCTCTGCACTTCCCTGTTCATGGCAGCATTAGGCACAGCAGCCCAGACACGGAAACAACCTAAGTGTCCGTCAACAGATAAATGGATAAGAAGATGTGGTACATCTACAATGGAATTCAGCCAGGAGAAAGAAAGAAATCCTACCATTTGCAACAACATGAATGAACCTTGAGGACGTTATGCTAAATGAAATAAATCAGGCAGAGAAAGACAAATATGGTATGATTCCGCTTATGTGTAGAATCTAAAAAAGTCGAACTCAAAGAAACAGAGCAGATGGTTGTGGCCAGGGGCTTGGGGAGAGGGGTGGGGGGAATGGGGAGATGCCGGTCAGAGAGCAAGCTTCCAGTTAGATGTCCTAATGCACAGCATGGTGCCTACAGTTGCCAGTATGGTATTAGAGCCTTGAAAGTTGCCAAGAGATCTGAAACGTTCTCACCACAAAAAAGAAATGGCAACTGTGTGAGATGATGGGGGTGTTAACTGACCTTCCAGTGGTCATCGCTTCCCAACATATAAATGCATCACATCATCACACTGTACACCTTAAACTTACACCATGGTGTACATCAGTTATATCCCAATAAGGCTGTAATGAGGTAGAACATCCTTGTTAAATATCAAAAGATATATAAAATTTTGGTAACTAAGATTCTTGTGAAATGTTAGATGAACAGGTGATGAACCAGCAGAAAGTCACCCACCTCAGTGCACAGGGATTCTAAGTCTACAGTAAAGGACACATATGAGATCAGTGAAGAAAAAGATTGAGAAAATCAATTAATTTATGCATTCATGTGAAGGAGAAAAATAGACATTACTTCATACCTTATCCTCAAAAAAGTTCCACATGGATTAATTATGTAAATACTTTTTAAGTGAATAAATAAAATTAGTAGAATACAACATAGATGTCATACTGGGCACTGAGCTCTGCCCGCACTCTGGCAGGGGGAACGGCCTGGTGACCCCAGTGTGAGGTAGAAGCTTCGACGCTGACGCTGCAGGTGGAGCGAGGGGTCAGCGGCCCCCACCTCGCCAGGCCGCTGTGCAGAAAAGCACTGGACACACTGACGGTCGACAAGGCAAAGTGACCGCCTTCACTTGGATTTTTAGTAACAGTGGAGCATTGGCTTATACATACATTAAGACACATATATTCTTTAGGGGTTTCGGCTATTTTCTTGTGGTTTTTAAAAGATGTAATCCTGTGAGTAGAATAAGTATTTCACAGTGCAATACTAGAACAGCCTGATGACAAAGAATGTTAGACATGAAACAACCATGCACCCTGAGTTAGTAAAGAGAGAAATCATCATCCAGAGGTGCCTTTAGGAAAGACTTTTATCTTAGTTTAATAGTGTACCCCATTTTACAAAAGAATTAAATAGCATTTTTCTAATGATAGAAACTAAATTTATTCAGTTCATCAAGGAACAAACGTGTGTTTCAGTAACAAAATAAGTTTGAACTGATCATTTTCCTTTAAATACCTGTAAAAATACTTTAACTTAAGCTTGTCAGTATAATGAGGCTTTAAAGTCTAGAAATCACAGGTGAAGATATTTAAAATAAAAATATAACTCTTGGTCCTGGATTCTCATTATATTCATCTTTACAGTTTTTCAGAGCTAAACATGTACCCTGAAGCCCAGCCTCAGAAGAATTGGGGTCTGTAGGTTTCCTAGTAATAGATGCAGTGAAAGATAAATTCCAAAGCCAAAGTGAACAGTGAGTTCATCAAGGCTCCTTGGGGCCGGAGACAAGCTCTGTGACAGGGACATTCCAGGAGTGCCAGGTTTCCTGCACAGGCCTGCCTTTCAGCTCTGCAGTTTGACACCCGTGTCTTCACCCCGTCACCCTCCTCACAACCTAAATGTGCACAGAACTTTAGATCAGTGTGCTATGAGGGATCCAGTGTTTGAATTTTAGAAATCGGAGCGTTTACAAAGCAAAATGTGCAGTGACCACAGGATCAGATACGGTAAAATTCTTCATTACCTGTGGAACAACAGTTCTTGAATCTGGGGTGTCGTGCAACCAACAGCCACATTTCTAAGCTGAATTTCCATACTCACCACTGGTGACAGTTACAGTAATGCAAATTCGTCTTATGTTTACTCTACACAATTGAAATTGCAAATTTCATGCGATACATCCCGCTGCCCAAGGCAGACAGATAAATGTCGGGTCTACCACCTCATCGGTCAGTCAGACCAAGACACTGCAGCAGCTTCTGCCTTCTCCCCCCGCAGCCTGCTGCAATTCTGTACCCCAGCGGTCTCCAGACCTTTGGAGTCTACCGATGGTCAAAGAGAGACTCGGGGCTCCAACAAGGTCACTGCCAACTTTCAAAACCTTTCTATTTTGCCAAGTAAGAGTTAAAACCAAGCATCATACACCATCAGAATCATCTCATAAAAGGAGGACTATTTTTCAACACCAGGAAAGTTGGAAATACTTGACCACACACTAAAGGATATGCCTTTACACTGAACCGTTTAGCTTTAAGAAATTTCACTCCACTGAATTCACTTATTTTCTTTTCTGGCAGATGGGTGAAAACTTCTTTGTCATACTTGGGAACCACTGGTTTAATTACCTTCAGGGAAAAGAAGTCTAATCAACAGAAAAGAAAGGCAAAGAGGGATAATAATGTGATATTTTTAGGCACAATGAATGAGGAAGTGCTTGTTTCCTTTAAAGTTTCAAGATCTCACCAAGATGGATATGTTTTTAATACTCTAGATTAGATTAGCTCAGGCCATTCTATTTTTATAAATTAATCTATCTTACTTGCAAAAGAACTGTGGCCTTGCATTTTCACTCTTCTGTTGCAGAGGGGATTAATGAAGTCTTTTCTTACCTTAGTCTTCCTGCATCTACTGGGTCTTAACTAATTAGTAGAATACAGAGGTCATCTTTCTACAAATAGTCATGCTTCCATATGCTGAGGATTTCTCTCCGCAGATCTGCCTTGCTCTGAAATATCACTGGCACATTCCTAACAAGACTGAAACAGAGCAAAGTGAAGTTGTGTCACACTGTAGGTTCTTTTAAATAGATGGCAGTCCCGTGGTAAGAACTGTGCGGGTCAAATGTTGCGTTTTGTACCCACAAGTAAGTGTCAGAAAGTAACCTTGAGTCAGCAGCGCCTTTGTCATGGAGGGCGCTGGGGCCGTAGGGATGATCCAGGAGGCCTGGTGCGCTCTTGCGTCGTCTGGTGAACTCAGATCAAAGCCGCCTGGAGAGGTCACTAGAGCTGCTGTGCTCATACCTGTCACCAGTGTGTACAGAAAGCCCAAGTGTTGCCCAGAATGCAGTGGTTGGTCCTTGAATGCCTTTGATCCTTATCTAGAAATTCTGCTAGCATATGTCATATAATTGAGGTATGGCCTTTTATTGCTGCAATTAAAACTTTTCAAATGCATTATACTATCTCAACCCAAGCTAAAAGTCCTGACCATTGTTTAAAAAGTGAGGTTAGGGATTTGTCAGATGCTGTGGTTGACTTTAGGGGCTGCCGCTCCCACACCCTCCCGCAGGAGATTTCTCTTACTTTTTTTCATTTACATCTCGCCAAACAGCATAATGGTCTTAAAGTTTGTTTAGTCCTTTGGCTTCCTTTATCACATAGAGATGGCAAACATTCTGTTGCTAACTTGAAGTGGCTCCAAGCAGCAAGACGGGGAGGATATTAAACCAGTAAAAGCTTATCAACTGATTCATTGATATGCTGTAAATTCCAGGCTTTTCACTTGGCTTTTGAGGGCGGCCGTAAGTCAACACATTAGTAAGCAATTGCTGACATCAAGATGGATGCTGAGAGGGGCCTCCTGGGCAGACAGAGTTCACCTGGGCACTTTTGTTAGGATATTTTTTTTACTGTTTAGCCAGGATGTACTTGTAAATGACCAGTAATTGCTTTATATATCAATAACCTGAATTTGTAATGACTTAATTTATCAAATATCTGAAATGTGAGACTTAAAAAGAAAAATATAAGAAGATATTCATTTTTTTAATTGAAAAATGTATGTATTTTGTCCATAGAATTAATATTAACCCCTAGTTTGAAAACTAGACCTCGATCGTCTTTGCATGTGTGGTGCTTGCCTTTTCAATCAGGGAAGGCCTCTGACCCGTGTGACAGTGAGGCAGTAAACAGGAGAAGAAGGATGCTAATCACACAGGAATTCGACATTTAAGAAATATTTCATAATAGCTACACTTAGGACACTGCTCTGACCTGGCCACGATAGGTAGTCCGTAAATATATAATGATTTAAGTTTTTAAAATATTACCCTTGCTAACTTTCCAATACTTGAAGCACAAGAATAAAGACAGTCACATCAGTTCACGTTTAGAAATTTGCCATAAATATAAACTGAAGGATTTTCGGTATGTTTATTAACAAGCTAACGTCAATGTTATAATTAGAAGCCAAACGTTGATGCCTCACTGAATCTTGACACGGCAGGTTCCTTCAGCATCATTCCACGCAGACACTGTCCTTTTTTTTAATCCCCACAAAGGAACTTGTACTGCAGTCCTTTAGAATATGCACATTAGGGCATGTATGTGTCTCCATTTCTAATCTATTGCAAACTTAAAGTCGACATTTTTTATTGAACGCTAAGGGCCTCACCAAGATGAATCTAAAGAACGAGGAGATAAGAAATACACACAGGAAAAAGGTATGAGCATCCAGCCGGTGACAAGTGTCAAGCGAAGGGGCCAAAAGTGCTCTCTGGGCGTCCGGAGAGAGCGCACGTCCAGCCCAGGCGCGGGGGACGCACGGCCGTGCAGAGGTCGCAGAGACGGAGGAGCATGACGGTCATTCGTGGGCTGAGTGAGTCTGGCCAGACCGGAAGATCCCTACGGCAAAGTAGTGCCTTTCCTGAGGAGAGGCGGGGGCGAGGCTGGGGAGAAGCTGGCATCAGCGATGGAGGGCGAGGTGGGGACGGCAGTGTCCCCTGCAGGCGGTGAGGGTGAGGGAGCAGCTGGGGTCGCCTGGCCTACGCCTGCCCGCTCCTCCTCTGCCCCTGCACCTCGCTGTCAGACCCTCTCTTCCGCACCCTCTCCCGGCCCCACCCCGCCTTCCTGCTGGGTTGGGCGCCCTGTCGTTAAAGGAACAAGATGTGCCCCAGCCCGGCCCGGCCCAGGCTCCTCTGGGACCCATCTATGCTTTCTATCCCTCACCCTGCCACAGCTAAACGGCAGGGTAAAGGCAAAATTACTTAGCTTAGGTTGAATAACCTGCATTTTAAGTCTTTAACCACCACTGCATATAAAGGGGATTGTTATTTTTCTCATTTACGACATGCTTTCCATTTAAGCCGAGGAAGAAAGCATGGTCGTTAACGAGTGTGAAAGTGATGCCAGGTGTGGCGGACAGGAAAATACAAAGGAGCACACCTGCGTCCGGCACTGACCCTGCACCTCGCCCGTTCAGAACGTGGTTCCAGGTGGGGAGCGGCTGTTTTCAAGCGGCCTCTGCAGACCCGAGCATCGCCCCGGAGCCCCTGCCTGCTTCCCCACCAGACTCACGGCCTCCTCTGGGTGCGCCCCACCTTCCTGGAGGGAAAGAGGCAGGAAACACTCTTTGACAACGGTATCAGTTTCAACCAGCCGTGTCATGGAGAAACCCCGAAGAGACGAAGGGGCAGGGAGCAGACTAAGGTCGGAGGCCAGCGTGGCCGGCCGGGCGCATTAAGACCCGCCCTCCACAGAGGCACTAGCTGCATCTGCGAAACTGACGAGCCCATTTCTTCAGCAAGTGTTTCTGCTGTGTCCCCCGTAACTGGCATACAGAGCGACCCACAAACAGAGGCGGGAACCCGGGGACCCAGGGAGAATTCTGCACGGTGGGCCAGCGTTGAGCGCAGCACTCCCAGCGCCTGAGCTGACAGTGAGAAGGAATGGAGGCGGCCTGCAGCGCAGGGAGGCGACATCAGGGACTGTCCCCACTGGGGCCACGTGGGACCCAGCGGCGTGCACACCAGCTCCAACTCAAGCCGTGAGAACTCACTTAACGTGTAGGAAGAGCACCACAGAGATACCTCGCCACACACGTGACATTAACATATATATACAGAGAGGGATATATAAATACTCGTGGCCTCCACATTTACTCCGTTGCTCTCTTAAGTGACCTTTGAAAGCTCACGGGGACACCTCACACTTGGGAGTTGGGTGGTTACGTCTCCAGGAATGATGACTAAAGCTGTGTTAAATAACTTTGACTCAAAAATTAATCGGGAAACTTCTATGATGGCAGTTCTCAAGCATGAGTGAGCATCAGAACCCCGTGGGGGTTGTTCAACCACAGACGGCTGCTTCCTACCTGCAGGTTCTGACCCAGGAGGGCTGGGCTGGCCCGGGAGTTGGCATTGCTAACAAGTTACCAGGTGATGCAGATGCTGCGGGTCCAGGGACCTCACCTGAGAAGAAGCATCGTGATCCTTTCACACCAACCTGTCTGCTCCAAGTAGCACTTCTGTTCAGAACTAATTTGAGAACATACCTCACAATCTGAGACACTCTGGAACAGAACGTGATCCTTTTTATTCTGAGGTATCATTTTGGAGGAAGAAAAGACCTTACCTTACAGGTCTAAATGGGAAATATCTCACACTTCAAGAAAACCCAATTTACAGAAAACGTGAGTTATAAAACATTAATTGGAAGGCAGCTGTATGCATTTCCAAGTAATTCTTCCTTTTATAAAGTATCGGGAACTCTCCTACTTTCAATAATTTATCTGGAGATTATCAGGTATTTGAAAGGCTGAGGAACAGAGAAAATGAAACACTGCCAGCTGGAGCCCATAAGTTAGGGTCCAGCTGCCAGGCAAGTGTAATTAGAATCAGCAAGAAACAGAACTGGATTCATAGATGGAAAAGCTTCTTCCTCCAGACCTCCAAGTATGGCTGAAAATCAACTGCATGCAAAACCCCAAAACACAGGTGCCTGGATTCAAAGCCCGTGGGCCGCCTGCCGTGTTACAGCACGGCCTTTCCCTGAAACCCAGCACGCATCCTGGTTAACACCCAGGGACCAAGGCTGGGCAGGCTCACTCACCACAGCCGCTGCCCGCTGCCCGCTGCCCGCTGCCCGTGCAGGCTCGAGTCTTCTTGCAGGACAGATGGGAATTGGAAGGGAACACCAGGTCCGTGAAGGCAACTTCTAATGGAGGTGACTTACACAGACATGGCATCCCACCAGGTTATCCACATAAAAACAAATGAACAGACAAACCACGCACACCGGATGTCCAGTAGAGTAGGATACTTGAAATGGGAAAGTCCCCCACGTCCATGGAGAACACGTTCCACGCATCACGCTCCTAAATGACTGCCAGGTTCGATGGGCTGAGTTCCTTTCATCCTGCCCAGTTCCGTGAAAGAGCCACAATCTCTCAACCAGGACACTGCTAATTGCTGAAACAAATAAACCCCTAATTTCAGCGACTGAAAATAGAAGCTTCAGTGACCTGAGTCACAGCATGCCACCCTGTGAGACACAGATACTGTCCCCCCACCATCCTTTTGCCCTACCACCCCCTGGGCCTCAGAGCCCTGTGTGTCCAGCCCAGAGACCCCATTCCCATTGGAAATGCTGTGTCACGTGGCCCCACCTAGCACAGGGGGAATGGGGAATGTCGTTTCTGGATGGGACACCAACTTCTGCAGACTGCTCTGTGCTGGGGAAGGACGAGCAAGACAGCCATCAGGTGACAGCCACCACTGCCACACCCTTTAAACAACAGATCACCCCTACCACTTACATCAGTCTTGAAACGTTTAACAAAGGAGCTATCGGAGTGGCCCTGGCTTGGCTACCTCTCTGTGCCCAGACATGACGGTCACTCCTTTCTAGTGTATGTCTTTCTGAGCCACGAGGCCACGCCGTCCAGTGCAGGGAGCCACAAGCCACCTGTGGCCGTCCAGTCCAGATGGAGATGGGATGCGCGTGCACAACACGCTCGGATTTCAAAGCCTTTCAGGGAGGAAAGAATATAAAGATCTCAGTAGCTTATTCAACTGATACATTTTGAAGTGATAAATATTTTGGATACGTTGGGTTACGTAAAATATTAAATTTAATTCCACCTATTTAGAAACTTTTCTTAATGTGGCTCCTATAAATTTTAAGATTAGACATGGCTCACGTGACATTTCTTGCGGACGGTGTTGATCTAGACTAGCTGGTGAAGCCTTACATTTCAGAAAGTTCTAAAAACAATTATACTAAAAGGGTTTTTTCCAAGTATATCATACAGCACTTTGAGAAGACCAGGGAGAGAAAAAAAATAAGACCAAATACATCCCTATCCCCAAATCTCTTTAATAAAAACCATTTACTCCTGTGCCCCAGCTGTTCACAGGCCTTTTTCTTTTCTTTAACTTTTTATTGGAGTATAGTTGATTCACAATGTTGTGTTAGTTTCAGGTGAAAAGCAAAGTGAATCAGTTATACATATACATACATCCACTCTTTTTTAGGTTCTTCTCCCATATGGGTCATTACAGAGTACTGAGTAGAGTTCCCTGTGCTATGCAGTAGGTCCTTATTAGTTACCTATTTTATATGTAGTAGTGTGTATATGTCAATCCCAGTCTTCCAATTTATCCCTCTCCCCTCACCCCCGGTAACCGTAAGTTTGTTTTCTAAATCTGTGACTATTTCCGTTTTGTAGATAAATTCATACTGAGTGAAGTAAGTCAGGCAGAGAAAGACAAATATCATATGATAGCGCTTGTATGTGGAATTAAAAAGAAAAGGGAGGGGGTACAAATGAACTTGCCCAGTCTTTTCTCATAAGATTCCCTCAACAGCGAACGTAACTTGCCCAAGGTCACTCAGCTAGTAACTGAGAATCTGGATTTGAACCCACAGTGATAATCCAGGTCTTTACAATGTAACTGAAATCCATGAAACTCTTTTTCCTTCCCAGCCCATCTAAGGAGACCAACTTCTGGAATCTTGAAGCCCTTTGGAATCACAATAACACTCACCCATCTAGGCATCCCTGCTAATGTGTATGTTCCTGAAAAATCATGCAGGACTTATGGGAAAATGGGCAAGCCATCTAAAACCTGCGCAACTGTAACCAAAACACTAACAAAAACCCTAAAAAGTTTAAGACGTTAAATTTCTAATAAACCAATAACTATACGACCTTGTCTCTTTTAAAAAGGAGTGGATGGCATCTTGATGGAAGGGTATACACAGAAGACTTAAAGATTCCTAATTTGGGAGATTACAATTCACAGAGATCAGAGAGACTCACACAGTAAATATTTCCAAAGGCCAGACTGAGTCCAGAGTAGGGAGGCTGGAGGCTATCACAGTTTCACTACTTTGCAGTGAGCAACTGTTACCACTGAACGGACCAAAAATGCACACACTTTGGTCCATCTGGGGGAAGTCACGCGAGTCCACGTGCCTCCCACGTGATCTAGGCGTGTTGCATTTTACGAATCACAGGTGAGGGAACTTGCACTGCCAATGCGTGCATCCCCCTGGCCACTCTGGTTCGCTGCCGTCGGGAGGCCGCAGCCAGCAACTCACTCATTTGTCCTGCGAGCACTGTGCTTTTCTAAATCGTTTTGTATCAAAATACAGACTTTTATAAAAGGACTGAGCTTGGAACATTGGAGACTGTATTTAAGGCTAATACTTCTAAAGCAGAACCGAAGTTTGAGATAAAATGTAACGCGCCGTCTCCATATCGACGCTCGCGGTGAAAACAGGATTTTAAGGTAAATCCTGAAGGCGTGTTCTGTAGCAAGGGGACAAACAATTGTCCACAAACTGATTAACTCAGCTTATTTTTTAAGGTCCTTAGGCAAGTGGTGGGGTTCAAAGTTATGATTTTAGAGCTTGGTGAGAAAAGCAGAATGAGTAACCGGTTTGAAAGAAAGAGATAATCTTTCTCTTGGAAAGATTTTCTAAATGTTTTTTAAAACTTTTTTTAAAGTTTTTTAAAACTTTTTTTTTCTAACTTTCTAAATGTTTTTTAAAAAACATATTTTCAAACGTTCACACTAAAATGATCATTCACAATCTGCAACCACAGGGGAAGATGCTGTGGAGCAAGGGGAAGCGACGCAGCTCTCATTAGCGATGGCCTGGTGGTGCCCCAGGAAAGCGGCACTGTGCAGTGACCATCCCTGTGAAGACTAGAGTAACTGGTACCAGACCAGGATGACCATGTGACTACTTGTGCAAAATTCTAATCCTTTCTCCTCTCATCTTCTCATCAATGTATTCCCTGCTAACAAGCAAGGCTTACAACCAGGTGCCCCGTTCTGGTAAAATCTCTGCACCAATTCTCTGGACTTGGAGTGATTAAGGAAATCGCCGTGTGTCTATTTCCCCAAGAAATACTATTCAGAGGCAGGGCCTTAGGGAAATTAGCAGGAAGGGTGGTCGGGACTCAAGAAGGGGCTTCCCTTCAACCTACCTCCAGAACTTCTCACTGCCTGTGAGTAAGTGTGCCCCCGCCGTGTCCCCAGTTCACAGAAATCAGCCACCGCCTGCTGTGCTCTTACCACACGGACATAGACGAGCTCTTCTCAGAGATCGACCGCTGCCTGGCCCTCAACCGCAGCGTGCTGCAGCAGCTGGAGTACACATGTGGCCACGAGCTCACGGAAGAGGACTGGGGGAAGATCCAGACACAGGTAGGCTGTGCCCAGGACAGGACTGCCCGCGGCTCTGCAGTGCTGCTTGGGGGGGGACCCACCAGGAGGGGGGGGCCCGGCCTGTGCCCACAGCACGTGGGGCCCCAGGACCTTCACCACCCACTCTGGGGTGAGCGCCAAGGCCCTTGAGTGTGAAATTCCGCTTTGATGATGGCATTTTGTGAAAGCGCCGAGGGAAAAGGCCTCCCCACATGCTCCTCCCCCGCCCCCCGGAGCTTCCCCGCAGGTCCCAGCCTGCCCTCCTCTTGCATCTGTAGGAGCCGTGAAAGAACGACACTCCAAATCCCACAGAGGAAACACTTGCTTAGAAAATCACAGAAAGAGGAAAATGTGTAAAGAAGTTTAGCAGCTACACAGTATCAAGAATTTTGAAAAAGACTACTCTTCCTTGCCTAATTAAAAGAAAATCTATATTATTAATGTTCAGCATTTTATAAACTATTTGTGTTTCAAAATGGGTTATCCCAGGTGGGTTTCTACCCTTTCCATTTTTCATAAGACTAGCAGAGTACGTATATAATGAATGCCATTTTAACACAGAATGAAGTGTCTTCATTTTTAGAAGATCCACGTCTGTCAGTATACAGCTCTCACTCAAATTTCCGGAACTTCCTATCATGATGAAACTAACAACCTGCGTGACCAACTCCCGCGTCCTTCTGTGTTGCAGGCCCTGCCGGGGACAGCCCCAAGCGCTCGTCTGCCTCAGCCCGCTCTCCGTGGGCAGCCAGGCTCACCCGGCGCCCTCGTCACGGCACACGGTCCTCCTGTCCTGCTCACACGTGTTTCACCACACGTGTCTCCTTGCTCTGGAGGAGTTCTCCTTGGGGGACAGTTCTCCCTTCCACGTGTGTCCTCTCTGCCGCTCTTGCTATCCAAAGAAAATCCTTGAATGTTGAATTCACAGGAATAAAATTATATAATTCGGGGGGAAAGGTTTACCTTAATTTTGGTGGTTGTACTTAGGAAAGCTAACGATATTTTAAAAGCTGACAACCCATCCAATTTTAGTCTTTATAAAAAGAAAACTTCAGATTCATGAGTTTAATCAGTTGAAGTAAGTGAGGCACGGACTAAAACCTTCTGTCTCAGAGGTTCTGTAATTTGCTGATTTGCTCTGCGTCTAGTGGGCCAGCTGGAATTGCTCGTAACGGTAAAGGGACTCCCTTCTGACACAGTAGCCTGGCTCACTGGCCCATTTCCACAGCGGTTCTGATTGGCCCGCAGGGGGGCTGCCGGTAGGGTTACAATACTCTGTCTTCCCAGGCCTGGCCCCTGCGCGGCTGGGTACTTACCTACAGCTAGTGTCGACCACAAGCTAGTAACCTAAAGGTCCTCTGCCGCTCCTAACTCTTGCTTTACTGTTGTACTTCAGCACTTTGAATATATAAACCCAAGATATGAAAATAAAATATCCAGTGGTTTCAACATGAGAAAATAGTAAATCACATAGTAATGACTTAGAGCCACATACACTGTTCTAGTTCATACGTGAAGAAATCCACGAAATCTTCCTGGGAGCCCGGTCACTTACAAGAATGAAGCGCAGCTGTGATGGTGAGGTGCCCCAGCTGCTGGAACAGATGAGGCCCAAGCCTCAGGGACGGACAAAGCGGCCTGTTCTTTTGAACCGCAGCCCTTCGGCAGCGGGTGAGGGCTGAGGGGCTTCTCTAAGTGGACCCTGGCTCGTGGCCCGTGGCTTGTGGCTCTGCCCGGGCTCCCCAGTGACTCTCCCATGTGCTGAGGCAGAGACGTTTGTGGCCACGCCGGGGCACCTGGCACACAAGACTGCAGCCACAGCTAACTGCAGGCAAGGAGACAGGAAGCCCGGCCTGGGAGGAAAAAGACAGACAGGTTGCCAAGGCCAGGAGCAGGCCTGCCAAGGGTGCAGAACAGCCCCAGTGTCGTGTGGGAGGAAATACTAAATGTATGTTCCTATTTATTTTTTACCCCATCCTTTTAAAACACTCATCTGATATGTTTTACTTATATATAGCCATACACATGTACGTCACTTAAATGAGTAAATCCACATATACTGGCGTGTGCTCACTTTTCAATGGTGGAGTTACAGGGGGCATGGACGTCAGGCTGGCTGGTTATCAGGGAAACTATCACAGTGGAGCTGTTCTGATCTGATGTGACTTTTACAAAATTTGGAGACTAACGTGGAGAATGATTTAAAGAGTGAGCGAACACTTCTGTTGTGAGACAGCAGAGGGAGGCTGGATCCCAGACCTCACTTTTCCGTTCAGAAGGCCCACGAGGCAGAGCACAGCCATGCGGTGAAGGCTGGGTCAGGCTGATTCCAGGCCCCAAACTGGAATCTGTGGGGAGAGTCCGGGGATGCCCAGGTCACTCAGTAAGAGGCCCCTCAGGGCCATGTGTGACCATGTCCCTGCACTCCTGTCCCTGGGCACGATGGCTGGGTGTGGCTGCCCAGACGCCCGGCAGTCCTGCCTGCTTTAGGAACCCATTTCTCAAGCCTTCCCACTGAATCTGTGAGCTGTCAAAAGTCCTTCCAGCAAACTCTTTTCCTGCTTAAGTGAGCACAGCCCGTCTCTGCTCTTTGCAACCAAGTACTCTACTGACTAGGCCTTAGTTAACTGTAGAAAGCGGGCGCACAGGGAAAATCAGTGAGGATGGAAATCTGGGATTGGTCAACACTGGGGAACATGGCAGTGAAAACCCCATGAGTGTTCAGGGGTGAGTCTCACACAGCTGTGAAAGTCTATGGCACATCAGGTAATTCTCTTATTGACAAGTCTTCTGGAACAGCATGCCCAACAAAGCCTTGGGGAGACCAAGTTACAAGCACAGAACAGTAAAAAAAAAAAAAAAAAAAAAAAAAAAAGCACTTCAGTGGAGTAGCTGCTTCTCTGGACGGTTTGAAGACGACAGCACATTCTCAGGTCAAGCCACAAACACCACGCGGACTTTTCTACGATTACATCACAGCCTCTTCAGGTCTCATTTGAAAATGGGTCGTTGTCCAAGAAAGAGTTGGGGCCCTAAGCAGCATGCGTTTGGTGGAGGACTCACTTGGGAGAGGGAAAGTCTGTGATGCTATTTAAATCCGTGTATAATCCATAAATTTCTGGAATTATTTACAAATACCATTTTTACCTTTCCAAGTGGTTGGGTATTTAGTTTATTATCATTTTGATTAGTAAATCCCGGTTTTGTTTCATTTTATCAGGGAGTATGATTTTATCGTCCCACTGCTGTAAAAATGCTTAGGACAAGCAGCGTTTATTACTTATCTGTTGGATGGGGGCCGCCTGCTCTGTGGTGGCTCAGCTGGGCTTGGCTGCAAACTGCCTTAGATCCAGATGTGCTCCCTGAGCTTGGTGAACTTGGCTTCTGGCACCTGCAACCAAAGAGCTCTGATGAGCACAAGATAGCACAAACTAAGGTGGAACCAGAGAAGAGAAAGAAACAAGAGGACTTCCCTGGCGGTCCAGTGCTTGAGACTCCTTGCTTCCACTGCAGGCGGCACAGGTTCGATCCCTGGTCGGGGAGCTGGCGTCCTGCATGCCGCGTGGTGCAGCCAAAAAAAAAACAAAGAAAGAAAGAAAGAAAGAAACAAGCGGTAGCAAAAGAAGGCAAGAAGGAGGCTGAGCTCCACTGGAGGAACACCCCGCACACCTGAGCTAGCAGTGGCCCCAAACAGGAAAACCATGTGTTATGCGATTCCTCCCGTCCGGGAGTTAAAGAGAGTTCAGGGAGAAAATGGCTGCCCTCTCTCTCTCTTCAGGAAAAGTGCCTCCTCTCTCTCATTTTTTGACTTGGTAACTGGGGTGGCTGTGGAGTACGGCTCGGATCTCCTTTCAAGAACACCGGCCGTGGGGAGCCAGCTGGCTGACGTTCTCCAGCCGCTGTCCCTCGACGTCAGACTCGGAGCTCAAGCCAAGGCCACGCGCCCCCCAGGCTGCTCCCGAGCACTTGGGGTCCAGACAACCCACACCAACAGTCCTCCCATCTCACAGACCACCATTCCCCATGCTCACCTCAGACAGGGCTTTTCCCACAAAAAGGCGGCTGCATGACATCATAAACAGATGGTGTTCACTTTGAGGTCCCAAGATGCAGTGGTGAGTTTCATGGGACAGATATTGTAAAGTATTCCTCATACAGGCTGATGACCTCACACCGAGGTCAACGTGTACTGATACACCTCAACGGACAACAGGGTGTGGACAGGTAACTTCCTCCCGGGGAAGCTGAGAGCCCGCAGAGGACACGCGAAGACGAGGCCCCGAGTCTGCCCTGAAGTGAGCGCTAACGGCTCCAGAGTGCCATGGGGATCGCAGCTCTTATTCTAGTGGCGCAAACTCAGATGCCTTCTGCGGCCAAGCGACGACAGATAAGCGGGAAAGCAGCTGGTTACTGATTAGGATCCATGATCCTGAAACACGGAACTTAACGTTGCCAGATTATCTCATTTTTAAAGACACTATCTCTCACTCAAAAGACATTGAGGATTTTGACTCTGATGACAATATGGTACTGGCATAAAAAGACAAATAGATCAGTGGAGCAGAACAGAGAGCCCAGCAATAAACCCACGCATATATGATCGAGAGCAAAGGATATACAGTGAAGAAAGGAAAGTCTCTTTAATAAATGGTGCTGGGAAAACTGGACAGCTACACGCAAAAGAGTGATGCTGGACCCCAGTCTTAAACTATATACAAAAATCAACTCAAAATGTACTTAAGGACTTGAACGTAAGAACTGAAACCATAAAACTTCTAGAATACACAGGTGGTAAGCTCCTTGACATAAATCTCAGCAATTATTTTTTGGATCTGACACCAAAAGCAATACAACAAAAGCAAAAATAAATAAACAAAAAATATAAAATAAACAAGCTTCTGCAAAACAAATAATCAACAAAATGAAAAGGCAACAACCTACAGAATGGGAGAAAATATCTGCAAATCATATATCTGTTAAGGGGTTAATATCCAAAAATACACAAAGAACTTATACAGCTCAATAGCAAAAAAACCCCCAAATAATCTGATTAGAAAACAGACAGAAGATCTGAATAAACATTTTTCCAAATAAGACATACAGGTGGCCAACAGGTACATGAAAAGATGCTCAACATCAGTAATCAACAGGAAAATACAAATCAAAACCACAATGAGATATCACCTCACAACTGCTAGAACGACTACTATCAAAAAGACAAGAAACAAGTGCTGGTGAGGGTGTGGAGAAAAGGGAGCCCTCCTGCACTGTTGGTGGGAATGTAAATTGGCATAGCCACCATGGAGAGCAGTATGATGGTTCCTCAAAAAACTAAAAATAGAACTACCAAATGATTTAGCAATTCCACTTCTGGGTATGTATCCAGAAGAAATGAAATCAGGATCTCCAAGAGATGTCTGCATCCCCATATTCACTGCAGCATTATTTCCAATAACCAAGTCATGAAGACAATTTTAAGCGTCCATCACTGGATGGTTAGAGAACATGTGGTATGTAAAATATTATTCCTCTGTAAAAAGGAAATTCTGCCATTTGTGACAACATGGATGGAACTTAAAGCCATCACACTAAGTGAAATAAGAGAAAGACAAATACCAATATGATCTCACTCGTATGTGGAATCTAAAAAACCAAAAACCAAACTCATAGATACAGAGGACAAATTGGCGGTGGCCAGTGGAAGGGGGGTGGAGGTGGTGAGCAAAATGGGTGAAGGGGGTCAAAAGGTACAAACTCACAGTTATAAAATAAGTCCTGGGGATGTAACGTGCAGCATGGGGACGAGGGTTAACAACACTCTACTGGAACCATCAAATGCTTACTTTATGCTTTCTGCAGGGAGTGTGGATGTACATCTAACTTACCTAAAATGGTGTAAGACTTTTTAAAAACTTTATCCCTGGTTCTCATGGTAGTGTTAGGGGATGAAGTTTTCTGTAAGCCCCAATACCCAGTTGTAATATTGAATTCATGAGCCCAGGCCAATAACCTATCTCTGCCCAGAGAGTGAAAGGCCTAAGAAGATTAAAGATTACACTTTGGCAAAATTCTTTGTTACATGATATTTCTGAAATTTTGAAATAATCTAGATGTACAAAAAAGTTATAACAATAGAATTCCCATGTAGCCTTCACCCAGCTTCCCCTCATGTTAACATGCCATAGTAAAATTGTCTAAACCAGAAACTAACATTGATACAACAGTGTTAACTAATCTACAAATCTGATCAGTTGTCTCTGAGTTGTTTTGTGAACAAGAATTTTCTTCGCCAACAAGAATGCTAATGTCTAAAAGAATGTACCTTCCAAAGTATAAGCCAAGTGTATACAAGAGCCCCATGAAATGAAGAGTACGTCTAAGTATTCATAATTCCGAACACAAGGTTAGTGTTTGCTACATTGAAAGAGGCGAATAATCTTCAAAACAGTTTATGAGATATACTAATTAGTTTCAGGTTATAGAATTTAGAAATAAGCTTGGTTTTATGGACAACTGGTTTATAGAAAAGGCACTGAAATCACACATATTTACTGTATTGCCACAACTGACTCGTCATCTGGGGAAACAATACAGCTGATCAACGATCAGCTGGAACTGCATTCAGGTGCTCACGGCGGACCTGACTGCGGGGGCCTGAGTGCAAGACGAGTTGCCATCTCCTAGGGAGCCCCAGGAGGGCAGGCAGGGCAGCTGTGCACCCCACGGGCACCCAAGCTCTTGTGACTGCCCATCTCCCAGGGAAGTAAGTTCATGGTGGGAAGTGGCTCAGAGTCCCAGTCATAATTCCCTGTCACATCCACGGTGCTTCTCCTGGTGGACTCACTTCTTGGAGTCACCTTTCCGGGGGCCCTACACAGCAATCTCCCTAATCACCCCTGAGCCATGTGGCCACAGCTACCTGCCGTGGGGGGCTGGGTGCACTGCCACCTTACAGAAAACTGGACTTGTGTTGCTTAGCATGAAGGAGAACAGTTGTGTGCCAGTGACGGTCTGCACAGCCACTATCTCATTCCTTTCATCAAAATAAACTCCAGATAAAGGAATGCCTTATTACCAAAAAACAAAGGCTTAAAAGTAGTTACGTTTGAGGTGATGAAAATGCTCTGGAATTAGATGGTGGTGATGTTTGTGAATATACTTAATGTTAAAAGAGAAAAACCACAGGCCCAAAATGGTCACTTGTGTCACTTGTGCTAAAGCCCATGATACCTGACCTAACTGCAGTTTCAGCCTTCACCAGAAACGTAATCTTGATCAACCAGTCTGGAATCTTCTAGTCTTCACCAAGGAGGTAGTCTGCCACATGGGCCCTCTCCACCCCCAGAAGAAGAAGAGGCAATCTGCATGATGAAACCCTTGCTGTTCCCTTCCCCCCAAATGATGTCTTGAACTAAAAATATTCCTTCCTTTTCTTTGGCTAATAGCTCCCTTGTCCCACCCTCCTCCCTGTAAAAACCTTCTGCTTTGTACAACCCCTGGGAGCTCCTTCTAGTTGCTAGATGGGATGCTGCCCTATCATAAGCCACCTAATAAGGCCAAGTAGATCCTCAATTACTTGGTTGAATTTTGTGTTTTGAACACTAGCACCAGTGAACTGTATACTGAGAATGAATTTTATGGTGCATGGTCAAGCCCCCCAGGATGGCTGCACTCTTGCTCTCTGGACATCCCCTGCTGGACCAGTCCTGGCCTCACCTATACCCTACTCACCTGGCTGATCTACCCTCTTCATCACAGAACCTGATCAGTAACTGCCTACACGCTTGTCCCTGGCCCTAGCTACTGACCGTCCTAATCTTCCCATCCACTAGGATAGTGGATCTTCCACTAGGATAGTCTCCCTGGTAACCAGCCAACCTGACGTCCATCCCCCGTAACCATCACCCCTGCCCCGCCCCACAGCCAGAGGTGCCGCTGCAGGACTTTGCTTCAGAGGTAAGATCCTGGGTCCAATAAACCACTGATGTCTCTGTTGCCACCACCAGGCTCTTTCTTTGGTCTCGCGACTGGGCAATTACAGGGCTTGCAGGCCTGTAGGATGCAGCCCAACACGTGATATGTGAGCTACATCTTAATTAAAGGAGTTAGAGACAAAAACGGGTAAATTTTTTTCCCTTGGAGTAGGGACTCTTGGAGTAGGGAAGTCCTAAGTACGATATCAAAAAACTTATGGGAAATTGTCAATTTTGACTACTTCAAAATTTTAGATTTCCATGTAGCAGAAAACAATGTGAACAAGTTAAAAAAACAAATAACTTGGAAAAATATTTACAACACAACAGAAAGACAAATATTTACTGCTGTAATGGAAAGGTTTTATAAAACAATAAGAAATACCAAAAGTGGGCTAAGAATATTTAGTAACTCATAAAAGCAGAAATACAAATAGTTGCTAAAATTCTTCTTAAAGTTTCCCCCACTAGTTATTAAAAGTGTGAGAAAAACAGTATTTGCCCATCAAGTTGCCACTAATGTAAAAGACTGGCAAAATCCAGTGTCAGCTAGACACACACAGGCTGCTGCTGAGAGCATGTTGATGTGGTCTTTCTCTTGGAAGTGTGCATTCTCTTTGATCCACTTTCATGTCTAGGAACTATGTGACATTGTGACTTATAATAAAAAATCCACATGTGGTCCTCCTCCATTTCTGGAACAGAGCTCTGAAGCCCCTTGGAATTTCCTAAGTGATAAGAGGATAAGGGTATCTTTTTATATTCGTAACAAGCCCCTTTCAACCACACCTGGGCTTCCGTGAATGAGGTGACTTTTTTTTTCTAATTGAAGTAGAGTTCATTTACAATATTGTGTTAGTTTCAGGTGTACAGTCATTCGGTTATACATATATGTATTTATCTATATTCTTTTTTTCTGATTCTTTTCCATTATAGTTTGCTACAAGATATTGAATATACTTCTCTGTGCTGTACAGTAGATCCTTGCTGTTTATTTATTTTATATATGGTAGTGTGTATCTGTTAATCCCATACTCCCAATTTGTCTCCCCACTCTTCCTCTTTGGTACCCATAAGTTTGTTTTCTATGTCTGAATTTGTTTTATAAATAAGTTCATTTGTACCACTTTTTAGATTCCACATATAAGTGGTATCATATGATACTTGCCTTTCTCTGTCTGACTTACTGCATTATTTCATTCTTTTTTATGGCTGAGTAACATTCCGTTGTGTACATGTTCTTTATGCATTCATCTGTCAATGGACATTTAGGTTGTTTCCATGTCTTGGCTATTGTAACTAGTGCTGCTATGAACATTGGGGTGCATGTAAATTTTCTAATTAGAGTTTTCTCCAGATACATGCCCAGGAGTGGGATTACAGGATCATACGGTAACTCTATCTTTAGATTTTTTAAGGAACCTCCACACTGTTTCCCATAGTGGCTGCACCAATTCCCACCACTGTGTAGGAGGGTTCCCTTTTCTCCACACTGAATGAGGTGACTTCTGGAAACTCCCCAAGGATGGCCAGGGGAACCAACCAACTAATTAGGGGTCAGACCCACCCTCCTGACCTCTGGGGAGTGGAAAGGGGCTGGAGGGTGAGCTCATCGCTAGTGGCCAATCATTTAATCCATCACACCTATATAGTGAAGCCTCCATACACACGAAAACCGCTAACTGAAGGGACTCCGAGAGCTTCCGGGTCGGTGAACGCATGGAGGCTCTAGGATAGTGGGGCACCCCGACAGGGTGGGGAAGCTCAGTGCCCCTTCCCCGAATCTGGCCTGTGCATCTCTTCCATCCGGCTGTTCCTGACTTGTATCCTTTATGGGAAACAGGTAATCTAGCAAGTCAACTGTTTTCCAGCATTCTGTGACCTGCTCTAGCAAACTACTGAACTGGAGGAGAGGGTCTTGGGACCCTCTGATGTAAAGCGGGTTGTTCAGAAGCACAGGGACAGCCTGGGCTTGGGATCAGCATCTGAAGTGGGGGGACGGGGCGGGTAGGCAGCCAGTCTTATTGGGACTGAGTCCCTAACATGTGGGTGTGCACTAATTTCATGAAGATAGTGTCAGAATTGAATTGAATTGTAGGACACCCATGTAGTTATCCACAGAGAATTGGAGAAATACTTGGTGTAGAAAAAAACCCCACACATTTGGTGGCTACAAGTGAAACAGGGAGAGTACGAGAAAGGAGTTTTTCATTATAAACTTCTAAGGAGATAATAAAACAGTGTGCTAAGATACATGTAGAAAGCTATTTGTTAGTATTTACAGTAGTTAGAAATTGGAAATAATCTAGACACCCATCCCTAAGGAGTTGATTAAAATATGGTCCATGGGGCTTCCCTGGTGGCGCAGTGGTTGAGAGTCTGCCTGCCGATGCAGGGAACACGGGTTCGTGCCCTGGTCTGGGAAGATCCCACGTGCCACGGAGCAGCTAGGCCCGTGAGCCACGGCCACTGAGCCTGCGTGTCCGGAGCCTGTGCTCCGCAACGGGAGAGGCCACACAGTGACAGGCCCGCGTACCGAAAAAAATATATATATATGGTCCATACACATCAAGAGGAATACTATATAGCCATTCAATGGAATGACGTAAACCTACACCTATTGGTAGGAAAAAAAGCTCATGAACAAAGGGGTTTCCATATACGTACGACAATCCTGTGGTGGCATGTGGTTCGTCACAGAGCAACCACATGGAATTACAGTGACAATTTAAACGCTGGAACTTGACTTCTATCAGGCAAATCAGCAGAAACACCGTAACGGTCCAATATCATTGCACAACCCCCCACCTTTTCTGGCTGAGCTGCGAGGCTTGTGGGACCTCAGATCCCCGACCAGGGATTGAACCCACCAGGCCTCGGCAGGGAAAGCACTGTGTCCTAACCACTGGACCACCAGGGAATTCCTCACTGCCTTTTGTAGGCAGACTTGGCTTCTATTTCAAAGACAAAGCCTCATAAGGAAACTGTAATTAATTTAATGTTTGATACATCTAGACTTTCAAGCTTATCCAAATAAACATGAGGATGTGGAGACTCAAAAATGCTTTCTTGTTTGTTACAAGTTTTTAACATAGCCTGTACGATTCCAAAATCCTCATCATAATTTAAGAAATGATGATTTTAGGCAACTCCAGTAGATGAAAAATTTCCACAAGGATAAGTGAGGACTCACTTAGAAAAGCCCCATATGGACCAGATAAATGCTGAATGGCCTTTACGGAGCTGGTCTCAGTTGTTCCTATACAGCCCCCACTAGCAAAAATTTTAAAATCTTATTTACTCCTTTATAGGATCTGCTACAACTAATTGTGACATTATCTTAAAAGTGTCAAGCAACTATAAGAGAACATTTAAATAAATTATTTAAAATTACAGCTAATACTTATCAAGTACCTAACATTTCAGGCCCTGTGTCAGTGGCTGTGGCATGTCGGCCACAGCCTGGTGCACATGTAACACATACATAGATACACATACACAGATACATATGCACAGATACACATGCACTGATACACATGCACTGATACACATGCACAGATACACATGCACTGATACACATGCACAGATACACATGCACAGATACACATACACACACAGATACACATGCACAGATACACATGCATTGATACACGTGCACCAATACACATACACTGATACACATGCACAGACACACATACACTGATACACATGCACAGATACACACACAGATACACATGCACAGATACACATGCAGATACACATGCACAGATACACATGCACTGATACACATGCACAGATACACATACAGATACACATACACTGATACACACGCACTGATACACAGATACACATGCACTGATACACACGCACAGATACACATGCACTGATACACACGCACAGATACACATACACTGATACACAGATACACATACACAGATACACATACATAGATACAGAAGCCACCTGGCGTTTTCCACTACATGGTACACAGGTGTGATTCCCCCCTTTCAGATTGGTAGATAACTATGGCTACTGTTTCCTCACGCTTTTTCACAACCGCAGGTCCTGCCCCTTTTACCTGTTGAGGAAAGGAATGCAGAAATCATGAGGAAACCGAAGCTCTGGTCCGCCCACACTGGGGCTCAAGGCCGCCAGTTCCAGGCTTGTGCTCGCTGAGCACCAGTGGCTCACAGCGGCTCTGCCTAAACCCCTCCCAAATGCAGAGCTCGCTGGACTGCGGGAAACCTGCAGGGCTGCGACCTGTGACACGTGGAGCAGAGCCATCATCTTTAAAAAACTTTTCCCGAACCATTTTCTTCCTTCCAAGGCAATCAAGCCGCATTCTTAAAGCCCAAGTGTCTCACACGCGCTCTCTACCTGGTTCAGGGTCCTCACCAAGCACCACGAAGAGAGGTAACAATTTTAAACAAGTCCCTTTGTTTGGTCTCAGAGGCTCTGATCTTAGACAGGGCTCTGTCAACTAGGCTCAGGGCCTCCTGTGTGAAAACAGGTGCCTTCTTTCCATCGGCCGTAAGTGGTAAGTAAAGTCTATCTGAGAAGCAATGTTTATAAAGTGGTTAAGCGTAAGGACTCAGGAGCCAGCTGGCACGGGATTCGAATCCTTTGTTCTGTGGGTCCCCGGGCAGGTTACTTAACCTCTCTGTGCTTTAGCTTCCTCATCTGCAAAGTGGGAATATTAACAGTACCCACTTCACAGGATTGTCAGGAGGATTAAATAAGTTACATATTTAAATAAACATGCATATACACACACATATAAAATGCTTAGAACAATACCTGGCACAGGAAAGCACTATTTAAGTGGCTACTGCTATTATTATTATTGCTGTTATTACCAATTTAAAGCAGTTAAGTCCCTTTTGCAAGCTATATACATAAAATTGGTCTCATTTTAGAACCACATCTTAGATATCTGCTTATGTTATCTGCATTACTAAATGTTTAGCTGCATAACTGAGAAAGAATCAAGTCTGCTTGAGTTTCTAAGGCCTAGAAATATGGACCCTGGGACTATGCCACACTTCTGCAACTCCCCACCAGCACTAAGACAAGCAGAAAGACAGACAATGTTCAAACACTTGACTCAATATCCTGGCGTTGGAAAATTCTGAACCACCCGACTGGAGTCACTAAGAAATCAAAACCCCCAAACCAGGAAGAGGTGAGACTCAGTGATACCGACCTGCGTTCACAGACAGCTCTTCAACTCCCTAGTTGTGTGACCTCAGCAAACCTCACCCTTCGTGTGTTTGGGCCCCTTCTCTGTAGAATGGAGGCGTGTATTTCCCCATTTCCCAGGTCTCCGGGCTGCTGACAGCAAGAACACCACACCGCCTCCTCCCTCCCCCCACGCCCCCTTCGCCTCCTTGACCTCGAGGTCTGATGAGATGCCACAGTGAGGACTAAAAAGAGAAAAGAAGTGAATCACTGCTGAGACTGAAGTCGAGAGAGGATGAGAGAGAGTGGAGGTGATGAGAAACTCTCTGAACAGGCACAGGCCGGGGAGGGACAGGTGCTAGCATCAGCAATAATACCTCTGTCACCCCGTCCTCAAGCCCACTGTTAAGCCCACAGAGAAAAACTGTAGAAGATTTCCAGAGGGCTGTGAAGGGAAGGCTCCAGAAGGGTCCCAAATCCTCGATCCTCAGGGTCACTGTTTGTGAGCAGTACATTCTTTTAATAATAGCTTTTCAAAGGGAAAGACATTACATCCTTCACATAGTATTCTTAGAAACTGAAAAAACTTTCTTCCTCAGATTCACAGCCCACATTTGAATCTCAGCGTCCTCACACTGAGACACTGAAGATCCTTGTTTCTCTCCGGTCCTCAGAAGACATGCACAGCAGCTGCTGCTGCCCTGCTTTCTGTAATCCATGCTTGTGAGAACCTGACTTCTTCACACCTTTAGAAGAGCACAGCACCAAAGTCATATCCAGGATGACTGGGTTTTGTGTGAATTTCTTGTTTGATTACATTTGAAAAAATGTTTCCTAATTGAACTGCAAAGAATTGGAAGTTAAATAACTTATCTTGAAAACTAGCTCCCAGCACTACTCCTTTAAGACATACGGATCAATCACTTAGTTTTGAAATTTTATAATCCACTTTTTAGAGTCTGAGCGATTTCTACTGATTTTAATTACATTCTTTTCAGTGGAACAAGTAATTTGCATATGCAATCCTTTTGTTTCAGTGGTATCTGCAATAATGAATTTTACCTGAACAATATTCAAAAGCCAAAAAAATGCTTTGTATTCTTTCAGCCAGGAAATGACTTGGTGGTTTGTGTCAAGTATTTTTTTTTAAAAACCAACAAAACAGAATAGAAGAAGCCAGCATGCATCACACACAGTAAAAGTAGGCACTGTTTTGTTAAATTTTTGTTTGTGTATAGCAGTATGTATGTGTGTGTGAGTTACAATGTAGACTGGAATTCTTACTCTGGTCAGAAGTCTGAAAGCCACTGCCGTAGAGGCTTCTGTTTGTCAGTGAATGAACCACATGCTAAAGGCCTTTGCCTTCCAAGCACTCTGGATTAAGCTGCTCACACCACAATCAGGTATATGGCTCAGTCCTTCAATGGAAGAAATTAGAGAAATCAAACCTAAATAAGTCAAAGAAATAACATACATGATTTCAATTACTGATGCTACATTTTAGGTTGCAAGAAATTGATCAAAAACTCCCCAACAAAAAGGAGAGAAAATATCCACTCCTCCCTCAGTTCAACATTCCATAAGAATAGTTATTGCCCTTTATAAAACTGAAATGAAAATAACCTACATACACCCTTAAGTTTTAGCCATGATGGTATTTAAGATTAAAAATAAAAAACACATTTGAGTACTTGTAAACCAAAATATGAAATCATTTAGTAAAACTTTAATTTCTGAGACATTTAAAAAGTCACACTAAAAGTATCTCACAGAAACAAGACTGATAACCTGTAAACAAAACACTCTGTAAACAAAAATAATTTGCCAGTGCATCCAAACATTATTTTTAAAGTAACATCATACCAATTTTTTAAAAGTTTAAAAAGTCAGTACTGCATGTATCCTCATACTTAAAAAAAAATTATTTTAAGAACTCTGCCTTTATATACTAAATACTGCTAACAACATAGAAAGCCACCTAGGGCTTTCACGCGATGTAAGCCTGTGTTGCTGGCAAATAAGGCGGTTACAGAGGCCACAGGGAGGCTGACTGCTCCAGAAAACCAGGCAGAAGCCGGTGCCCCGAAGGTCAGGTATATATGCACCTTTGACGCACCCGAGACTGAGAACCACCAGGAAGCTTTCATTCTCATCCACTGTCAACCCCTCAGCGTGGCACTGAAGGTGCCACCTGTGTGTGTGTGTGTGTGTAATTTTCACATAAAGTCTCATATTTACAGCAGGTCTATTTTTACACAGAATGTATATAAAGCTAAACAAATTTTAAATCTAAGAAATATCTTGGAAAATCAGTAAAAATCATTACAAACATTATAATCTGTAAAATTTATAACTTCAAAATAATTTATTTACATACTGTAGAACCAATGAATGATAAGAATTGGCTCAGTCTCCTCAAGAAACTTTGTGATTGCAGTGCCTAATGCCCTTTTAAAACAGATCCTAGTGGTGAGAAAAAATAAAAGGAGCATTTGATTTAATGCAGTCAGTGATGTACCCCACCCACTTAGAAGGAAGGCAGTTTCAGGCCCGTCCGACCGCCGGCACCGGGACCTCAGACCTGAGGCCTCGTGCTCGCCCTCCACTGCACGCACAACTGCAGTAACAGGAAGCTCACGGGTGCCTGTCTGTCCTTACCTCAGTGCGCCGCAGCCACTTCTGCCACAGGTGCACATGCCAGCCTCCAGCGTGCATGCAGGAGAAGCGCCTGCATTTAGAGTAAGTGTCTCACTCAAGAGGAAGACTGCGCTTGTGACCAGGAATGCACCAGGTGTTGCTAGAGCCTCAGGTGGTTGTCATTACGTGCAGACCGAGGATGTGACAACCTATATTTGCTTCCACAGAAGGCATCTGGCACCCAAGGTTCAAAACCGTCCCTCTGCTCCACACAGCAGTGAAGAAGCATCCACTAAGAGCTTCAGGAATTTATAATACATTTCACTCCTTACTAATCCAAACCTGGCTTAAGTCCTCTGATGGAAAGAAACTTTCAAATGAACAAAGAGTTGATATAGACATTGAAAAGTTTAATATTTTACTCAAAAATTTTCAGACATCTTACAAATACCCAGAAGCTCTTCCTCTGGATGTCTGCCCTGAAATTAGTGTAAGTTAAAAGTGATATTCTTTTATTTAAAGGAATTCTTTTCTCTTCTCCCCTTGACCTGGTCTGCTCAAAGCAAGCAAGTTTCAGTAAAAATCAAAACTTGCAATTAACACTTAAATAGGTATAATTACCAGTAAAATTAGAAAGCAGCCAATTTTTATTCATTTTCTCAGTATGTGGATCTTATGCTGAGAAATTCACCCATACTAGACTGGTGGTATTTACTGAGTGTTGTTTAGAATCACAAAATGTTCTTTTATTTTAAAACTAAGCTGCATTTTAACAGGAAGAGAAGCTCAGAAGGAAATGCAGAGGTATAAATAAAGGAGAAGTATACACAATGGAGCTTTGGGTTACTTTCTCTTATTATATTGGATCTAAGTGGAAATTTTTGATGTCAAAATATATATAGCCTGTTTTTCATAAATTTCTCCAAAAAAACCCTTTAAATTCAACAATTTGAGAAAACTGTTCTTTTACGTGTGTCTGAACACAACCTGTTGCCAAACACACAGCGCATATGAACATATGTGGTTATAGAGGCTGCATGATATGAACTGTGTGCAAGTGGACCCATCTGCTATTTTTGCATGCACAATTTCTGGTACTCGATCCTAGTGGATGGTAACACGGAGTATAATGTTATAGCTTTTATTCAGTGGACTTAAGTCAAGAACCCATCCCAAGAATTATTTACAATTTAATAACTGAATGATCATCAGACCATGATACACGGCAAAACTTTTCTTACATCATGAATGCTGATGCTGTGTGTTTTGGGTGTTAAATGGTAACATTCGTAAGTCTGATGTTTAAATTGGCATGTACAGAAGTGATCAAAGCCTGAAGACTGCGGCGACAGAAGGGGTGTCTACCACAGAGCATTTATAGTTCATAATGGACACAGGGAATTAAGGGATTTCTGAAAAAAATGTTTAAAAAAAACTGAGTGTACATATAGCCTATAAGGCAAAATCTAAGTTACAAGTGTATTCAACACTGGCAACTATGTTATGAGAGGTAATATTGAATTATATACACATAAACTGTCAGAGAAGTATGATTACATAATACTTCCTACCATAGCTTATTCCACTGGACAGTAGGAGGTATTCCTGTGGCATCCTACCAAGGCTCAAGTTTTAAAAGAATTTTGTATTTTTCCCTTGACTCAAAGTCCAATCAATATCATTCTGTAACATAAATCAGAACTATGCTTTTGTTTTTTCTTTAAGGAAGTGAAAAATATAATTTGCAACCATTTACAGTTCCAATGTACCCACTGCAATATCATCTATAAACTTTCATTTTTTGCAGAAATTTCACATCTAAGTACCAAGGATGCCCTTTCATGTAGGGCATGAATGGAATTCGTTTTGAATGGAATATATAACAAGATTTAAGTGAATCCTTAGAAAGCCCCAAAGTTGGCCTTTTCTAACACTCTCATATGGGCGCATAACTGATGCAAGCAAACATGGCCCCAGAAGACGCGCCGCCCTGAGGAGGCTGCACCTGGCTGGGAACTACAAGGGCCGCCCCAAAGGTAAAAAGAAGAAGACCTGCAACAGCCAAGCTCTTAGATTATGAAAACGACACTGACAGGCCCAGGCCGTAAGCGTGGACCACAGTCAGCAGGAAGCACCCCTGACCGACGGGAATGTCACAGGTTTGGGGCGCTCAGGCTCTTGATTGCAGGGCGCTGCTGCGGGTCTCACAGTGCTTTCTGATGCCCATTCGCAGAAGGCTTTGTGGTTTCTGAATCCCTTGAAGTATCTGATAAGTGAAGTTTATGAAGCCCTGCAGGAAAATGAAGAAGATGTAAGAACTAATGCATTGTTGAGAGGTCGGGCAGAGTGTGCCGTGCTCCTGAGGGAACTGTGCCTCTCTGGCTACACTCCCTGTAGGATGAAAGGGCCCTTCTCCCCACCGGCAGCGCCTGGGCCTGAGCTGAAGACAGCTGCCCAGGAGGCAGTCAGGCCTCCCCTAGTTCAGGGCAGCCTGGGAGTCCTTCCTTCATCCAACATCCCACGGGGCCGGCTGAGGCTTCCGGTGAGATGCAGCGGCCACTGCCCTCCGCACAGCTCCTGCCCCTGCCCCGCCCTCCACCTTGGTCCCAAGAGCAACTTCTAATAAACCTCCTCCTGCAAGCTTATCCCCACACCCTAGTGCCCTTCCCAGGGAACAACCTGAAACGAGGATGACCCCATTTTTGTTTTAAAAGACACCCATACACACACACTCACAGGAAAACGCAGGGAGAGACACACCAAAACATAAAGCATGCAAGTAAAAAGGAAAGCAACAGAAGACACTACCAAGAAGAAAGAAATGGCAACAGAACAAACTGACCATAAAGAAGATTTCACTACTCAGAGATATTTCACAGAGTAAAAGATTATTACTACCTTTTAAGTTACATTACTTTCCCTCTGTATCACATAGTAATTATTTACATAGTATACCTGACACATAGGACAATACTGTGCCCTGACAGGCAGAAAAGTGAGAAGAAATTTTAAGAGTTTAAGTGGCATTAAAGCTCTGAGCACTTTAACAAAATGAAGCATAAAGACAGTCAAGAGCACATAAGCAACACATCCATGGAAAAGATTTTGAGGAAACAATTTTTATGAGGCTCAGATATTTGTAAAAATATACCTGGATAAGATGATTTTTCCCCTAAAATTTCAGATGGTTGTCTGCCTGACTGGTAAGCAATTTTATATCCCTCGCAAGCCAACATAGCACTCCAAATTTTTAAATTTCTATCACTGCATATCTTAATGAAAGAAAAGGTAAAACTGAGCCTGTCTATGACGCATGACTGGGAAAGGAAACATAAATCAATCCAACACACACAAAAAAACAGTTCTTGTTTTTTTGTTCAGGAACGGCCAAGCCACTGAGTGACAGAAGGCACCTACAACTGCTGGACGTGAGAAAGCGTGTTAACACAGGCCGGCTGCAGAAGGACGTGGGCAAAGAGAGCAGCGACCGAGTGACCAACGCCCTCCCTGGAACAGAACCCCTTTAGGATCGATTATTTCAATGAGTTACTTCTAAAACCTGGGTGTAGCAAAAGTTATGCATTCAGGCAAACTACAATGTCTCTCTTCTGCAAAAACAATCACCTCCACCACCATCATGGTAGCTACATGCTGAGTGTCTGCCATGTGCCAGGTACTCTATGAGATAGATGTTATGATTCTCAACGCACAGCAGCAGAGAGAAAAATCCCTCCCACCCCACCTCCCACACACACACAAAAGAAGAAGAAGAAAAAGAAAAAAGAAAGGATATAGTTAAATTTTGTATTATATAATCAAATTATGACTCCCAGTGAAATCATATTTAAGATCTCAGATCATTCACACATGACATACACTTAATGAGGATCATTTTCTAGGTATAAGGCATTGCCTCCTTAGAGCATTCCAAAGAGTAACAGAAAACATTAGGGAAGAAAAAAACTGTACCTATTAGATGTTTTACACAACTCTTGATGATTTCACTGCCTCTTATGGCCAAAGAGCCAACACAACATTTACAACTTTTACCTTGGGTTAAATTACATTTTACTGTTTTAATAAAGACTTCCTTAGCAAGATGGTATCCAGAATACCCAACTCAAACGCTAAATTTACTGCAGTTTCTTCATAACCATCTCATCTTCGTGAATGGTGAATAGGAATTTATCTGAGGTCACGGCTAACTAACATTGCTGATGCTACAACAGGCTTAAAAATGAAATGTTAACTCTAAACCTTTGGCTGAGAGGACTGTTTGATTCTGACTTCACCTGTAGATTTTAATCTGACCAGCATTAAGGAATCTAGGCATTAAAATCCGTAGATTATCTGGTGCTTCAGCTGAAATGCGATGTAACTTTCCCTTTCAGGCCAATATCTCATCAGCCACCCCCTCCCACGATAGACTTGCAGTAAAACAGACATGAATACATAATCTGAAATCCTTTTTCCTTCCCAAAGGTCATCCTTTCAAGCATCAGGGTTGGAAAGGCTTGGTGGTATGCAAAGCTTTATTGTTGCTCATAAGGTTTAAAGTATCTGAAAATAGAATCTTAACGAATCAATTATTATGTTGCCTTTTGCAACAGCTAAAAGCCACAAAAGAATACGGAGTATAAGCATTCAAATGATGTCAATTCAGGTAAACGGCTAACGTCAGGACTTTCTACAATAAATCAGTACCTTTCCCTTCTTTTATAAAATTACACACCCTAAACCCAAGAGGGCTTATACAGCAAGACAGCTTCTATTGTCCTGGTATTCCTAAAATACAAAACCTGAAATATGTTTAGTACTAATGTTGAAGCAAGCATGAAGAATACATTCATAGGTTACATTTGGACCCTCTATAGCTCAGCCAAACCTATGAGTTTTTAACACTGTCACAATGCATATGACTCATAGGATACATGATGAATGCCCTCTCTCTCATTAATGCCAAGAACACTAATACTTTTATTCTGAATTATTATTCGACTAACTGAAGAGAATTATAATTGTGGGTCAGCCTGATACCTATAAAATCCAATCCTGAAAAAAACCTTTAACTAAAAAATGGTAAGAGGTATCAATACCCAAATATGTCTTTAGCACATCATCATCCTCAGCTCATCACACCTACCCTCATCATCATAATCAAAGAGCTAATGTTTACTGAGCTCTTCCCATGTGCTAGGATTATGCTTAGGCCCTTAAAGGAACTATTTCAGTTAATATTCACAACAGTCCTAAAAGAAGAAGATATTATCACCATTTTACAGATGAGAAAGATGAGACTTAATGAAGTAATTTTATACAAGAGCATAACCAGTAAGTAGTGGGTCAGGAACGTGACCTCTAAGGATTTACACATTTGGAAAAATGAATAGATGAAGACTTAAAATTAGCTGAAATGTCAAAATTATTAATAAGTAGAAAAAGACAAAAATACCCATAAACCTCAGAATTACCTAGGGCCTTGAAAAGTTCTTCTCGTACAGCAGAGGTGAATTTTCTGACCAGACACAATGTTGTCATAATAGCAAAAAGCAAATTGTAGGATAACACAATATAGAAATTTCCCAGCCAATTAAACCTTCCAAAGTCTCCAAGTAGATCAAATCTAGTGATTCCTGTTAAAAATAAATAAAATAGCCCTTAATAAAATCAGGTACAATAAATTTATATATACATAGCAAAATAAAGTACAAATCAGACGGATCAAATTCCATGGACTTTCTCATTTCTGTTGGTGGGATCCTAGGTAAAACGCACGGCTGTTACCTGGTGGGAAAACCCCAGTCAACCCAAAGCGACTCTGCCCACATATCGCAGCCTCTTGGAAGCGATGAGCAATGGCGCTGACATGAGTCACTTGCTCAGAGGTTTCGCCTACATCCACAAGAAACCCACCGTGCCACTCGTGTGGGGCGGGTGGGTGCAGCCTGCTCCCCTGAACTAGGAAACCAGGGTCGTGATGGAAGAGACACCTGACAAACCCTCTCACCTCCCCCACCCTTGTCCCCTCTTCATGCAGGCTCCTGTTCACATGTCACCTCCTCCGAGAGGCCACCTGATTCCCCTTCCCCAGACAGCGGACCTGCCAAGACCCTCCACCCTGATTATGTTTCTTCACAGCACACACTGCCTGAAATGTTTCTTTTCCTTTGTGGTTTTTTTTTTTTTTTTTTTTTTTTTTGCGGTACGCGGGCCTCTCACTGTTGTGGCCTCTCCCGTTGCAGAACACAGGCTCTGGACGCGCAGGCTCAGCGGCCGTGGCTCACGGGCCCAGCCGCTCTGCGGCATGTGGGATCTTCCCGGACCGAGTCACCAACCTGCGTCCCCTGCATCGGCAGGCGGACTCTTAACCACTGCGCCACCAGGGAAGCCCTCCTTTGTGGTTTATTTATTGCCTACTTTCGCCACTAGAATGTAAGTTCTATAAGAACAGGGACTGTGTCATTTTCATTCTTATAATTCCAATGCCCAGAGCAATGCCTTGCACATACTTAAAACTTATTACATAACAAATAAACAAATAGAGTGATTCCTTTCCAAGGGAAAAAACACACACACACATTATTCATCTGAGTTGGATGCTACAGGCTTGTGCAGGGAAATGGCCAACGCTGGAAATACAGTGTAATTATGTCGTATAGGTTGCAAATGCAGTGCAGTTGTATCATATATGCATTGAAGTTACTTAAATTCACCTATACATATTTAAAAAACAAGTCTTTTTATTGAAAAAAAATCTGAATAGTCATTCTATTCAGTGAGCTCGTGTCCTAGGCCCAATACTTATTGGAAAGAATATGTGAATGGTAGGGTTTTTCTGACTACTGGTAAATGAATAAATAAATAAGTAAAACAGCATTCAAGTGGTCAGTCAACTGAGAGATGATGGGATTGTTGACACTCTTTAAGGAAGAAACTGAAGAGCTACTCGGGGCCATATAAAATTTTAACCACAAAGGACTGTATAGACAAAATCATATACCTTTAATTTTATGGGTGATCTAAGAATTTCAAGAATAACTTTGACTAAACTCAATTTCATCTTATCAGCTGACTTTTAAACTTAACTCACATCCCCACTCAATGCAGTCCCATCACCTATTATACAGACAGACTCCACAAAAGCAGCTTATGGAGACAACAGAAAAACAGCCGGTTTCAAATAGCCGCTCTTTTGTAACTACATCTATCCAGGGCCAATGTATTTGAATCTGAGAGACAATAATCTATCATAATATTTTAAAGAAGTATAAGGTTAGTGAAAACATACAATAAAATATCTTTTAAAAGAAGGTAAAAGGGACCCAGACCCTAGTAGAGTATGCAGCATAGGTCACACCATGAGATCATGGCAACCATTCTGGCGGCAGTTTATCAGACTAAAGACTTAAGAAGACTTCAATCTATTAAAAAGAATATGGGACTTCCCTGGTGGCACAGTGGTTAAGAATATGCCTGCCAGTGCTGGGGACATGGGTTCAAGCCCTGGTCCGGGAAGATCCCACATGCCGCGGAGCAACTAAGTCCGTGCGCCACAACTACTGAGCCTGCGCTCTAGAGCTCGCGAGCCACAACTACTAAAGCCTGCGCGCCTAGAGCCCGTGCTCCGCAACGAGAATCCACCGCAGTGAGAAGCCCGCGCTCCACAACAGAGTAGCCCCCGCTCGCCGCAACTAGAGAAAGCCCATGCGCAGCAACGAAGATCCAACGCAGCCAAAATTAATTAATTAAAAAGAAAAAAGAATATGTATCTAACCATATATATTATTTTTCAAATGAAGTACCACTTAATTATTTTTTTTTTACATCTTTACTGGAGTACACAATTGCTTTACAAATGGTGTGTTAGTTTCTGCTTTATAACAGAGTGAATCAGTTAGTACCACTTAATTTAAACTAGGCAGTTATATGTAAACAAGGTACAGTCCTCCCAAAAAGAACTTCAGTGGTTTCATGGCCCAGGGATCCCAGGTAAGCATATCTGATTTTATGCATTTTTTAGAAAACATTTATTTATTTTATTTATTTATTTTTGGCTGCACTGGGTCTTCGTTGCTGAGCACGGGCTTTCTCTAGTTTCAGCGAGCAGGGGCTACTCTTTGTTGAGGTGCCCACAGGCTTCTCATTGCGCTGGCTTCTCTTGTCGTGGAGCATGGGCTCTAGGCGCGCAGGCTTCATAGTTGTGGATCGCGGGCTCTAGAGCACAGGCCCAGTAGTTGTGGTACGTGGGATTAGTTGCACCGCGGCATGCAGGATCTTCCCGGACCAGGGCTCCAACCCGTGTCCCCTGCATTGGCAGGTGGATTCTTAACCACTGCACCACCAGGGAAGCCCAGCATATTTGATCTTTAGGGCCAAAGACTCCCGAGAATCTGGTGAGAGCCACGGAATTTTTCACAAGAAAAACACACATACATGAGGGGGCAGGCGTGCGCGTATGCGCACACACACACACAATTGTGCATATCATGAAGCTCATATTTATGGAGGAACTGACAAATAGCAGAATAAAAACCCTCACCCAGATGCGCTATAAGAGTCTTATCCGGTCTCAAAAAGTTTTGATCATACACCACCAAAAGCAAAAATAAAATTAGAGTACATATACCCATTATATGTGTATTTTAATTATTTATAAACTATTGATATATATGTACTACTCACTGACATATACATTATTTTACACACAAAACAAAAACTTTAAAAATTATAACAATAAAAATAAATACAAGTTCTAATAGTTTCTTCACACAGCCCAATGACTTACTTTGTGAATGGACGGGAAACAAACTCCACTTTGGAAACCACTGTCGTATGCTAAATAGCAAATTGGCACCGCCCAGAACTTGGCCTGTGTCGTGCTGGGACAGCACCACTGCATGAGAGTGAGGTCGGGGGCAGAAAGCATTCGCAGAGTGAGAATGGAAGGTATGTTATGAACAACAGAAAAATACTTTCACTAGAACTTCTTAGTGGACTCAACTTGGTATCTCGAGAATCAGGGTCAAGACCCAGTGAGAAACACCAGGCGAAGCGCAATCTCTCTCATTAGATGTTCTGGTCCCCAGATACCTCAGGTTGGCCTCACAGACAGAAATCCAGGAGTCTGTTGCTAGAGTACGCGTGAGGCAGCAGACAAAATACTAGAGATTATATAGGGACGAGCTCTAAAGACCTTGCTGTTTCAAATTTAATGTTTTAAAAATCTAACTAATATCGACTGACTAAAAGATTACTCTGGTACCACACAGTTCTTCACTTCTGAAAATCTTCTATTAGACAAGAAGCCTTAAATAATCACTTTTCTAAAATGTCTGAGAGGATTGTGTCACAGCAATAATTAAACTGTACAATGTACTTTTTATTTTAATTCTTTTCTTCCAGTTTTATTGAGATATAATTTACATACCTCACTATGTAAGTTTAATGTGTGCAGCATAGTGATTGGACTCACATACAAAGGAAATGTTTATTACAATAAGTTTAGTGAACATTCATCACCTCAAACAGATAAAAACTTAGAAAGTTAAAAAGAACTTTTCCCACGTGATGAGAACTCTCAGGATTTACCCCTTAACAACCTGCCTCTACAGCACACAGCAGTGTTAACTCTAGGTATCATGTTGCATATCACACCCCTAGTACTCATTTATCTTGTAACTGGAAGTCTGTACCTTTTGACGGCCTTCATCCAGTTCCCCTTCCACCCACCTCCCGTCCCTGCTAACCACAAATCTGATCTTTTTTCTTATGAGTTTGTTTTTGAAGTATGATCGACCTAAAACACTATGCAAGTTCCTGTTACACGACATAGTGATTCAATACTTCTATATATTTCAAATGATCACGATGTCTAGTTACATAGTTATTGACTATATTCCCCACACTGTACATTTCAGACCGTGAATTTTGCAACTCTAATCTCCTCACCTATTTCTTTCCTCCCCTTACCGCCCTCCCTCTGGAAACCACCTGCTCTCTGTATCTATAACTCTGTTTCTGTTTTGCTATGTTTGTTCATTTGTTTTGTTTCTTAGATTTCATATTATCAGTGGAATCATACAGTATTTGTCTTTCTCTGTCTGACTTATTTCACCAAGCGTAATACGCTCTAGGTCTACCCATGTTGTCATAAATGGTTATATTTCAATCTTTTTTATGTTTGAGTAATATTCCAGTGTGTGTGTGTGTGTGTGTGTGTGTGTGGTGTGGTGTGTGGATATACACACACATCACATCTTTACCCATTCATCTATTGATGGGCACTTTGGTTGCTTCCATATCTTAGCTATTATAAATAATGCTGCAATGAACATAGGGGTGCATACATATTTTCTAATTAGTGTTTTCATTTTCTTCAGATAAATACCCAGGAGTGGGATTGCAGGATCGAATGGTAACTCTATCTTTAGTTTTTTAAGGAACCTCTCTACTGTTCTCCATAGTGGCTGCACCAGTTTACACTCCCATCAACAGTGCAGGAGGGTTCCTTTTTCTCCATACCCTCTCCAGCATTTATTATTTGTAGACTTTTTTTTTTTTTTTGCAGTAGGCGGGCCTCACAACGCGGGCCCAGCCGCTCCGTGGCATGTGGGATCTTCCCGGACCGGGACACAAACCCGTGTCCCCTGCATCAGCAGGCAGACCCTCAACCACTGCGCCACCTGGGAAGCCCCTATTTGTAGACTTTTTGATGATGGCCATTCTGACCAGTGTGAGGTAATATCTTGTTGTAGTTTTGAATTGCATTTCTCTAATAATTAGCAATGTTGAGCATCTTTTCATGTGTCTTTTGGCCACTTGTATTTCCTATTTGGAGAAATGTCTATTTAGATCTTCTGCCCATTTTTTGATTGAGTTGTTTGTTTTTCTGATATTGAGCCTTTGTATATTTTGGATATTAACTCCTTATCGGATATATCATTTGCAAATATCTTCTCCCATTCAGTAGACAGCCTTTTCATTTTGTTGACAGTTTCTTTCATTGTGCAAAAGATTTTTAGTTTGATGTAGTCCCAGTTGTTTATTTTGCTTTTGTTTCCCTTGCCTGAGGAGACAGATCCCAAAAACATATTGCTAAGGCTGATGTCAAAGAGCATACTGCCTATGTTTTCTTCTAGAATTTTTATGATTTCAGGTCTTACACTTAAATAATCTGTTTTGAATTTATTTTTGCACATGATGTGAGAGAGTGGTCCAGTTTGATTCTTTTGCATATAGCTTTCCAGTTTTTACAACACCATTTATTGAAGAGGCTGTCTTTTCCCCCACTGTACATTCTTGCCTCCTTTGTCATAGATTAATTGACGTAGCTGCATGGGTTAAACTTCTGGGCTCTCTATTCTGTTCCATTGATCTATGTGTCTGTTTTTGTGCCAGTACCATGCCGTTTTGATGACTAGCTTTGTAGCATAGTTTAAAATCAGAAAGCATTGATACCTCCAGCTTCATTCTTCCTTCTCAAAATTGTTTTGGCAATTCAGTATCTTTTGTAGTTCCATACAAATTTTAGAATTATTTGTTCTAGTTCTGTGAAAAATGTCATTGGTGTTTTGATTGTACTGAATCTGTAGATTGCTTTGGGTAGTATGGTCATTTTAACAATGTTAATTCTTCCAATCCATGAACACAGTATTTCTCTTCATCTTCATTTTAACAATGTTAATTCTTCCAATCCATGAACACAGTATTTCTCTTCATCTGTTGTGTTGCTTTCAATTTCTTTCATCAGTGTTTTCTGAGTACAGGTCTTTGCCCCCTTATTTAGATATATTCCTAGCTATTTTACTCTTTTTTGGTGCAATGGTAAATGAGATTATTTTCTTAATTTCTTTTTCTGATAGTTTGTTGTTAAGTGTATAGAAATGCAACAGATTTCTGTATACTGATTTCTGTATATTAATTTTGCATCCTGCAACTTTATGGAATTCATTGATGGGGTCTAATAGTTTTTTGGTGGTGTCTGTAGGATTCTCTAAGTATAGTATCATGTCATCAGCAAACAGTGACAGTTTTACTTCTTCCTTTCTAATCTGGATTCCTTTTATTTCTTTTTCTTGTCTGACTGCTGTGGCTAGGACTTCAAATACTATGTTGAATAAAAGTGGCAGGACTGGGCATCATTGTCTTCTTCCTGATCTTACAGAAAATGCTTTCAGCTTTTCACCACTAAGTATGATGTTAGCTGTGGGCTTATCATATATGGCCTTTATTATGTTGAGGTATGTTCCCTCTACCCAGTTTGTGCAGATTTTTTATCATAAACGGATATTGAATTTTGTCAAAAGCTTTTTCTGCATCTATTGAGATGATCA
Source organism: Grampus griseus (assembly GCF_964374135.1). Lineage (NCBI taxonomy): Eukaryota > Metazoa > Chordata > Mammalia > Artiodactyla > Delphinidae > Grampus > Grampus griseus. Next base: position 1,774,691 of record NC_139003.1, on the reverse strand, counting down.
TATGATTTTTATACTTCAAGTGTCTTAATGAGATATATCACATTGATTGATTTGCAGATATTGAACCATCCTTGCATCCCTGGAATAAACATCACTTTATTTATTTATTTATTTATTTGTGTACGATCCTTTTAATGTACTGTTGAATTTGGTTTGCTAAGATTTTGCTGAGGATTTTTGTACATGTTCCTCAGTGCTATTGGTCTGTAATTTTTTTGTGTGATAGCTTTGTCTGGTTTTGATATCAGGGTGATAGCATGCCTTCCTCTGCAATTGTTTGGAATAGTTTGCAAAGGACAGGTGTTAACTCTTTTCTAAATGTGTGGTAGAATTCATTTGTGAAGCCATCTGCTCCTGGACTTTTGTTTGCTGGGAGTTTTTATTACTGATTCTATTTCATTACTGGCTATTGGTCTGTTCATATTTTCTATTTCTTCCTGGTTCAGTCTTGGGAGACCGTACATTTCTAGGAATTTGTCCATTTCTTCTAGGTTGTCCATTTTATTGGCATATAGTTGTTCTTAGTAATCTCTTATGATCCTTTGTATTTCTGTGGTATAGGTTGTAATGTCTTCTTTTTAATTTCTGATATTAATTTGGGCCCTCTCTTTTTTTCTTAATCAGTCTGGGTAAAGGCTTATCAATTTTGTTTATCTTTTCAAAGAACCAGCTCTTAATTTCATTGATCTTTTCTATTTTTTTTTAGTTTCATTTATTTCTGCTGTGATCTTTTACAATTTCTTTCCTTCTACTAACTTTGAGTTTTGTTTGGTCTTCGTTTTTCTAGTTCTTTTAGGTATACAGTAAGATTCTTTATTGGAAATTTTTCTTGTATCCTGAGGTAGGCTTTTATAACTATAAATGTCCCTCTTAGAATTGCTTTTGCTAAATCCCATACATTTTGGATCGTTGTGCTTTCATTTTCATTTGTCTACAGGTATTTTTAAATTTCTTCTTTGATTTCTTCAGTGACCCATTGGTTGTTTAGTAATGTATTGTTTAGCCCCCACATGTTTGTGTTTGGGGAAGTTTCTTTTATTGTAGTTGATTTCTAGTCTTACAGTATTGCAGTTAGAAAAGATACTTAATATGATTTCAATTTTCATAAATTTACCAAGACTTGTTTTGAGTCCTAGCATGTGATCTAGCATGTGCAGAATGTTCCTTGGGCACTTGAAAAGAATGTGTATTCTGCTGCTTTTGGATGGAACAGTCTATATATATATATATATATATATATATATATATATATATATATATATATATATTAAGTCCATTTGGTCTAATGTACTTTTTAATTAAAAATACCAACACAAGAAAAAGTAACAATACTTAAAATTTTAACTTAATAAGACATACAAATGTAAAATACTTCAAAATCTCTATTTCTAGGGAAATATATAAAAGGATACTAAGGCAGCAAATTTTAAAATACTACTAACTATAAGAAAATTTCAATTACCAAATGCTGTCATTTCACTCTCCTAGTCAAATACTGAAATGCTTATTCCCATTCAGAAGTTCATTTCTTTAAAAGATAAGTAAAATATATACCAGGTAAGAAGCTCAGTTAGTTAAACAGCAGCTAAGCATAAGGCCACATTATCTGAATTATCTTTCAATAAAATACTCTTCATAACAAACCTAGTGCAGCTCCCTGCACTAGGATTCAACTGAAAATGTTTTATGCATAATTCCTTAAATAAAGATCTTTTTTAATCCGTACCTATAAAAGAACTAAGGTACAAAACAAAACCTCATTTCAAGAAAGAGCTGGTTACTCCACCTGCAATATGAGTCAAGAGAATTTACGTTTGTTAGCCCACCTGAGTCAACTTAGACTTTTAGCAAGCAGATTCATGTTCCTTAGCTAGCAAGAAGTTGAGAGAGAATTTATAAAGCTTGACACACTAAAAGGATCATTAAAGTAACTTTCTCAATAAATCATGTGTGCTGGCATATCACACAGATGGCTGACATGAATATCCATGGCTTTAATGAAAGACTGCCAAAAAGAGCACATACTTTTATTACAAAAAACAAATTTATAAATTAAGTGTTCTTTGACAAAACATTGGGATTAACACATTTCCCCCCCTCTGGATTCCCATAATAGTTAGTATAAATTATTATCTTGACTAGATTTTTAAATTCCCTTCTCTAAACAAGGCTTTTGAAATAAATTTACCTACACAGTGTCAAAAAATAAATGTGACTTAAAGAGTATGAAATAATAAAATCTACAATCAATTCTGAACATCATTAATTTCAGGACTAATGTAAATAGGCTCACTGTCAATTATTTTATTTATTCACAAAGAAAGTAATTCTAAAACTAATGAGAGGTTCCACTTTTGGGGGGGTAACAGAAGATGATGTTAAAGGAAAGAGTTTAAATCTGACCAGTCTTACTCTGCAAATAGATTTTCATTATATTACATGAATTAGAAATATGTTTATTGACTTCAGATTCCAGCCAAAACTAAGTGAAGGAGACCAGATTTTCCCTCACACCTGAATCAATAAAAAAACTGGACCAAATATACAAAACCGTGGTATTCGAGACCTTGAACATCTAGCAATGAAGGTCAATGATGCTGAGATGAGAAACAAGCAAGGTGGGCTCTTTGTTTGTCATAGCTCCTGCCTAAAGAGGGCTTTCTGACTCAGAGTGGAAAGGAACAGGGACAGAGTCCAACCACCTCATTGAGTTAAAGAGGTGCAGGTGGAGCTTGGGACAGCATGGTGGCTAGAGAGCTACACAGGGTGGGAACCTGAAAGGTGTGCACAGGACATCTTGAGTATTCAGTCGGGAACTGACCAATACGTTGCTTGTGGGAAAACAACCAATCCAGAAATGACACAGATGACAGAATGAGTATGAAGGACATTAAAACAATTATAACTATATTCCTTATATTTCAGAAGCTAGAGGAAAGCATGAACTTGTTAAGTAGAGACATAAAACATATAAAACAGACCCAAATTTACCTTCTACAGAGAAAAATTACAATGTAAGGTATAAAAAATACATTAGATGGGATTAAAGACAGATTAGACACTGCAAAAGAAGAGATTAGTAAACCTGAAGACATTTTCAACAGAAACTACTCAAAATGAAATACAGAAAGCAAAACAACAAAAACATGAATGGAGCATCAGTGACTAAAAAAGAAAATGATTATGTCAATAGATGCAGAAAAAGCATTTAACAAAATACAGCATCCATTCGTAATAAAAACTCCAGCTAAGCAGGAAAAGAAGGGAACTTCTTCAACCTGGTAAAAGGCATCTACCAAAACAAAGAAAAAAACAAAAACTATAGCTAATACCAGTTAATGGTAAAAGTCAGAATGCTTTCACACTATGGTGAGGAACAAGTCAAGAACATGTGCCCCCACCACACTTCTATTCAACATTGTACTGGAGGCCCTAGATAATACAACACGGAAGGAAAATAAATAAAAGCATCCATATTGGAAAGGAAGAAGTAAAACTGCCTTTATTCACAGACATCATAATCATCAAAGTAGAAAATTCAATGAAACCTATAAAATAGATTTAAAAGAATTACTAGAACTAATAAGTGAACTTATTAGCAAAGTTGCAAAATAAAAGATCAACACACAAAAATCAACTGTATGTCTACATACTAGCAATGAACTATTGGAAACTGAATTTTTTAAAAAAATACCATTCACAACATTATCAAATGTGCAAGCCCTGAACATAAAACTACAAACACTGCTGAGACAAATGAAAGAACTAAATAAGTACAGACTGTTCAAGGACTAAAAGACGCAATATTGTAAAGACATTAATCATCTTCAATTTGTTCTACAGATTAAACACAATCCAAATCAAAATCCTAGTGGACATTTGTGTGAAAAATGACAAGCTATTTTTAAAAGTCATACAGGAATGCAAAGGACTCAGAATAACCAAAACCACTCTGAAAAAAAGAACAAAGCTGAAGGACTTACACTACCTGATATCAAGTCTCATGATCAACCCACAGAAATCCACACGGTGTAGTATTGATGTAAAGACAGAGACATCGATGGAACAAAATAGAGTTCAGAAACAGATCTGCACCCACACATACATGGACAATAGATTTCCAACAAAGTTTCAAAGGCAATTCGGTGGAAAAGAATAGATTGTTCAAGCAGTGGTGCTGGAATAATTGGTTACCAAATGCCAAAAAATAAACTTTCATTCATACCTCATACTATATATAGAAATTAACTCAAAATAGGTCATGGACCTAAGTATAAAATTTCTAGAAGAAAACATAGGAGATAATCTTTGTCATCTTGGGTTAGAGAAGATTTAACTAGGTATGACACCAAAAGCACAATCCATAAAAGAAAATTTGGTAAATTTGTTTTCATCAAATTAAGAATGTCTGTACTTTGAAAGATATTGGTAAAAGAATAAAAAGACAAGCCACTGAATGGGGAAGATATTTGCAAGTCAGGTATTGTGATAAAGCACTTTTAAAAAATGAGCCAAAGATCTGAATAAATATTTCATCAAAAGAAAAACTACAGATGGCAAATGAGCACGTTAGTCATCTGGGAAATTCAAGTTAAATCCACAAAAAGATACCACTACACACCTATTAGAAGGGCTAACGTTAAACTGACTGACTAAACCAAGTATTGGTGAAGATGAAGAACCAGAGTTTTCCGACACTTGTGATGGAGATGTAAAATGGTATAAGCACTTTGGAACAGTTCGGCCATTTCTTTATAAATGAAGTATACACACAGGCATTCCATTTCAGGTTACTACCCAAGAGAAATGAAAGCCTAAGTCCATACAGAGACTTGGATGTGAATGTCCATGGCAGCTTTATTTACAATAGCCAAAAGCTGAAAACAACTCAAATGCCCTTCAGTGGGTGAATGGAAAAACAAATTGTGGTATATACGTACAATGGAATACTACTCAACAATAAAGAGAGTGAACTACTGACACAGGAAACAACACTGATGAATCTTAAAATAAATACACTGAGTAAAAGAAACCAAAAAATAGTACACAGTGTATGATTTCATTTATAAAAATTCTAGGAAATGTGAACTAATTTATAGTTATAAAAAGGTCAGTGGTTGCCTGGGGATATTGCTGGGGCGGGGGTGTGGGGGAGAGGGACGGAGACGGGTGTGAGGGAGGAAATATACAGGGCCAAAAGGAAACATCTGAGGGTGACAGACTTATCCACTATCTTGATTTCAGTAACAGGTTCACGGTTACACAAGTTATATCAAAACTTATCAAATTATACACTTTAAATATGTACAGTTTATGATATGTCACTTACACCTCAATAAAGCTGTTAAAATGCATTTATCAGGCTTCAGACTATATACCCCATATCATGCACGAATATATTAGTGCATGGCTGTGTCAAGCAGATTTAATTAGAAATTCTATATTTCTGTATTTGCTGTTGTGGTATGAGTTAAATTTTAAAGTATTTTTGAGTTCCTATTCATATTCTTGACCCTACACAGGTACTGTAAGAGTTACAAGTAAGTATGTATAACATTTATTCCCTTCATGGAATTGAGAGTCTTCCTAAGAAGATTTTCGTGACATGAAACACTTTCGGCACAACTAAAAGTCTTTGTACAGTTAAGTGAAGTGAAAAATTGAAAAGCACACGAGTTCCTCCATTGCACACATGTCCTAAATGCTATGTGCAGACACTGGATACACTTGATCATTACTTCCCTTAAGGAGCTCACAGTTTTATGGAGCGAAGAGAAAAGTGAGCAGTTAGAACACAATGCGACAAGTGACATGGCAGATATGTGGAGGACTGAGAAAAGTATTTTGGGAGTACACAGGAGGGAACTTAAAGGGGGAGAAATTCAAGGAAAACTTTACCTGTGGAGTTAATGGTGAGCTGACTCTTAGATGGCATGTTAGGTTATGCCAGAGAATAGGTGATGACAAAATTATTCACGGCAGACGAAGTAACATATTCAAAGACATAGTGGGTACACAGCAGTATTTGCTTCCCATCCCAACACAAATGAAGAGCACCCCTTTTATTCATGATGGTTCCAAATGTAAGGCTCGGAGTGGCAAGAGATGAAGTTGGACATACAGGCGGAGTTAGGCATAAATGTTCTTCTGTGCCACCTTATGGAAACAGGTAATTATTCTAATGGCAAAAGACTTTAAAGCACTGGGAGCAGGGTAATGACAGGATCACATTTTCACTGTAAGAGAAAGAGGTGCTGAACTAACCCTTAGATCATGACTAAACTTTGGGTGGAGAGGAGGGTGGAGGAGACACTCCCGCCTGGGATGCTATCAGCACAATAAAGGCCCCTGTTGTCTGATCCCTCTTCCTTTATCAAGTGCGTAACACTAGGGAGACAAATAAGTCAAAGACTGACTCATAGTCCTAACAATATTTAGGCCTCAGGAGCAAAACTACAGCTACATAAGGAACAACCATCTCTGAGAACAATCTGAAGACTATCAGAACAGATTTTTCAACAACTAAGGATATAAAGAAAAGGCCACTTCGAGATGGATGCGCAGAGACTTGGTCTAGTCAGAACCCACATCCCCCAGTGTAGCAACCCACAGCAGGAGGGATGTCATGACGGCACAGGTGGCCCCTGAGGAGCAAGGGGTCCAGGCGCCATGTCAGGCTCCCCCGCCCAGGGGACCTACACCAGGAAGATGAGCCCTCACAACGTCTGGCTTTGCAAACCAGCAGAGGCTAACCTCCAGGAGAGCCAGAGGGCTGCTGTAAGCCAAGACTCCACTCAGGAAGGGCACGTGCACCAATGCATTCGCTCTGAGTTCCAGCAGAGGCAGCTGGAAAAGCAACTGGGTCATACAAGGAGACTCATGACTAATTTTAGGGGCTGTGGAGGAGCAGGGATCTGGTGGAACTTTCTCCAGGGACAGAAGTGCTGCCATCTTTCTTTTACTCTCCTTCCACCTGGATGGCCTGGTACTGGTAAGCACCATTTCTATCACTGTCCATGAACCTAGCTAACACCATGCGGCCCATCCTGGAATTCCCCTGAGGACCAGCCCTGCCCAACCCGCCCACCCCCTCCAAAGCGGCTCCTGCCCCACCCCACCTGGCAGGTGGCCACAGCCAGCACTGGCGCCCCTCCAAAGCAGCTCCTGCTCCATGGGGCACCAGTGTGCCCGTAGCAGTTGCAGTCAGCTGGCCTGGGGGCCAGCCCCGCCCACCAGTGCCCCCTCAGCAATCATGGCCCAGCCACAGCAGGGAGGTGCATGCACCCCACACAAGGGGATGTCCCTGAAGCACCTGGCTCTGGTGACTGGGGGTGGGATTCACCACTTGGCCCCACAAGACACCTACATACAGCCATTCCTTCAAGACCAGGAGATGCAGCTGATATGCCTAATACACAGAAACAGACACAAAGAGGCAAAACGAGGAGACAATACCTTCCGGATGAAAGAACAAGACAAAACTCCAGAAAATGAACTAAATGAAATGGAGATATGCAATTTATCAGATAAAGAGTTCAAATGAATAGACACAAAGATGCTCACCAAACTTGGGAGAAGAAAGGATGAACTCAGTGAGAATTTAAAAAAAGAAATAGGAAAATATATATATATATATATATTTTTAAATCAGAATTGAAGAATATAATAACTGAAATGAAAAATACACTAGAGGGAATCAACAGATGAGAGGATACAGAAGAACGGATCAGCAAACTGGAAGACTAGGTAGCAGAAATCAATCAGAAGAGCCAAAAGAAAAAAGGACTTAAAAAAAATGAGGGTAGTTTAAGGGACCCGTGAGACAACATCAAGCATGCTAACATTTGCATTACAGGGGTCCCAGAAAAAGGAGAGAGAGAAAGGGACAGGAAATCTATTTGAAGAAATCAGCCTGACAGCTTCCCTAACCAGGCAAAGGAAACAGACATTCAGGTCCAGAGATCCCAAACAAGATGAACACAAAGAGACTCACACCAAGTCACATTATTATTAAAATGTCAAAAGTTTAAGATAAAGAGAGAATCTTAAAAGCAGCAAGAGAAAAAACAACTAGTTACATACAAGGGAACCCCTACAGTTCAGCTGATTTTTCAGCAGGAACTTTACAGGCCAGAAGAGATTGGTATGATATACTGAAAGTACTGAAAGGAAAAAACTTACAACCAAGAACACTCCACCCCAGGGGTCCCCAACCCCCAGGCCGTGGACTAGTACTGGTCCTCAGCCTGTGAGGAACTCGTCCGCACAGCAAGAGGTGAGCGCCAGGTGAGCAAGCAAAGCTTCATCTGCCGCTCCCCATCGCTCGCATTACCACCTGAACCATCCCACCCCCCCTTCCCCATCCATGGAAAAATTGTCTTCCACAAAACCGGTCCCTGGTGCCGAAAAGGTTGGGGACCGCTGCTGTAACCAATAAGACTATCATTCAGAATTGAAGGAGAAATAATTCCCTAAGCAAGCAAAAGCTAAAAAAGTTAGTTCATTACCACTAAACTGGCTTAACAAGGGACTTCATTAAAGGGAAAAGAAAAGGCCACAACTAGAAACAAGAAAATTATGAAAGAAAAAAAATCTCACTGGTAAAGGCAAACATATAGTAAAGGTAGTGTCTCAACGACCTATAAAGCTAGTATGAAGGTTAAAAGACAAAACTGGTAAATATCATCTGTATCTAAAATAAATATTTAAGTGATATACAAAATAAAAAGATGTAAAATATGACATCAAAAACATAAAGTGTGGGGCTTCCCTGGTGGCGCAGTGGTTGAGAGTCCGCCTGCCGATGCAGGGGACACGGGTTCGTGCCCCGGTCTGGGAAGATCCCACGTGCCGCGGAGCGGCTGGGCCCATGAGCCATGGCCGCTGAGCCTGCGCTTCCGGAGACTGTGCTCCGCAATGGGAGAGGCCACGGCAGTGAGGGGCCCGCGTACCGCAAAAAAAAAAAAAACATAAAGTGTGATGGGGAGGGAGGGTGGGATGTAGTGCTTTTACAATGCACTCAAACTTATGCAACCGTCAACTTAAAATGGACTGCTATATACATAGCAGGTTGTTATATAGGAACATCATAGTATCCACAAACATAAAACCTGTGAAAGATACACAAAAACTAAAGAGAAGGGAATACAAACATAACACTAAATAAAGTCATGAAGTCACAAGGGAAGAGAACAAAAAAAGAAGAAGAATTATCAGAAAACAATGAACAAAATGGTAATAAATAAATACCTATCAATAATTATTTTAAATGTAAATGAACTAAATGCTCTAATCAAAAGACATATGGTGGCTGAATGAAAAAACACAAGACCCAAATATATGCTGCTTACTAGAAACTTACTTCAGATCTAAAGGCACACACAGGCTGAAGGTAAAGAGATGGAAAAAGATATTCCATGCAAACGGAAATGAAAGGGAAGCTAGAGTAGCAAAACACAAATTCAAAAAGACACATGCACCCCAAGGTTCACTGCAGCATTGTTTACAATAGCCAAGATATGGAAGCAACCTAAGTGTCCATCTATGGATGAATGGATAAAGAACATATGATATATATATGTATATGTATGTGTATATACGTATATATATATATACACACATACATACAATGGAACATTAGTCAGCCATAAAAAAAAAACCTGAAATCTTGCCATTTGCAACACATGGATGGATCTAGAGGGTATCATGCTAAGTGAAATAAGTCCGACACAGAAACACAAATACCATATGATCTCACTTATATGTGGAATCTAAAAAACAAAACAAAACAATATGAAAATAGGCTCACAGATACAGAGAACAAACAGTGGTTGCTAAGGGGAGGGCAGTGGTAGGGTGGGTGAAATAGGTAAAGGGGATTAAGACGCACAAACCTCCAGTTATAAAAGAAATAAGCACCAGGGACATAATATGCAGCATAGGGAATATGGTCAATAACACTGTAATAACTTTGTATCATGACAGATGGTCACTAGGCTTATCATGGGGATCAATTCAAAATGTATATAGATGTCAAATCACTATGTTGTACACCTGAAGCTAATATAATATTGTATGCCAACTATACTAAAATAATAAACAAATAAATAAAAATTTAAGAAAAAATTTAGCCCTTGGGATTAGATTACCATGCCAAGGAAACAGGGAAGAGAACGAATATCAATATTTACTATCTACTGTGTAAAGATCTTTTCTTAAAAATATAATTTATTGAGATGAAATTCACACTGCATAAAATTAACTATTTTAAAGTAAATAACGCAGTGCATTTACTGCATTCACACTGTGTGTAAGCACCATCTCTATCTAACTGCAAACCATTTCCATCAGTTGAAAGTGAAAGCCCCTACCCATTAGCAGTTTCTCCTCACTACCCCTCCCCCCAGTCCCTGGCAACCACTAATCTACTTTCTGTCTCTATGAATCTTCCTCTTCTGGACACTTCATACAAGTGGAGCCATACACTATGTGACCTTTTGGGTCTGGCTTATTTCACTCAGCACAATGTTTTCAAGGTTCATCCACGCTGTAGCGTGTGTCAGTGCTTCATTCCTTTTTCTTTTTTTGTTTAATTCCGGTAAAACGAGCATAACATAAACTTTACCACCTTAATCATTTTTAAGTATGCAGCTCAGAAGTGTTAAGTACCTTCACACTGTTGTACAACTAACGTCCCGAACTCTTTTCACCTTGCAAAACTGAAACTCTATTCTCATTAAAGAACAATTCTCCATTTTCCTGTCCCCCAGGCACTGGCACCCACCACTGCACTTGCTCTTTCTATGAATTAGATGACTCTAGGTGCCTCATATAAGTGGAATCATACAGTATTTGTCTTTTTGTGACTGGCTTATTTCACTTAGGCATCATTCCTTTTCACAGCTGAATGATATGACACTGTATGTAGGAACCACAATTTATTTATCCATTCATCTGTCAATGGATGCTTGGGTTGTTTCTATACTTTGCCTATTATCGTAAGGGTCTTTTAAAATAATACAACTAGCATACTTGGTAAAAAAAAAAGCTTGGAACATGGAAATAAAGGCAACCAGGATGGAAGCAGGACACCTAGAATATCCTGGTTCATCTATTCTGAGAATACAGTCCACATTCAACATGGTGGCATCCAATGACATCACAGATATTTATTAACTAGGGACTGTGAGAGATAAAAATACGCATAAAATTTGGTCTTGCCCTTTAAGAAATGTAAAGTCCCTTGAGAAAGTCAATCCACATAGTAACGTATACCACAAGGCTGAAACAAGAATCTGGTACACCTTCACATGCGACAGAGGATGCAACCTGGCCTAAGAGAGTGGAAGACTTGCACAGGCAGAGAAAGGTTGAGAGAAGACCACGGGAACAGTGTGAACCAATATGGGCCCGGAAATGGAAAAGTGCATTTGCAAATATCACATCAATTTTAGTCATGACTATTTACATGCTACAAACTCATTTTGTCCTACTGTGAAGCAATTTAACTTAGTAGTCCAGATGAACTAGCGTATGTGAATGTTAATACAAATTAAAATTAAATGAATGGTAATTATAATCATCGTCCAAGAACAAACATGAAGTGCTAATTTTAAAACAAGTGAAAGTTTAAGACCTCCAATGGATGGTAACTGCCTACTCTCTTCCTGGAGAAAATCTCCTGAGATGGGGCTTCCAGAGTATCGCTCAATATCACGTCCTCATTTGGAAAATTAAATACTTCCCTGGTTCTTTTGCTTTGGTTTCACTTCTTCCTCTACCCTCCTTAAAGAAAAGAACACCTGTTTAGAATCCACTTCATGAACATTCCCTCACAATGACATATTAAAATAAAATCATATACTCAGCTCTCTGCTTTGATGCTAAACAAGTCTGATTCTTTGCACTTTTTTTTTTAATAAGGGAAATGGGAAGGCAGGGGTGAATATGAGAAATATTAACAAGATGAATATGAGGAGGGCCATTGGGTATTGGTACAGGAAGGTGGAGACATCTAACAAACTCCCCAGTTTCTAGTTCGGCATACTGAACAGAAAGTGCCTGAGGATGAAAGTACAAGGAAGGGAGAAAAGGAGAGAGGAGGGAGCGAGGGAAGAAGGGGGGGAAGGAAGGAGGGACACACACACATACACACATACACACACACACACGCACACGCATGTATGGGTCACACTGTGGAAATGACCAATGTGAGATGGCTGCAGGACAACACGTGGAGCACAAAGGCAGGGTTATCTGCTCCTAGCTCAGGGGTGGGTGGTGGGTTAGAGGTGTGCATCTGGGGACAAGTGTGTGGGTGAAGCGGAGGAGCAGTAGAAGAGACAGCTAAAGAACAGCCAGAGGAGAAGGAGAAAAAAGGGGAGTGGTGCCCAGATATTAAGAAAGAAGACATCTGTGAAGCAGGGTTACAAACAGCAAGTGCTACTGAGCAATTAAGATAAAAACAAAATCTACAGGACTGGGCAACTAGGAAGTCACTGGTGACCTGAGCAGGAAGAGAGAATTAAGTATTTTGGGTTGAAATTCATTTTCAGCTGACTGAATTCCGATAAAAGAAATGAGTTCAAAACCTTTTCCTCTTTTAACTCCTATTGGATGGCTCACCGAAGTTAGGAGTCAAAGAAGAAACAAGAACGCCCATCAGAAACAAAGTAATACCCAGGTGAGAGTTTTAAATTTCCTTCAGAGCGCACCGTGTGCGTGCGTACACACATGCGCACGCGCGCGAGTATGTGTGTGTGTGCACACAGAAAAAGATTTTAAAAGTGACATATCAAATTGGTTCCTGGAAACTCTAAAGAGAGGATTGGTATTAAAAGTGGTGGTCAGTAGGACCTCAAGATGGCAGAGGAGTAAGACGTGGAGATCACCTTCCTACCCACAAATACATCAAAAATACATCTACATGTGGAACAACTCCTACGGAACACCTACTGAATGCTGGCAGAAGACCTCAGACTTCCCAAAAGGGTCTTGCTTGTCCGGCCGGCTGTCAGGCCTGAACCTCTGAGGTTGGAGAGCCGAGTTCAGGACACTGGACCACCAGAGACCTCCCAGCCCCACGTAATATGAATCGGCGACAGCTCTCCCAAACACCTCTGTCTCAACGCTAAGACCCAGCTCCACTCAACGAAGGCAAACTCGAGTGCTGGACACCACAGGCCAAACAACTAGCAAGACAGGAACACAACCCCACCCATTAGCAGAGAGGCTGCCTAAAATCATAATAAGTTCACAGACACCCCAAAACACACCACCGGACACGGTACTGCCGACCAGAAAGACAAGATCCAGCCTCATCCACCAGAACACAGGCACCAGTCCCCTCCACCAGTAAGCCTACACAACCCACTGAACCAACCTTCCCTGGACTTCCCTGGTGGCACAGTGATTAAGAATCCACCTGCCAATGCAGGGGCCATGGGTTCGAGCCCTGGTCTGGGAAGATCCCACATGCAGTGAAGCAACCAAGCCCGTGCACAACTACTGAGCCTCTGCTCTAGAGCCCACGAGCCACAACTACTGAGGCTGCGTGCTGCAACTACCAAAGCCCGTGAGCGTAGAGCCCATGCTCTGCAACAAGAGAAGCCACTGCAGTGAGAAGCCCATGCACCGCAACAAAGAGTAGCTCCCACTCGCCGCAACCAGAGAAAGCCCGCGTGCAGCAGTGAAGACCGAAGACAGCCAAAAACAAAATAATAAGTAAATGAATAATTTATTTAAAAAAAAAATCTTCCAACAAACAAAAGCCCAGGACCAGATGGCTTCACAGGGGAATTCTACCAAACATTTAGAAAAGAGCTAATGCCTATCCTTCTCAAACTCTGCCAAAATACAGCAGAGGGAAGAACAATCCCAAACTCATTCTACGTGTCTACCTACCATCACCCTGATACCAAAACCAGACAAAGATGTCACAAAAAAAAGAAAACTACAGGCCAATATCACTGATGAACATAGATGCAAAAATCCCCAACAAAATACTAGCAAACAGAATCCAACAGCACATTAAACGGATCATACACCATGATCAAGTGGGGTATATCCCAGGAATGCAAGGATTCTTCCATATACACAAATCAATCAATGTGATACACCATATTAACAAATCGAAGGATAAAAACCATCTGATCATCTCAATAGATGAAGAAAAAGCTTTCGACAAAATTCAACACCCATTTATGATAAAAACCTTCCAGGAAGTAGGCATAGAGGGAACTTACCTCAACATAATAGAGGCCATATGTGACAAACCCACAGCCAACATCGTTCTTAATGGTGAAAAACTGAAACCATTTCCTCTAAGATCAGGAACAAGACAAGGATACCCACTCTCACCACTATTATTCAACATAGTTTTGAAAGTTTTAGCCACAGCAATCAGAGAAGTAAAAGAAATAAAAGGAATCCAAATTGGAAAACAAGAAGTAACACTGTCACTGTTTGCAGATGACATGATACTATACATAGAGAATCCTAAAGATACTACCAGAAAAGTACTAGTGCTCATCAATGAATTTGGTAAAGTAGCAGGATACAAAAGTAATGCACAGAAATCTCTTGCACTCCTATACACAAATGATGAAAAATCTGAAAGAGAAATTGAGGAAACACTCTCATTTACCACTGCAACAAAAAAAATAAAATACCTAGGAATAAACCTACCTAAGGAGGCAAAAGACCTGTATGCAGAAAACTATAAGACATTGAAGAAAGAAATTAAAGATGATACAAACAGATGGAGAGATATACCATGTTCTTGAATTGGAGGAATCAACATTGTGAAAATAACTATACTACCCAAAGCAATCTACAGATTCAATGCAATCCCTATCAAACTACCACTGGCATTTTTCACAGAACTAGAACAAAATATTTCACAAGTTGTATGGAAACACAAAAGATCCCGAATAGCCAAAGCAATCTTGAGAAAGAAAAATGTAGCTGAAGGAATCAGGCTCCCTGACTTCAGACTATACTACAAAGCTACAGTCATCAAGACAGTATGGTACTAGCACAAAAGCAGAAATATAGAACAATGGAACAGGATAGAAAGCCCAGAGATAAACCTTATCTTTGATAAAGGAGGCAAGAATATACAATGGAGAAAAGACAGTCTCTTCAATAAGTGGTGCTGGGAAAACTGGACAGCAATGTGAATGAATGTGAATGAATGCAATCAGAACACTCCCTGACACCATACACAAAAATAAACTCAAAATGGATTAAAGACCTAAATGTAAGGCCAGACACTATAAAACTCCTAGAGGAAAACATAAGCAGAACACTCTATAACATAAATCACAGCAAGATCCTTTTTGACCCATCTCCTAGAGTAAGGGAAATAAAAACAAAAATAAACAAATGGGACCTAATGAAATTTAAAAGCTTTTGCACAGCAAAGGAAACCATAAACAAGACCAAAAGACAACCCTCAGAATGGGAGAGAATATTTGCAAATGAAGTGACTGACAAAGGATTAATCTCCAAATATACAAGCAGCTCATGCAGCTCAATCACAAAAACAAACAACCCAATCCAAAAATGGGCAGGCCTAATTAGACATTTCTCCAAAGATATACAGATTGCCAACAAACACATGAAAGGATGCTCAACATCACTAATCATTAGAGAAATGCAAATCAAAACTACAATGAGGTATCACCACACACCAGTCAGAATGGCCATCATCAAAAAATCTATAAACAGTAAATGCTGGAGAGGGTGTGGAGAAAAGGGAACCCTCTTGCACTGCTGGTGGGAATGTAAATTGGTACAGCCACTATGGAGAACAGTATGGAGCTTCCTTAAAAAATTAAAAATAGAACTTCCATATGACCCAGCAATCCCACTACCGGGCATATACCCTGAGAAAACCATAACTCAAAAACAGTCATGTACCACAGTGTTCATTGCAGCACTATTTACAATAGCCAGGACATGGAAGCAACCTAAGTGTCCTTCGACAGATGAAGGGATAAAGAAGATGTGACACATATATACAATGAAATATTACTCAGCCATAAAAGGAAACGAAACTGAATTATTTGTAGTGAGGTGGATGGACCTAGAGTCTGTCGTACATAGTGAAGTCAGAAAGAGAAAAACAAATACCGTATACTAATACATATATATGGAATCTAAAAAAAAAATGGTTCTGACGAACCTAGGGGCAGGTCAGGAATAAAGATGCAGACGTAGAGAATGGACTTGAGGACACGGGGAGTGGGAAGGGTAAGCTGGGACGAAGTGAGAGAGTGGCATTGACATAGATACACTACCAAACGTAAAACAGATAGCTAGGGGGAAGCAGCCACATAGCACAGGGAGATCAGCTCAGTGTTTTGTGACCACCTGGACGGGTGGGATAGGGAGGGTGGGAGGGAGACGCAAGAGGGAGGGGATATGGGGATACATGTATACGTATAGCTGATTCACTTTGTTATACAGCAGAAACTAACACACCACTGTAAAGCAATTGTACTCCAATAAAGATGTTAAAAAAATAAATAAAGAAAAATAAAAGTGGTGGTCACAAGGAATTTGAGCCTCTGTCTTTAATATTCCTCATAATTAGAAGTTATTCATGTACATACTTAAAAATTAATTTAAAAATAAAATTTTCTATAAATAAGGAGATAATCTGTTAATCAGTCTCAGAGTTGGCCATGTACAGGTGTACTATTAACTATTCTCAGCCAGGTTGGGGGTCTTGATTCTTAATGTAAATAAGACCCTCACTGTAGTTTACGTTCTAGTTTTAATTGTAACATTTTAATTCTTAACATTAAAAAAATTATATCTTAAGGCTCCCTCCAACTAAATAATACTAACTGGAATTAATTTCATACGAAAAATATTTTATAACAAATCAGAACTTAAGGGAGTTGAATGTATGCCAACAGATGGCTAAGTTATTTAGAATATGTGGCCAACACGACATTTCCTCAGGCAGGAAGGACTAGGTGCTCTGAAACAAGAACAGCAACAGAAGGACACGACAAGTGGACACTGGGAACGAGGGTGTTGAGGGAGTGAGCATTAGTGACTCTGTGACTTCTTCCAGACATCTGACACAGAATACTTTTTCTTTATAATTAAAAATCCTAACTAGATAAACAAATTTACTGGTCAGGTATAAGAACATTAGTAATCAATCAAAAGTTAATTTTACCACTCATTTATTACTCTCTGCAATATAACAGAATATAATTAAGTCATATACAATTTTTTTGTGGAGAAATTTTCAATACAGGGTTTAGAATTATTTTTACATCAAAGCCATAATTAGGAATATATATTAAGATTTATACTTCAATTTCACATTTGTCATGTCTAAGTATCATTTATTTCTGATTCACACCGGAGAGGGAAAGCTCAGGGTAAAGATTACTAGTGTATTTACAAACCCAAATAAAAACCTCTCCCGCAAAGGACCAGTTTTTAAACACAGTCCCTTCTTCAAGGAACAAAAGAGAATAATCCACTTTAAATTCTGCAAGATGATGGACTATATGGGACCCAGATGAGAAATACATGGAAATACTAAAAATAGATCCAAGCTGATTTGAAAGGTTAAGTGTTTTTTGTTTTAAGTGTATTAAAAAATACCTGCTTTTGGGCCTTGAATAATTTACAGAAAGAATTTCAGGATGAAAATACAACTAACTATAAAAATAACTTCAAAATGGAAATTAGTAAAAGTATTACGAAGTCTATTGGTTGCATCTGAGAAAATTTTTCCTGTTAAAGGAGATTTCAAACAAAGAATAATGCAAAAACTGTCAATCTCTCAGTTGTTTCTTGATTAAGCATAACCAAGAACATGTCAGCAATCTCGTAAAATCTATTCTCACAAAATTCACTGCTGCTTTTAAAATATTTTGTTATAGAAATGTCTGGGCCTCTATAGATAATTTATTAGGTTTGAGCCTGTTCCATTTTCACTTTGTGAACCATCTCCTCTAATCACCTTGAGAGTCTATTATACCAAAGAGTAAATTGATTGCTAAAAATAAGGACATCATATCCCCCCAAATGTTGGATTTTTCAAAACTGAACACTAAACAGGCAGCAAAGCAATGTTTTGGAAAGCATATCCACTGACATGGCATCAGTTTTAAAAGGTCTTAAAGATTTCAAATAAAAAGTGTAATGCACAGATTCTTTGTGTTTCCAATGGACAACAAAACTATAATCGATATTAATTATATTTGGCTAAAAATACATAGCCAAGATGCTCCTCACAGCCTAATTCTTTGTGGCAAGTAATATGCTTGTAAAATCTACTTAGTGGTAATTTTTTAATTAGTATAAAATCTTCCATATTTAAATATAAGAAGCTATTTCAGAGGAATTCAGTAATAAATCTGTCATATCACACCAGGTATTCAAGTCTAAAGCTATAGTTTATACCAATGATGCAGCAATAGCAGTTGGCAAATTAAATTTTTTAAAAAACATTTTCATTTTTGAAGCAAAAATATCACCAAATTATTTTATACAGGATTCAATACACTTGCAATTTACAATTAAAGTTATAATCATCACTAAAAATTACTAAAATAAGAGAAAAACTGCACTTATACAGATAAATTATAATTTTCCTTGCTCCTTCATTTCTCATTTAACTGAGAACACTGGCTGAATTCACAGGAGCAAATGAGAGCATCCTAAGGGTCAGGACTTCCTTGTGAGAGGCAATGAGAAAGAGTGAAAAATTTCACAGCTTGGAATTTGGTTGCTAAATACATCCTCTATTCTAGTCTTATAAGCTTTTCAGCTAGTAAATCAAAATCCCGTTATACACTAGGATAATATTCATGACAATTCTCTATATTTTATCTTCTTAAAATCAAAGACTCAATTCTAAAGGGTTAATAGAGGCATTACAAAGTAACTCTCTAGTTTGCATTTCCCATAATACTAAAATAAAGCTTTTTCTTTTAGTCTAGAAATTTGCTTTTTTAATACTGTGAAAAGCCTCTATGAATCTGTTTAACGTATTTACTTCTTTTCATCTATTCAGTGCCACTGGGCATAACATGTAGTGCAGTGCGTGTTGATATTTTGCAAAGCACCACATGACTCACTGTACCCTAATGCACTCCATTAATCCTGTTTGGACAGCTGGGTCCAGGCATTTGTTAGCTGCATTTTAATTGTTCCATCTCTCTTTTTCTTCTTTTTATTTATCTCTATGGCAAACTACTCAGGAATTTAATTTGTTGATCTTCAAAAAGCACATTTTGCCATTAATTTGTTTTCTTTGTATTAAAACTGTACTCAGCATGTAATTTTCTTCCATAAAATCTATACATTACTATTAACAATTAATCTTAAATAACAGAGCACAGTGAATTTCATAAATGATAAAATGGCAGGTTGGCTATAATATCACAGAAATTATTTGTTGGACTGCCATAATACAAACGATCACAGTTAGCTACAAATCAAGTTACTAAAGTGTATATTTATGGCATTTTCAAGATTAGCACACTATAAGCAGATGTCAAAATGATAACAAGTCCTATAATGCAAACACAAAAGAAATAAGACCTCTAAGTAAATGAGCTTTGTATTAGTCTGTGCAACAGCGGTCCCTTCTACCTTTACATTTAGATTCCACTTGTATTAAAACATGAACTTCTCTGTAAGCATTATGAAGATGACCGCAAAGCTTATACCCTTCCTGGCACAGCCTGCATCCCCGACAGCTGTGGGCCTTGAATAAATAATGGAGGCCACATAAGCGCTAAAACAAAAGCAATTCAAAGTTACTTGCAATCTTTGTCATAAGCATGTTGCTAAGGTTGAATAATGGGATTTTTCTAATCATTTGTGAACACTCCAGTCAAAATCTAAGTCTAGAAAACAGAACAAAACTGCCTAGTGGAAATTTTTGTCTGAAATAATATTTAGCCAAGAACTGAGAATACAGTCTGCAACAGTGCTTTATAAAAGAAAAGAACACCAAACGAAGGAAGATTTATTCAACTATTTCAATGACAAAGTGGAAATATTTTACTTTTAAATGATGACCAAAATTCTCTGTGAATTGAAAAATTAAGAAAACTATATAAATGACAAGCCAGTAAAAAGCTGAAGAGCTAAAGGATGTCCTTTAAATCAGTGTGTGCTCTCCTAGATCTTACTGCTTTCAAGTCTATTCCCTGGACATAAAGCAGCTTAAAATAAGTGTTACATATTCTCAATTTTTTAAACCACATACTAAATTACACATTTTTTAAAACATTTCGCGTAGGAAAAAATTAGTTTAGTATTTTCTAGACATTAAATATTGTTTTTTTAAAAAAAATCACAGTTTCCTCACTAGAGGACTCCAAAGCTTAATTAGTCAATGAAAAAAATAAAGTCTGTTGTTTGGACAAGGACTATTTCTAAGTACTTGAAACAATAAGTGGTCTTTATTTGATAAAAGTACTTATTTTGGTACAGTTCTGTATATAAATGAATTACAGAAGTAAAGGCATAAAATAATGTGGGAGGGAATAATATATTTCAAAGAGTGATCTCTTTGAAAAACAGTTTAGAAACTACAACTTTAGCAAGAAGTTTGATACTTAAAAAGGTACTGACTTTAAATGAAAAGTTCTCATTTAAACTTACCCAGTGTTCTTGACATAACAGGCAGTGCGGAGCTCAAGACCAAGATTGACACACAATTCCCAATGATCTGATATGAGAAATCAGAAAGAATATTGGGCAGTTACACAGTATACGGATAAGTAAAATCCATTCACATTCTGACAAGTTACTGGACATTTCAGTTACCTACTGTTCTTTGCTAACTTCTGAATGATACAATTCAACATAGAAAATAAAGAGAACAGAAACTTTTCTACCAACATTTAAAGTTCTATCTGTGAGTTCTAGAAGATATTTACAGTACCTGACACAAATATAAAGTTATAGAACACAAATTACTTCACACCTCAGATAACGCAGTTTACATTATTGACTGAGGTTGATGATTTCAAAAAGGTTTGCCTAACAAGTAAAAATTAATATTTTTAATACTTCTGACTCTACTTTTAAAGCCAAGACTACTGCTCAAGATAGATAATATCTACTTCTAATATGTTTAACTATTATAAGATTTAATACCAAAAAGCTAGAAATCCAAAACACCTAAATTCTAGTAATTTTCACTGTATCCTATACTTATTCTTTCATATTAAGTAAGAGATGCTGAAAATATTACTTAGTACTTATGATTACTTAAACTAGATGCTAAGTATCTCAAGAAGCCATAGCATTTTAGATAAAGATATATAAAAATAACTTCTCCCCTTTAGAATAAGCTGAAAATATGGAATATATAATAAAAAAGAAAAGAAGCCAGCAGCTCTTGTTATTCTTCATCGTCAGCCTGTGGGAATATTTTACAAATGCAGTCACTATATAAGATAACAGCCTTTGTTATTCCAAAGCCAATGACATATTGTAGAAAGTCAAATTAGCCTCAGACTACAAAATGTTTCTGAATAGAACTCTTCCGTCTTGCTTTAATTATTCAAATTTGAAATACTTTGTCTCTACTACTTGTAGCAACTAAGTTCTTCAGATTTCAAACAAGTTCCCTGAAGTACAGTCAGCACAACCAAAGTTACTCATTAGCAATACGTTTTCTTTGTAGGAAAAAGAGTCCTTTCAGGAGCCGTCTATAGCTAGTTAGCAAGCTCTGCGGCTCTATGCATTTACAAGTGAATGGGTGCCATCCAAATTAAACGGAGCACATCCTTTTCCCACTCATTCAGCATTTTGAAAATCTTCCAGTGCGTGTGTTTACGCAACTTACAAACAAATACCTAGAACCGCAAATGAACCATTCACTGCGATTACTAAATAAAACAGTCTGTCTTGGAAGGCAAAAGGGAGGCACAGTCACCTAAGACTTTACCTTACCTTTGTCATCGTTGTGTCATCCTTCTTGGGAATAAAGTTTCCAAAAAATCGGAGGCTATAGAAACCAACAACAGAGGACACCATAAGATAGCTGTGAGAATCAAGGAAAAACTCTCCAAAGAATTGTTTCCTTAAGTTCTCAATTGTCTCCAAAATGTCTTAAGGCCGAAAGGAAAACCAAAACAAAACAAAATGCCACTTGGAGTGCTTGAGGAAGACTGACTTGTTTTTTCTTCCAGGAGAGTGTCTTAGTAAATTACCACTGTCCCAGAAAACTAGACAGAAAACTTGTTAACAGACAGAAGTTCAGTTAAAGAAAGGATACAATATCAAAATGATTTCAAGTGCAGCTCCCACAAAACCAAAAGCAGAAAGAGAAGCATTTCCTATTCCAGGCCCCTGGGGGAAAAAAAAACACTTTTCAGAATTCAATGACACTATTATATTTGGTTTCCCTAAAATTGTTGTCTCATAAATATAGGACAGTTGAAATTAGGAATGTTTAATACCCTGGAGTAACATCTAGAGGTTCAAAGGAAAATAAAATGTGACGAGACTGAATTCATCAACTAATTCAACCACATGTTAACACTTTTAACAAGCTCAAAACATTTCTGATTTATCTCAAATGTAATTTAAGTTACTTATCAAAATGATATGATTATGCTTATTGTTAAATCCTAAATATTCTTGGAAGAAGTTTTTTAAAAATATAATAGTATAATAAGAATAGAACAAATAATTGAACACTGAGGTAACATATAAAAACTATACAATTAAAATATGTCAAAAGGAAGGTAAGCAAAGAAAGAAAGTGAATGCACATATCCTGTTACTACTCTTGAAAGTTTCCTTTCCCTAAATCTTCCTTGGGAATTCAGGGATTTAATTAACACAGATTTTCCAAATGCAATGCTATAAATTTTTTCCTAAACATCATACCTATTCTCAAAACCTATCTTTATCTAGAACTTAACAAAACAAGTAGAAAAAGTAATATTTATTAACGAGGCCAGACAGGCAAAAACTCATTTCTTACTGAAGTAGGAACAATGTTTTCAAAGCTTACTAATTAAAGAAACTCTCTGAATACAAACTACTACTGTGCTATCAGCTTCAATTACATCTAACAGATATACCAGGATAATTAAGAATATAAAGTCAGCTTAATAAAAAAATAAACCAATAAATAATATCACATATTATTTACACAATCTAATATAGGCATGAAGAAGTTACAATACCACAGAAATTTCATATATAAATAAGGTAATGGACAAAGAATTTATGAACTTTTGTCAATCTTTTGAAGAAAAAATGAATAATGCTAACAGAAAGCTTATTAACTGGGATGGAAAACACTTTGGAAATATTCTCTGTCTCAAGAGAAGGCCTACAGGCAAGATTAAGATGATCTGATTTATTTACACAATCATAAAAAGAGCATACCACATATAAGTCCTTCTGTACTATGCACGAAAGGAATGGTACAAAAATGTACCACAGGCCTTGGGCCTCACCTAGTATGTGGTATAAGAAAATGGGTTAAAAAATGGATAGAGGGCTTCCCTGGTGGCACAGTGGTTGAGAGTCCGCCTGCCGATGCAGGGACACGGGTTCGTGCCCCGGTCCGGGAAGATCCCACATGCCACGGAGCGGCTGGGCCCGTGAGCCATGGCCACTGAGCCTGAGCGCCCGGAGCCTGTGCTGCGCAACGGGAGAGGCCACAACAGTGAGAGGCCTGCGTACCACAAAAAAAAAAAAAAAAAAAAAAAAAAAAATGGATAGAAGTCAACACAGTAGTTGACTTCTGCTTGATCAATGGCTTTCGGTCTAAACAAAAGACAACGACAAGGCTGTGGATGGAGGAAGACTGCTCACTGCTGTTTTTTGTTAGTGGAATGACAGACCTGAAGCAAGCTGGCAGGCTCGCAGTGGTGGAGAGGCCATGGCAGTGAGAGATGGCACAAGGTCCTGA
The DNA here is from genome assembly GCF_964374135.1 of Grampus griseus. Taxonomy (NCBI): domain Eukaryota; kingdom Metazoa; phylum Chordata; class Mammalia; order Artiodactyla; family Delphinidae; genus Grampus; species Grampus griseus. Next base: position 1,750,765 of record NC_139003.1, on the reverse strand, counting down.
AGAGGCTGGGGGCAGGGAGCTAAACTGAGAATACTGCTGAAAGAATCAGCTTCTGAAAGAAGAGGGTATCTTCATCTTTGACTGAAGGAAAGGAATTAAGATAAACATTGGCTTTTTTCTATGAGAGAAAAGGTGTATCGTGTGGTTCAGAGAGAGAAGCGGCATGTAGGGAAGCAAAATCTGCACCCCAAAAGGTGTCTCTCTGGCATAAGGATCATTTTAGGCTGATTGTTTTTAAGAAACAGAAGACTCGTAAGTCTTTCTTTTTAGCACCACCCCCACCTCACCCCTTAACTGCCTAAAAGAATTCAGATGAAGGGCCTGGTCCAGGCAGAGCACTATCACCAGAGACAGCTACAAAGAGTATATTGGCTGAGTGTGGTAGACGGAACCCGCAAGACCTGGAGACCAAAGGCCTCTCTGGGTCCCCTCTGTTTACCAAACATATGCTTTCTATCTCCTTGTGAATTGCCTTCCTCCCGCCTGAAGTCCCAAGCTCCTACCCGCTTCTCCCTCTCTTAGATGGAATATAAGCCTCAATTGCCCAACCTGTCCTGGGGTCTCATTATTCTTACCGGGTTCCCACATACACGTAATTAAATTCTGTTTTCTCCTGTTAATCTGTCTCATGTAAATCTAATTCTTAGACCAGCCAGAAGATCCTAGAAAGGGTTAAGGAAAAATTTTTCCCTTCCCCAAAGCATGAAAAGTCTGGGAGAGTTTTGAAGTCATCTCTATGGGAGATGGCAAAGGTGCTAACTTCGAAAAGTGTAATAAAATGTCAAAACTTAAATGCTACTTTAAGTATCCAAAAGTTTATAGAGACACCTAGAAAAAGTATGCCATATATGAATATTTAGTGGAAACTATCTTCCATATGGAGAATATATTTAAATAGACTAATTGATGGAACTTAATAAAATCATGAATTTTTAAACAAGAGAAATAATTAAGTTAATTCATGAAAAGATGTATATCTGACTCTCCTCCAGTAACTGAACATTTTGACTCAAGTTCATAAAATGACTCCTTTGAGGCATGAGTCCCTAAAACCACACATTTGGATCCTTTGCAAACGTAACGAATCCATGTAATAAACTCTTTATATTTCACTATTTCACAAAATATACATTTTCTTAAAGGACCACAAATACGAATTTCAGTAAAACAAAGATAAACTCTGATACAAAGTGTAAAAGGAAACTCTGATACTTGATAAAAAGCCGGACAATCCAAAATACGAAATCAGAAACAAAAAACATAGTTTAGAAACACTGTTTATGAAAGCTCACTGCATAAAGAAATTCATACAACTTGAAGTATATATATGCAGAAAGGTGAATGTTTTCATTTATTTATTTGAAACACTCAGTTTATACACACAGAATACTTTTGCAAAAGAAAGACATTTTAAAGCACTTTACTTTACCCTTGTTCCCTTTGGCATTGCTGTTTCATCAACCAACAGGCAAAGAATATTACAAGCCACCAAGAGGACCGAAATGGACTACAACACAAAAAGTAAGCCATCAGTTCTGAATTTCAATTTTGTCAATACACATAACGTTAAAATCTAAGTAACCAACCAAATGTATGCTTCAGAATAGAGGAAAAGCAGTCAAGACCAAAACTCTACATATAAACCTGAAGTAATGAGACTATAAAAAACTCCAGAATAAATTCGTAAAAATTCTGCAAAGTACTATGATCTCAAAGCTTAAGAAAAAAGCTATTAATATAGATCCACTTATTAACCGATTTTACCAATTGGAACCCACAACTCCACATATTTAAAAAATGGTTAAAATGTTATCAGAACTAATTTAATAATATAATTTTCAGATCTTATCACAGAGTTTGATCAGGGTATCTGCAACACCTTGTCTCTTCTTAATTTTCAACTGAAACAAAGAATGAATTTCCTGCTTCTATGAGGAAATAGATAATCTTGAGGACTTTTCAAAATTACCATTAATTTCATTTTTTGCTCTATTGAGTTTTTACAAATAAAAGCGTAGACAGATTTTAATCCTGTTGATAGAAAACCAGTTTACCTGAAACCATTTAGCTGAGGGAGTTGCCATACACAAATACTAAAGTAAATAAAAAATAATCTGCTTTATTTAACTAGGCAAATAAATTCTTACTGTCTCAATAAGAAGGAGAACCATAACAGCAGGATACACCAAGTTTCTTTCCCATGCTGAAGCCTTTTTGCGCCTCTCTATTAGAAGGAAAAACAAAATATAATAAAAGTTTCAGTAATTTCCAAAACTTCTCCCCAGATTCACATTTTCATTCCCTACTAATACAACCAGTATGTATTATTCTTACATAAATTATCTTTTCCTAAAAACATAAATTATTTTTAATTTTCCTCCACACACTATAAAAATCAGAATTTTAAAATCAGTTTGCTACATTAAACAGCTCAATCCTGTGATGCTCAAATTTTAGCAACGTAAAGACGTTTCAATTATTGATGAAACATATTGTGGATATACAGCTTACTCTAAAAATACAGTAATATTTGTGTTTCTTTTTTAAATTTACATATTATTATAATGATAGATTTACACACTGATAGAGATCTGGAAATATCAGGTAACATGAGTTAAGAATCCCCTCTAATCCCACATCCTAAAGGCAAACACTTCCAGTTTCCTAAAGGCTGGAAGCAAATCTCTGTTTCTAGTGACAAAGGTCTACTTTGTAACATACCAATCCTTATGTCATGAACAACTGGAAAAGATGGATCAAACTTAAATTTTTAAAAAGAAATGTGTATGAAGATGTCAGAGAGCTACCATAATAATGGAAACTGAAGTCATTCTAGCTTTTTCTGTAGATTCCAAAGGGATTTTTAAATAACTGATTATGATTTCTGCAAATAAAGTAGTTTACTTATTTTCCAAAAAAAAAAGGAGGGAAAATAAAGAAAAAGATTTAAGAGTAAAAAGGTCTAGCATATGTATAACTGGAGTCTGAGGAAATAAAAGAGAATGAGCAGATGCAATATTTGATGAGATGATGGCCAACAATTTCCCAAGTGGATGAAAGACATTAAGCCACACACTCATGAAGTGCCACAGATCTCAAGAAGGATAAATACAAAGAAATAAGACATTAAAAGGTAAGAATAACAGAAGATTACTTATCAGAAATAATACAAGTGAAAAGATAGTGGAGTGATATTTTGGAACATCATCATCTTTGAAAAGTCATTTTGTACACACACAAAACAACAACAACATAAAGTGAACAAATACGTGCTCATCCTCTCTCCAAACTAAAAGACATTCTTTATTAACGGCTTTGGACAGACTGAAAGCTTGTAACATAGAGATTTCACAATTTTAAAAAATATTCCAGACTACAGTAAAGTCTTTAATAAGAAACCAAGACCAATACATAAGTCAAGGAAAAAAATGTACAATACCTAATTTTGTCTTAAGAGTCTTTACATTGTCAAGTTCTTGTTCCAACTCCGTTATATTGTGTTCCACTGATGAAGACAGTCCTATCAAAAGCAAAAACATTTCAGAAACATAACAACAGAACCCCAGAACAGGCAGCCCTCACATTTAATGAAAATATAAAAAACACACTGCAAATCCAGATCACTAATAATGAAAACAAGGGCTGCTGTGACTCACAGAAAAGTACATCCATTTCTTTACTCCTTAAAACTTCCAAGTTCTTGCTGATTAAACACTACATGTTTCCTAGAAAATTTCTGACTCTGGTAAAATTCTTACTTGATCTATTATTAATTTTTCATTAATTACAAAAGCATCATGTGCTTATTATAAAAAGTGAAAGAAAATCAAGATCTCCTCTTCATCCCACCTCCCTAACGCAACAACTGTCAAAAGCTTGGGTGAGGTTTTATTCACCTTCATGTACATACTCATAACATACATACAAATCATACTCATGATTTTTACTATGTATTTTATAAGAATGGGTCAAATCAGACATTATTTCACCACTTGCTTTCCTAGTTAATGATATGTCCACACTGACAGTCTCAACTTCTTAACAGCTGAATAATAATTCCAGAATATGGATGTCCTTCAGTTTTATTCAGAATTATTCCGTTTATGAATATTCAGGTTTTCCTCAATTTTTTGCCACTACAAACATTTTTCTATGAACATCCAGTACTTTCTGGTTCTATTATTTTTGTAGGACAGAGTCTCAAAATTCAGACTGCCGAGTCAAAGGATATGAGTATTTAGAGTTTTAAGAGATATTTAAAAGTTACTTCCCCCCCAAATATTGTGATATATTGTAATAAGTTATTATAATAATTTACATTTCTATGAACACTTTATTATAAAATATGCTTGATGTCAGATGATTTTGCCCAACTGTAGGCTAACATAAGTGCTCTGAGCACCCACTTAAGGTGGGCCAGGCTAAGCTGTGTTTGGTAGGTTAGATATTTTCAACTTATAATGGGTTTACCAGGACGTAACCCATCGTAAGTCAAGGAAGATCTGTGTTTTCCAATCTCTTCCCCAGCAGTGGATGTTGTAACTCTTGAATTTTTGCCAATATGATGGGTAAAAAATATTTTCCCATTGTTACTTTAACATGTACACCTTATTCATATTTTCTGCTTGATTCTTTAGTGGTTTGTATATGTCCATACTCTTTCTATTTTATCTGCTAAATTCTGAAATGGACAAATTTAAATCCCCCACTACAACTGTACTTTGACTGAATAGTTTTTTCTCCGTTTTTAAGAATTTTTTCATTATGCGTTTGTATTTGATAAGATTTGGGGGCTTCTCTAAGACTGTAACATGTTCCTTATGAATCACACCTTTTATCATTGCATCATGACCCTCAGTGTCTTTAATGCTTTTCTTTACATTCATCCCCCCCCTTTCATATATCATTGTATTGGTAATTTGGGTTAGAGCAATATTCAATGCCTACATTATTACAATATAACTTCTGCCGCTTACCCATGTATGAACTATGATTAGCTTTCCTTTCTTCCATAACATTCTTCTTCCCACCCCCAGAATTAATCTTTTTTTTACATTTGCTTAGTTTTTTATGCATTTACTACTAGTTCGAAGCTAAACCTTCCTCCCAAATGTCTTTATTTCCTCCAGAAGCTTACAAAGAAAAGGTGAATGGGAGGCAATTTTTTTGAAACTATACAAGTCTGAATATGAAAGTTTGGTTAAACATAAATTATTTTTTTATATTTAAAAACTATAAATGAGGAATGAAAAGGCGTGTGGTTTACAGGGACTTAAACCCTCATCTTCCATAGCTGTCAGGTAATAGTTAACTTAATGCTGTAAAATCAAGAAATAGCAGGGGAATCTTTTTATTTAGTGTTTACGAGTTTATTATTCTTTATTAGTTAGTTCAAAATTAATTACCCTTCAGAATCGTGAAGTCACTGCTCCACCGCCCCCCAGCTTCCAGTGTCAGCTCTGAGAAGTCTGAAGCTCTTCTTCCTCCTGGGCCTGAGGGTGAACTGCTTCTCATTCTCCCTGAGAGAACGTGTCAGCCTTTATCCCAGGGTCGGTGAGTCACTCTCATGTTCCATGTTGGGCACTGAGTGAGCACTTTCAATCTCCAAGTTCTTGTCCTTTAGAGCTGAGAAACTTTCTTGATGTTGTCATTTCCTCCATCCCGTTTTCTCTCCTCTCCCCACTTGGAATTCTATTAGTTGGATGTTAGATCTCCTGAAATGGTCCTCTACTGTTCTTAACTCTTCCCTATGGTTGTCATTGTTGACCTATTTTCTTTAACTTCCAATCTTTTAGATACATTACCATTTCTAAATTTCAAGAGGCCCCTTCTGTTCACTAGCTATTCCATTTTTTAATGGAATCCTGGCCCTTCTCATGGATGCAATCTCAGTCTCTCCCAGGATACTGATGATAGGTTTTACTTTTTTCTTATCCTGTGCATATTCCGTCTCCCCTTAGTGTTCTTTATTGTTTGTTTGTTTGTTTTGGCCCCTACTTTCCCATGAGAGGTTTTTCTCTTAAGTATGATAAGGCTTAGTCATCTGTTCATATTTAAGAAGAAAGCACTAAAAATGATCATTTGAAACTCTAAGATTGCATGGGTGGCACCTGACAAGACTTCCTGGTGGGTAATCCAGCTGGGTTTTTCATGGACACCCAACTGCTAGCAGGGTGTGAGACTGTCCTCCTGGGTAGACCAGATTCCCCAGATAAGACTCTCTGACCTCCTTCTTGGGGTATTAAAGTTTGGCTGTCCAGGTAATGGGAGATGGGAGCTCACACATTTAGTCTGTAATCACTCATCCCATCCTCCCCTCCCCCAATCTGTGCCCAGGCCACAGTCTCACTTTCTCTGGAGAATTACCCTCCCTCTACTGCTGAGGTGGGGAAGAGGCAGTGGTCCAGTACCCTGGATGGAGGGGAAAGAGGTGGGGATCAAATCGTTTCATAAGCAGGCTTTTCACCGATCCTCCTTATCTTAACTTGTTCCACTTTATCCCCACTTCCATAGGTGGCTGGTAGCACCACTTCTGGGGACTTTAGGGGATTCTGGAATATAAATCAAGCACAGATGGCTTAGGATTCAGCTTTCTTGGGTCTGCTAAATTAGTTACTTCTAAAATTCTCTCAAGTCTGCTAAATTTCAAAAATTTTTTATGGTTTTCTCCTCTCAAGTGTTCCTTCTTTTAGGTTTATGCTTCTCTGACCCTCAGTGTTCTCATCTGTGAAATGGGGGGGTATTATTAGGAGGCTTTCTGCTGAGTCAGAAAACTCAACTCAAAGTACCTTAAAAAATAAAATAATTTCATGTAATTGGAAGTTTACACACAGAGTGGGCTTCAAAGTGGGTTTTCCAGCAGCTCAACAGTGACATCCAGGGACTGAATCCTGCCATCCCCAAGTTCGTCTGTTATGAAGACTGGTGCTTTCTTCTTTCACGTAATTTCATAATTTCTGTTTATTTTATTTTGTTCATTATTTCTTCTTTTCCTAGCAAGTGGAATTTCTATTTATTCTTTTACCCATGTTAATTTGACACTTCAGTGGTTACTTTCTCATTCTTAACACACATACTTAGACTTATGTTTTTTTCAACCTAACCCCACAGGGAAACCTTACTAGGTAACTTACCCCACACCAAGGTGAAGCTTTCACAACACTTTTTTAAAACCATTCTCTCACTGCTTTCCATTCACCCCTCCTAAGTCCTGGACTGTGCTGAGACTGTTTTAAAAATATTTAGTTTGAGATTATTACTAAAGTTTTCCAGTGATATGGAAGCCACCATATCCTTAATGACTAGAATAGTACCTAGTTACTAAATATACAGCTATAAAATGAATAAATAAATGAATGTCTTTTTGTGCCCTAATAGATATATGACATCTTTGGAAATATATGAGTTTTTAATTGCAATCTTCCCTGCCCCCCTAAGACTACTAAGATTATTTAATAATCCTTAACAGGTTATAAAAGGGAAGTTTGATGTTGGTCTCTCTCTCCTATGTAAGTAATTTTTCTATGTGAAAGCCTGTAAATCTTTTTTATTATTATCATCATTATTCTTGGAATTCGTGAATCATGTAACTCTGGATCTGTTTATTTCCTGCTTAATAATCTTGCCTATGACTCTGTGACCTTTTTAATGTACACTCAAGTCTTTCCTCAGCTCACTGACAAGTTCTTCTATTATTCATTTACTTTTTTCTACTTGTTCTTTTTTCTTCTCCTAGATGTCTATTACTTAGACTAGGTATATTAGCTCTGTAGTCCATGTCTATTATTTCATTAGTGATTTCCTTCTCTTTGTTCTTTTGTCCTGTGACATGAAATAGTTCTTCCACTTGATTCTACCAGATGATTAATTCAATTTTCAGAAGGACTGTATTATTTTTCTATTGCTACTGTAACAAATCACCACAAACTTAGTGGCTTACAGCAATACAAATGTATTATCTTACAGTTCTGGAGGTCAGAAGTCTAAAATCAAGGTGTCAGCAGGACTGTGTTCCTTCTGGGGACTCCAGGGGAGAATCTGCTTGTCTTCTCCAGCTTCTGGAGGCTGCCAGCACTCCTCGGCTCATGGTCCCTTTTTCACATCACTCCACCCTCTGCTTCCAAGGCCACATTTCCTTCTCTGACCCTCCTGCCTCATCTTTCACTTATAACAATGCTGTGGGACTTCCCTGGTGGCAGAGTGGTTAAGAATCCGCCTGCCAATGAAGGGGACACGGGTTCGAGCCCTGATGCAAGATCCCGCGGAGCCGCAGAGCAACTAAGCCCATACGCCACAACTATTGAGCCTGCACTCTAGAGCCTGCAAGCCACAACTACGGAGCGCGCGAGCCACAACTACGGAGCCTGCGTGCCACAACTACTGAGCCTGGTGCCACAACTACTGAAGCCCACGCGCCTAGAGCCTGTGCTCCGCAACAAGAGAAGCCACCACAATGAGAAGCCCGTGCACCGCAACAAAGAGTAGCCCCCACTCTCCGCAACTAGAGAAAGCCCACACGCGGCAATGAAGACCCAACACAGTCATAAATAAATAAATTAATAAATTAATTTTTTTAAAAAAAACAATGTTGTGATGACACCGGGCCTGTCAGATCACCTAGGATAATCTTGAGATCCCCCTTGCTTAATCACACTGCAAAGTCCCTTTTGCCATGTAAGGGGTCATGTTTACAGGCTCTTGGGGTTAGGACTTGGGTACCTTCGTGCGACACTATTCTGTCTACCACAAGGACTATCACATCTTTTGTCTACTGAATTTTTAATGTTTTTCCCACATTCTAGGCAATCCTTTTTCTACTCTAATTATATCTCTTTGAAAATTGGTATTTACTTTTGGGGGCTAATTACAAATTCTTATTTGTCTCTCCCATTAGTTAACTTCAATTGGAATCACACTTTCTCGCTATTCATCTTGGCCTTCGTCACTCAGTCCTAAGCGAATGGTAACTTTTCTGTATCTGCCGCTATTCTTCCCTTCACACCTACTCAGCGCACACAGTCGCTCAAACAGTGACAAAACATCTGGAGGGCCCAGTAATTTTTGTTCTTGGGGAGTACGGATGAACTGACCAGAAATATTGACTCAGGAGAAAGACAACTCAGTGCTCTGGCATCTCTCAAGATACAAACAGTGCTCCTTTCTCAAAGGGAGAAATACTGAAGGGAGGATTCAGGCCAACAACCCAAGGCAGCAGGGTACAAATGCACTAAGCCCTCTTGTGGAATCACAAAACTTCAGTCTTACCCCAGGTTTCTAAAAAAGGTAAGTATTCCCCACTGCATTTCCTTTCTCACTTCCGTCCATCGCTAAAGAGAGAGAAATCCAACATTCTCTCTTTTGGAGAACCTGAGGTCTTGCAAGCACTGAAATGTTATACACTATTTCCAGAGCTCATGAGTTTCATCATTTTACTTGCCAGTATATAGTTTATAAAAGAACAGGGGTAAAGACAGTATAGATGTATTCAGGTAGTGTGACCCAAAACTACTAAATTTTGACTACAAATTTAGCAGCCAAAACAAAAAGAGAAACATTTAAGTTACAGAATTAATGGATATTTCTGTATAACAGAGATTTACAGTAAGATGGCATAGCATTATAAGATTTTCAAGTATCTTTGAATATAATAGTCTTAGAGATAAGTATATTTTACTTTTTATTTCTTTACAAATTATACGGTATGTATCCGTAGTTAATGCTCATTTAACTTCTATATCTGATAAATTACAAATACAATTCCAAACTACATTTCATTCCCTATACTTGTGAAGAAAAGCATTATTCCAGTAACCAGTTCACTGTTAGAAAAAATAGTCTGATGAATATTCAGAATTTTGAAAGGGAATCAGAGTAGACAGTATTCCTGCTGCCAATGTAAAATTAAGTGAAAAGACATAAATGCCTACTTTGTGGGTGTGATGTCTACAAAGCTCAATACAGATGTCTAGACTAATCAATGTTTTCAAAAGAAAATAACTAAAGTGATATTTCTGTAACACTGTGTGTTTATTTTTTGGTGACACAATGCTAGGCACACAATGCGTAGTTAATAAACACTGACTGAGTTGCATACTAAAATCAAGAACACATTCTTATTGTCCTCAAAGAAATCACGCCTTTTTTAAATGACTAGATTCATCTGGAATGACACAATTTTCAAAGACACCACCATCCTTTACTGTATATCTCACTACCTAAGTGAGAAAAGTAAGCTTGTTTGGGCGGAATATTCCATTATAAATGACTGGAAGGAAATGATGGCTCTTGTAAGGAATCATGATACACTGCAAAGAATTCTGGAATGTTACACAAATTTAAGCGGCAGCGACAAAATGATCAAAATATCCTAAAGAACTGTATTATCATTACTTTACTTCAAAATGAATCTAAAATATTCAATGTCAGCATTGTCTAGTCAATAAGTCAAATTGGTAGACAAAACCTGTTTGGACTAGTCATGAAAAATAAAAAGGGATTCGCCAAGAAAACCACAAAGCAGCTCATTTAAGGTCAATTTAACGGTATTATTCTGTTTTCCTTCCAGCCTCAACATAAGACTTCACTACCTCAAAGGAAATTGTAAGAGTATCTATTTGCATTCCCCCTAGGTGACTGGCAGTTCACCACCAATTAGTTCAAAATTACACTGTTACTAGCATGCAATAAAAACAACACCTTTCATCTTTCTTACACAGGTAAGAATACCTTCAGAGCCAATAACTTTGATCAAATGAGTATTTTTGATCCTGCCCCACCCATCTCTTTGGATTCAGGAAAACTAATAGCTGAAGGCAACTTTTCCCAGCTTTATTCTTAAACTGAAAAACTAGTGTGGTATTGAAAATATTTTGCTTGCAAGATAACATAATTTCCCAAAGTCCAGCACTTCTTCAATAATTAAGCTGTCCTTACACCTTTTCTTTTTTTTTTTTAGATATTTATTTATTTATATTTGGCTGCGTGGGGTCTTCTTTGCTGCACGCGGGCTTTCTCTAGTTGCGGTGAGCGGGGGCTACTTCTTCGTTGCACTGCGCAGGCTTCTCACTGCGGTGGCTTCTCTTGTTGTAGAGCACGGGCTCTAGAGCGCAGGCTCAGTAGTTGTGGTGCACGGGCTTAGTTGCTCCGCAGCATGTGGGATCTTCCCAGACCAGGGCTCGAAACCATGTCCCCTGCATTGGGCAGGTGTATTCTTAACCACTGCGCCACCAGGGAAGCCCACACCTTTTCTTAATACGTAAGAGAGCCTTAACTGACATGCATTCATATGTTAAAGGACAGACACTAATTATTTAATATAAAATATATAATGTTGTATTTTTAAAAACAAACATAAATCTCCAACTGGGTATGTAAACAATTCAAAGAATATGAAGCAATAAAACAATCTCCCTAAACAATTCAGGACCATAAACAATTCAGTGTCCTAAACTTAGTCCCATAATGAATACTACTTGGAAATAGATACCTCTAGTATACACATTATTTTTTCATTTAACTTTTAAATTTAGCATATAGCCAAAAGAAAGCTGATTAGAAAATCTGTTATCTAAGTAACTCTTTAAAATTTTCATTATACTTAGTACTTTAAATTGACCAAAGTTATTTCTATCACCAAGAATGTGAAGTCACTCAAGTACTTTTAATTATTTCTAGTCACTTAGACAAACAAGTTAGTTGTTAAAGCCCAAGACTCCTAATAATTCATAGAATGAACAGTCTCCATCCCCTAAGCAAACACCAATTACTGTACACCATAAAGCCACTGATAATTAGACAGACCCCAGAAAGCTTTTGAAAACTGAAGCCTGGCCATGAACTCTCTAAAGCATCTATCTGGGCATGAACAAATACTACTACTATCTACAGAGGAGACAGACAACTCGCATACTCAGAAACTCTATTTCTATTCCATTTGCAGTGCTAACATTTGTTAAAATAATAGTTTCTATTTACTTCTAACACATCCACAAAAATATGGCTAATTATAGAACCAAGCAATATGAGACTTTTGATATTCAACACAATTTTGAAAATGCAAAATACTTTTTTTTTTTTTTTTGCAGTACGCGGGCCTGTCACTGCTGTGGTCTCTCCCGTTGCGCAGCACAGGCTCCGGATGTGCAGGCTCAGCGGCCATGGCTCACGGGCCCAGCCGCTCCACGGCATGTGGGATCTTCCCGGACCGGGGTACAAACCCGCATCCCCTGCATCGGCAGGCGGACTCTCAACCACTGTGCCCGCAAAATACTTTGATTATAAAAGACCACAAGCAAGATGGAGAGTATTAAACAATCAGCTTTAGGAACATTATATGAAGCTATGTACAATTAAAGTAATGGTTTGGGGGCTTCCCTGGTGGCGCAGTGGTTGAGAATCTGCCTGCTAATGCAGAGGACACAGGTTCGAGCCCTGGTCTGGGAGGATCCCACATGCCGCGGAGCGACTAGGCCTGTGAGCCACAACTACTGAGCCTGCGCGTCTGGAGCTTGTGCTCCGCAACAAGAGAGGCCGCGATAGTGAGAGGTCCGCGCACCGTGATGAAGAGTGGCCCCCGCTTGCCACAACTAGAGAAAGCCCTCGCACAGAAACGAAGACCCAACACAGCAAAAATAAATTAATTAATTAATAAACTCCTACCCCCAACATCTAAAAAAAAAAAAAAAAAAGATTTTAAAGTAATGGTTTGGCCTTTTTTTTTTTCTACTTTAGCTATAAGTTATTGGTAGATCTTAAGCTAGATAAGATGTTAAGATTATTTTATATGTGCTACTCTCGGGAACACTATCCTCCACATAAGTGTGGTTGAACAAGCAGCTCATATGCATTAATTCACCTTCTGCTAACAAATCTGGATCATCTATACAGAGTATCTCTTTCTCTAAATTTCAGAGAATATATGCTACTTAACTCTTAAATTATTCTGTAGTTTGTTATTACAAAGTATTCCTCATCTACTAATACTGTACCTTCAGTCAATTCATTTCATCCCTTCATCATCTCATTATCTGGGTCATATTTTATTGTCATGAAAAGTGATTATATGGCCCAAGAAACTGAACAAATTGTAACAAGGTGTCTCTCACAGTTTCATACCCTTGGGCCCAAATTTTGATATCTTATTAGAAACCGTTTAATTAGTATTACCAGTAGAATTAATACTCTTTTCTGTTAGTTCATGAAGTCAAGATATTACTAAATATTTTCTTCTATCACAGTATTGCCCAAAAGAGGGTCATTCAGTGTCTACAATCTTTGCTATGTATGTTCTTGATGAAAGCTGATACTTGATCACCTTCAGCCCGTCCAAGCCCAAACAGTTCTCGAAGTGGGCCAGAGTCTGCTAAATCTGAGACAGTCTCACTTCAGTGGTATAACCAACAGAATAACCATTGCTGGCCTACAGAAGAATGCCTAAGGAAAGTCAAGATGAAAGTAACGTAGCGGACATGAGATAAAACCCAACATAAGCCTCCTTATACCATTAAAGGTGCTATTGTGAAAGACATCATATAGCTGACTGTCTTGCCAATGACAATGGGAAAGCTTCCGACAGGATGCTAGAACTCTAAAGCAAGCATAGACTGCCTGGCAAACTCAGCTTTGTTATGAACAGCAAGATTCAAGGGCTGATGGTGACAAAATGCTTCTGACAGGTCACTTAGTTCCACAAAAAATTCAGATATGTCGTTTTTTTCAATCCTTTACCTTTCAGAATACAAAGGTACTGCAACATGACACTCAGCAAAAATGAAACAAGTACATCTTCTGTGCTCTTAAAAATAAAGAATCAATATCAACTTCAATAGAAAAAGCTTTAAAAAAAAGATCAAAACGAAGCAGGAAAGTAACCGCCACCGAAAGTGATATACTAACTCTTTATCGTGAAGATGAAAACAGTACCTAGCAAAACCGAATTGAATCACTAAGTTCAAAGGCTATAATATTTTTAAATAAATTACATTAAAAGAACTGTGCAGGGTGTGAACTTAAACAACAAAAAATAATTCCTATTCATTATGGTGCTTCTAAAGGTACCCAGTACACCCATAGGCTATACACACAAAAGCTCATTATTTCAATTAATGCCGTTGCATAACTTAAACACTTAAACAGGCTAATGATAAATATACAACTTTATCCTGGGAAGGAATTACAAAAGATTTTCTACCACGATTATGTAACGAGACTTTCTGCTGGGCTACTCTTCAGGGCTCCTGGAGTAGAAATGGATTGTGACTGCTCCCATTTCCTGGGTTAACAATAGGGGGACCACCTTACATCTGCTTCTTCGCTAACACCCAGCACACACGGTCCTCCAGCCCCTCAATCCTGGTTTGTCTCCAGAGGTCTCTACTATGGGCTTTCCTAAATACTCTTCCATGTGATTGTCTTTTATGCTGTCACCAAATTTTACTTCTTCCTTCTTCACATCTATGGTAAAATGACAACCATCCACCATGTGTGTTTTTCATCTATCCATTTACGTATGCAACAAGGATTTACTACCAACCCACCACATGTCTGGCAGTATCAGAGGATCAGGAAGAAAACAAGCAAAAATCCCTGCCCTGTGGCGTTCCTGTTCCAGGTGGAGAGATGGGCAATATATGAAAAGTGAGCAGTATGTCAGCGACTGGGAAGTGCCATAGAAACGATAAAGCAGGAAGGGGGAAAGAAGTGCCAGGGTGGAGGGGCCTGGCACTACGAAATCACAGCCTCACGCTCACAGCGTGGGAAAGCCCCCGGAGAAGGGGACCATTAGGTAAAGACCTGAAAGGCAGGAGGCAGAGGCGGGGCAGGCCGCATGAGAAAAGAACAGCAAGGAGACTGCAGGAGAGGAAGCCAGAGGATGCAGAAGCTACAGACCGGAGCCAGCAAGTGAGATCTGACTTACATTTTCAAGCGCTCTCCTTGACTCACAAGGCCAAAGATGCAGGGAGCCCACCAGGAAACTACAGAATCTAACCAAGAGGTGACTGGCCACTCAAACCAGAGCGGTGACAGTACAAGGGGTGAGGTGCGGTCAGATGCTGGAGAGGTTTGAAGCGAGAGCTGACAGCTTTGAGAAGGAACCCACATGGGAATTAAGAGAAAGAGACGCCGAGATATTAGCCTGAGCACCCGGACGCATGGATTTGCCACCTACAGGGATGGGTCCACTCTGACAGAGGTGGAATTAGCTGATCCTGGACTAGATATGTTCAAGATGCCAATTAGCCCAGTGGAGTGTCTACTAGGCAGCTGGATCTACACAGTTGGAGGTCAGCAGCACACAGGTGGTATAAAGCCATGCAGCCAAAGGACACAACCAGAGGAGGGCAGGCAAACAGAAAAGAGAAGTTTAAGGACCGAGGCATGAGGCTGTCCCGTGTGAAGAAGGAATGGACACAGAGAAAACCCAGCAAAGCAGACTGAGAAGCAGCAGCCCATTAAATGCAAGGACAAGGAAAGTGTAGCAAACTGAAAACCAAGTGGAATAAAACAATTTCAAGGAGAGGGGAGTGTAAGACGAGGACTCTGAACTTGGGGCCAACCTGGCACCAGCACTTCGGTAGAGTCGTGGAGGCAGAAGTGAGTTCAAAGCCAAACGTTCAAAGCACAGAAATGAAGCCAACAAGAATACAACCCTTGGGAGTTCCGCTCTAAAAGTGGGAAAGCAATGAGGTGGTGAGCTGGAGCAGGTAGGAGGTCAAGACAGATTGATTTGCTTTCCTTCCTTCTGAGGAAAGAAAAATTTGTATTCTAAGGCAAGTCAAGGAAAATTTTAACACAAGAAGTTTTCTCTGCCCTTTGGCCGCCTCTCTCACCACACTGTGCACCATGTATCTGCACTATGCATTGACCACACGGCCCCATCTGCAGAAAACCTGCTCAACCATAAAGAGCAACGTTCTCCTGGCACCAACAAGACGACTCCTTAGGAGATAACCTTCCTTCTTAACCCTGTAAAGGACCGCGATGACCCACTACCCACTACTCACTTTGTATGTGTAGGTCTGGATTGTATAAACTGTTGATAATACGTCACTTAATGCACAGCCCTCGGTCTCAAAAACTCACACAACTGCGCTTTCGCCTCTAAGAGGAGGACCGGTTCTTGGAGTTTTCTGAGAGACTGTTCCCAAGTTATAATTCTCAATTTGGTTTGAATAAAATTTTCCATTTCTTTCTTAGATCAACTGATTAGTTTTTCATCGACACTTCCTTCCTTTCCTTCCTTTCTTTCACTTGGTCTTTCATTCTGTTGAGAAAAATTACAGTAATTCTCTATGCTGATGGAAATGATCCACTTGGTGAAAAACTGATTCTGTAAGAGAAATGTAGAACGGCTAGAGTTCTGTCCTAGAATCAGTGAGAAGGGACAGAATCCAGTGCAACAGGGGAGGACCAACCGTAGCCAGAAGCAGGGACAATGCAGCCACAGTGTAAGGAGAAAAGGCAGCACAAGCAGGGGCAGCTGCAGGTAGGTGGATCCACACAAAGGGAAACGCTCGTGCAAGTTGTGTCATAATTGCTTCTATTTTCTCAAGAAAATAGGAAGCAAAGTTATCACCTGAGAGTGACAGTGAAGACGGTCTGAGAAAAGAGAAGATATAAATAGTCATCAAGGAGAACCTATGGTCATGCACATAAAGAAAGGCCAGGCAGTCATGGTCAGAGGTGAACAGACGTGAGTGCAGAGGACATCCAGAGCTGGCTGGAAGCAAGGCTGCAGTCTCGCCAGGCATGAGTACAACAGAGTGAGAGGGAAAGGGGACTGAGGGTGCACGTGAGGGACCGGTTATAACGACGGCCCAGGAATTTAAACTGTGACAAAGCAAGGGTATGATGGAAAAGGGTGGGGCTGGTAATGAAAAGTTATTAGGATAAATAAATGACACATTAAGTCTCAATACTGAAGAACTGTGGGAAGTGAGCTGGAAAAATCAGAGCTGGAGAGGAGGACGACTGATTCTGAGATTATGCAAGAACTTGAGCTCCCGCTCATGACAAGGCCTGCGTTACAATCCCAGGCAATAAGCAGCTGAGGGAGATCGTTGGAAGAGAGAGGTCAAGGAGCTCCCAGAGTACTGGGACACTGAAACCACCAAGAATTATGATAGGTGTTGTAGAGAGAATGATCATGAATGAGGAGATAAAACAACAGCCTCCAGGAGGGCGCAGGAACAGCCTGGGGTGGGAGGGGTGCCTGAAAAGGGGAGAAGGCGTCAATCAGGTCAAGGTCCAAAGACGCGAGATTCCAAGTGTCTGAAAGAGAGCAAGAGGAGGCCAGCCAAGGCTGTGGGGAAACAGAGTCCCACCGAGGGAGCTCCCGAGGAAGCACGGTTCTTCACGCAAGAGGGCGAAGGCTGAGCATCCAGGCTTCTGCTGCCGAGTGAGCGCTCAGCTCCAAGTGCTAAAGCAGAAGGTTCACGAGCTAGGGGACAGTGGGAAATTGGGGCAGAAAAGGGCCAAAGAGAGACATGGGGAACACAGAGTCTGAGATGCAAAGAACTGCATACCCCAGGCTCCTCATGCCAGCTGGCAGAAAGGGGCAAAGAGCAAAACGCACCCATTATCCCTGCGGGTTCCAAGTGCCGAGAGTGGGAAGGCACAGGAGTCTTGCCAGAGCCGCACGAGCTCTGGGGACGTCACTTTACTCTTGCCAGGGTAGGTGGACGTGAGGGAAGGGGGCTTGGCCAGATGGCGTGGTGCTCGGGCTCCCTCCCGCTCCAGGATCCCATACAGCTCCCCTCTATTTCTTTCCAAGCCTTTCAGCGCTGGACACAACCTTCACAGAGTCTCACCATTTCTTTTCCTGTTCTTCAGTTAACTAGTCCATGATCTTGAGACTCAGCTTCTAAATTCACCTGCACAATGTCTGGTGCTTAGAAGAAGACGTGCAGTAAACAGAAAAGGGAGGAGAAAGAGTGGAGCAGACTGGCAACAGGACGGCTTCTTTATAACAGTATGCCCGTTAGCTTTATTTTATCACTGTATTTTATGAAATAGCAATAATATTAACAAGAACAAAACCTCTAGCACCATCAAGGGTCAACGAGAAGCAACGGAGAAGTCACAGGCAGGCAGCCCATCCTAAAGCTACACTGATAACTTAAACACCAGGCATGAAAACCCAACTCCAGGGATATAATAACAACCACAACAAGTCATCTTATCGTCCAGAAAAAATGGTGTTAGTCCCCCAGTAAAGCACCTCTGGATATTAAGTATCATGTTTTTTCCAGATAACTGTAAAGCTGGGATCAGAGCAAACCATGCAGATGTTCCCAAGATTCAAGATTCATGCGATGCGCGTCACAGCCCACGCAAACCAAGAAAGCACACTCAATGTGCCCTTAGCAAACACCATCACAAATTCTGGGGTGAATCACCGCTTAATCTGTATTTTTAAAAATCTTTTACTCTATTCTGCAATTCTTTTTAATAGCCCAGAGTAAAAAAGTTAAAACTTCACTTTTTAAAAATAATTTAAAATATAAAATAACTGTTACAACAAAATACACTTGACACAGTACTAAATAAAATCCCTGTGGGGCTTCCCTGGTGGCACAGTGGTTAAGAATCCGCCTGCCAGTGCAGGGGACACGGGTTCGAGCCCTGGTCCGGGAAGATCCCACATGCCGCGGAGCAGCTAAGCCCGTGCGCCACAACTACCGAGCCTGTGCTCTAGAGCCCACATGCCACAACTACTGAAGCCCGTGTGCTGCAACTACTGAAGCCCGTGCTCTGCAACAAGAGAAGCCACCGCAACAAAGCGCACGCACTGCAAGGAAGAGTAGCCCCCACTCACTGCAAATAGAGAAAGCCTGTGCGCAGCAACAAAGACCTAATGTGGCCAAAAATAAATAAATTAAAATAAAATAAAATCCATGGCATGATTTCCATTACTAACCTCCCATGATCTATATTTTCTTAAAAAATAGCAAATCATAAAATACAGTTTTGTTCCATCTTGGTTTTTTCCTCTGCACATACTGATAAATATACTTTACTGAAGCTCACAATTCTTAGTCTATGTTAGTCAAAATGTCCATTTTGCCATAGAACGCTTTATGTTACAAGCCTATTATTTTCTACCTGAAACAGTCCATAGTGCTAACCAACAGCAAACAGCAAAACTATAGCATTTATGCCAACAAAGAGTCTCACTGGAAAGATTTTAATGACAACCTACCAACAGAGCAGTCAGAAGTAGTGCATGGCTTCCCAAAACGGCAGAAAATAAAATTACACTTAGCATTAGCTATCATACCATCCTTAATCCTCTACAAACTATAACATTACTGTGCTAGCTGGAGAGTTTTGTTTATTTTGGCTTTGCCTCATTATATAATACCTTAAACTTCTGGCAAGTATTTCCTTTCCAATTTCTTTTCTTTTTTTTAATAAATTTATTTATTTATTTATTTATTTATTATCTATGGCCGTGTTGGGTCTTCGTTGCTGTGCGCAGGCTTTGTCTAGTTGCAGCGAGCAGGGGCTACTCCTCTTTGCGGTGCTCAGGCGTCTCATTGCAGTGGCTTCTCTTGTTGCGGAGCACAGGCTCTAGGCGAACGGGCTCAGTAGTTGTGGCTCGCAGGCTCTAGAGCACAGGCTCAGTAGTTGTGGCCCACGGGCTTAGTTGCTCCGCGGCATGTGGGATCTTCCCGGACCAGGGCTTGAACCCGTGTCCCCTGCACTGGCAGGCGGATTCTTAGCCACTGTGCCAGCAGGAAAGTCCTCCTTTTCAATTTCTTTAGATATAACGAACCACTTTTGATGTGAGGAGCCAAGGATCTAGAAAGATTCTGGAGGGACTTTTTTTCCCCATTGCTGAAGGACAAAGTGAGAAAAGCCTGTATGTGGAAGTTTGTTTTGATTAGACTTAATTCAAATTCTTTAATTCACAGAGCAGTGTGTTTTACCCTCCCTAGCTCTTAGCCTCCTGAGCTGTAAGGCAGAACCAGTATACATCTAGGCTGACACAGAAGCCCCACGTACTGCAGGAGGCAGCTGGACATGTATTCTTTACGATTCAGGCATGTTTTATTACACAGCGGCATGATTACCTAACTAAGACAAATTCATTATAATATTAACTACTTTAATGAAATATGATAAAGCTGACAGTATTGATTAAAGTTATAATTCTTAAATTAAATAGGCTTATATGTTAAAGTAGCTTTAATAGAGTTAGAAGAATAAAAGATACCTGTAGTTCCAGTCTAAAAGTTATCAGTATCAAAGCATATAATTATTACTGACAAGAATTCTCTAGAATAGATACAATCTGAAATTCTTTGATCTAAGAATAAAGCTCTAAATGTTATCAACACTTTTGGGTTGATGATTTAAATTCACTATCTGTAACTGAAGAAAACAGGTATTTTCCTTCCCATTTCTCAGTAGTTCACAGTTAAAGTAACCTTCCATTTTATACCAACTCTTGAATTATGGTTAGCTATTAATAATCTGATCTTGGTGGTTAGGTTTTCAACATTTAAAAAAAAACTTTGTAGGAGAAAAGAGTGCAGGGTGAAATTCATTTGAGTAAAATAAAGAAAATTTTACTATGTCATTTCTCTGTTAAACTGTCATTACTCTTTTCTTCATTGGTTCATCATTTGAAGCCACAAATGATCAGTAATGAAAAATTAAATTTTAAAATCTTTGACATGCTTACATGGTTACCAGCTAACAATGAACAGCATCCCCAAATGACAACAGAGTTCCTAAGTACAACAGAGTCTAATTTGGTCCCTTAGTGTCAGAGAAACCCTGCGTTTTACCATGCATTAGAGATTTCAACAGGAGAGACATGAGGTAGGGATACTACAGTCACTAAGACAACATGCAAATCTGCAGAACCTAAGCAACTACAAGTCATAATGCTTCCAATACATTAGGATCTGGTAGAAGAGGGATATACCTTAGTGGCCAGTGTCCCAGCACTGAACTGACCCTGCTGGTTACAGCTACTATCAGTTAGAGAGAGATGGGACCCTGACCAAAGTGCCGCTACTCCTCAGTAACCCTCTCCTCACCTGGGAAGTTCACGTGTTTCTCTGACATCTTGGCCTCAGGCAACAGCACAAAGTACTGAGAGGCTTGTATTTTTTCCCTCAATTATCTGTCTTTTTTGAATTAAATAATTTTTTATTCTGGTCTAAATATGTAATAAATACATACCATTTAGTCGTCGCTGAATTGCTTCTTCCTCTAGGGTAATAATATAAATTTGTTCATCCAGGTCTTCAAGAATCTAAATTTAAACATCAAACTATTGAATAATACATTACGTAAGTAGTGCTTACGAGAATATTTAGGCTATCTGGCCTATAATTTAGATAACCATTCAAATTACTAGGAATCTAAATTAAAAATGCTCAAACTATTCTACTTGCAAATTAAGTAGAAATTCTTAGTATATAACTAAGCACATCAAAAGCTGATTATCACAAAATCTACATACATTTAAATTGATTTTTTTCAGTTTAAAGAATTAAAGAACTCTGCAACTCTCTCAATGGCACACAAATGTATGAATTCTAAACATCCAAAAAGCTAAATGCAATAACATCTCTACGCCCAAGCCAATATTTTAGAGCCAGAGGAATAGATCACCCAGTCCAGCACTGGTTTCTCATCTACATTAACCTGCATAATGTGTAAAACAAAAAATCTATAAACTAAATCACTACCATCAATACTTTCCATTTACATCATCATTATATACTAAAAAATGTCCACAAATATTAAACACTGGTATTATGAAAACCATCCTATAGACAGAACCCTAGAAAAATAGTGTGCTAACATACACACCACTCACTACCACAGTATACAACACTAGTAAAAACAACCACCAAAAAACCTCACTAACCAGTAACCAATTATATGGGATATTATCTGCACTGTGTAAGGGCTGGTGTGCTTCATCCCCTTGATTCTACAGCAACCCTATGAAAAACAGACCGCTCTCGCTGCATCTTGTAATATGCCAAGAAACAAAGGTTTGGCAAAGAAAAGTTATCTGTCTTCAAAGCCTGTGCTCTTAGCCAGTCTGGGCTGATGGGGACCTAAATATGGATCGGACTTAGTCCTTGACCTCAAACAGCTTATATTCTAGTGTCCAGGAGAGAAACGAAAGATCAAAAAGAAAAAAAAATTATAGAATTGAAAGTAATGTCATAACTGAAGCTAAAATAAAATGTTAACAAAAGTTGAGAAGAAGAAAGATTCCCAGCTTCTATTTGGGAAGAAAAAAGTCTCGGCAAATGGTTTTGATGGTAGTAGCATCTTACCCAATAGCTTCATTTGCCAAAAGGAGGAAAGGCATTTTGCTCAGAGGAAGTGACAAGCAAAACATACAGGTGGAGAGGTACAAAGTACACTTAGCAGTAAAGCTGCTCGATGACTCTGGAGCTTATGGCAGAACAAGGAGTGGTCCAGAGCCCAGGCGCTGAAAAGAGCCTCTGCGTTCAAATCCTGCCTCATCCTCTCAGATCTGTGATCTTGTATAAGCTACCTGATCTCCCTGAACCGCAGATAATTCAACCATAAAATAAGAACACCATCACCTAACTTATGGGTTTGTCATCAGGATTAAATGAAATTATGCATGTAAATAAAGTACTTAGTGCAAGCATATAGCATATACTTAATTACTGAATAAATACCCATTATTATTGGATGTTAGGAACAAGAAAAGAGGCAAACATTAAAAAGTTTGAACATGTTACTAATAATTGACAAGTTTGGGAGAAAATAAGCTTGGGGAGGGGAGATAAGTAGTTTGATTTTGTATCTGTTGAGTTTTCAGCTCCACAGGGCCTTCAATTATAGCACTTAAAATATACTGTAGTTTGTATTCACTCTCTTTTTCTCACTAGGAAGTGATGTGGAAGTGGCAGAGGTGCTCAGGAAAACAGAGCAGAGCACCTTTAGACCAAGGACAGAACTTTAAACATTTGCCTATTTTAGGGGGAAGAAAGTAGAAATGGAGAGACCAAAACAACAACAACAACAAAAAAATCCAGAGAATTAGGAAGAAACTAAATGAATGCGATGTCACAAAACGTCTTTAAGAGGGAAGTAAATTTCAAGATTTGATAGGACATGTATTGTATTTGAGTGTGTGTACATTTATGTAGCAGGTTAAAAAATCCATTTTTATTTTTTGAAAATACAAAGATTATTTATTAAAAAAACTTTCAAAATTAAGCAAGCATTTACTAAAAGAATGTCTACCATGATATTCTCTCAGTTTTTTCCCTTGATGAATTACACTGATAGGGAAGAAAAACATATAACCATAATAATTTCATAAATACTACTAGTGAAATATAAAGGGGAATATGAGAAATGCAGAGGAAGGAGCTTGATTATTTTAGCTTAAAGAAGAAGTGAGGCAAGGGTCAAAGACAGGTAGTATACGCAGCTGGTCTCAGAGCCAGGACTTCAGGAGACTGTCAGGTGGCTGAAGCAGGTAAGAGGCAGAAGCGGGAGAAAGACCCTCGACATGCCTGGGAAGTGGAAGAATCCAGGCTGCTCTGGGCACAGCAAGTCAGCTGTGAGACTGGCTAGAATCAGTCACCAGGGAAGCAATGGGGGCAGGGGCAGCTACAGGCAAATTCAGCGGGGGACAGTTGTGAAAGGCCTTGTATCATGTGAATAGTTTAGACTTGAGCTTGTAGGCAATGAGGATCCATGAAAATAATGTGACAATTCCCTAGCTACAGGTAAGAATTATGGTCATTTTATTAAATATTTGACAAAATAGCTAGAGGCCCAAGTAACTTAGGGACAAATCATCAAAACTACTACCAACTGAAAATTATTTTTAAATGAATATACAGCATTTCTGAGATTAAAGGGAAAGGTATAATTCAATTAATCAAGATATAATATGCAGACAAACTTTCAGAAAATAACTGCTTTGTAAGTCAAAGAATATATAAACTTTGAAACACAAAAGAGTTACCATTTGATATAAGATAACGGGCTCCTAAAATACCTGTAAATATCTATACATTTTGTCTTCAAATTTGCTAGAAGAATTTCTAGCTGAGTGCCTATGGTTAGTATTTTAAGAGCAAAAGCAAATTTGGTTTCCAAAGATGAAAAAGATTAAAATAAAAACAATGACAATTTGGGTTATAAACACATAAAAATATTCTTCTGTTTCTGAATGCTAGTTTAGAACCTAAAAGATGTTCAAATATAAAAATGTCTATTTAACAAACAAAATGGTTTACAACATCATACTCACTGTTGGCTTCACCAACAGCTGCCCCATGACTGTGAACATGCGGGAGAGGCCAACTGGAGTGCACACTGCAGAACAGAGAGAGCTCACTTCAGAGTTAGGAGAGAAACTGCTAGCCCAAAATACAGCAAACTCAAAGACTGCTGTTGTAAGAAAACGCTTGTTTCCAATCTAGGTTCTCGCAGTGTTTTGTCACAGGGCTCCTCAATATCACCGTTAGAGAAGCTCTAGGGGTTCGTGCACAGATGACGGGCATTCCTATATTTAAGGAAAGATTCATGGAGACTAAAGGAGGGGTAGGATATGCCAGTTTCTAGCAGCTGAATAATAATAAGTATTTTCACTTAAAAGAAATTAAAGAAAACCAACCAGAGAACAGACTAAATTTCAAGTACTAACTGAATCAAGTATCAGACAAGAATATCCGAAAGTGACAACTATAACCTTACATCCTTTTACCTACTTTTATCTGCTTATAACATCTCTGAGACATGTTGAGATGCCTTAAGTAAAACAAAACAAATTGTGAAAAAAAGACTGCCAATTCATCATACAGAATTCCACCGTAACCATTCAAAAGTAGAAGCTAGTGTTGTGATGGGGGGGAGGCACGTGCATGTCTGACTCTCTCCCCCTCCCTGTCTCTTTCCAACTCTGTGGAAGAGGCTTTCTTTAGAGAAAAACAAAAGTATCTTATTATTTCAAGGTTTCAGTTTATCAAAATTTATCTTGAACATACAAAAAAAGTTAAGGGCCAACTTTTAAAAACATCTCCAAGCTGTTAAGGAATCTCATCGGGAAACGTGTCTGTAATTTTCTAGAACACAGAACAACTCTACTTTATTATCAATATTATGTCAGAAAAATACTTACAGAGAAGTAACAAACATCCCATCAATGATATACAGGAATATAAATAAGGTAGGTAGAAATCCCAGAGATCTATTAAAAAATGTAAATATATTTTAGTGCATCCAAAATACCATACATTGATATATAGACTGACTATAAATTAATGTACAGTAAACATCATAATTGCCTATTTGAATCTACTAAACCATATAATTTCTAAATTGTACAATAAAAAGATCTAAAACAGAAGAACAGGAAATAACCCTTTTGCAAAACCTGTTTGGAGGGAGAAAATGAGCCTCCATGGAATTTTAAGAACAGAAACCAATTAACCAAAGGAAGAAAAAAAATCTGAAAAGCTGCTTGCTCATTCTACATACAAGAAACACACAAACATTCATTTCTTTCCTTAAACATGTCGAAAGACTTTTTAATTTTGTAAATTAACAACAAGGATTAACTATACAAAGAACTATTAAAATGTTTTAAAAAGTGAATGTGTAATTATATTCCAAACTGTAGTCTCCACTAGAGAAACTGGTTTAAACAAGTCAATCCGTACCATATAAAGATTCCATACTCGCAGCGTCATTGTCAATGAGCGCCAAGGCTACCCACACTATCCCAAGAATAAGCAAGGCCAGAAGAATAAGCATGACCAGAGTTTCTAAAATTCGGGCTCGGATTCCCTGAAAAATATAATAAAGATATAATTTTAATATTTTATTTCATCACATGAACAACTAGGTTTCTGTCTATATGAAAGCATAAAAATTCTTTGAAAGGGGAGGAAATTTACATTTATTAGCAGGACAAAAAACACTAAATGTTTACTGTTGTAACGTTTAAGCTGACTTTTCAAAATTATGTAAAACACCATTAAGCTTTGAAGAAAGTACCAAAACAATTCTTCATAAAAACATTTTGCAGAGCCACTTTAAACAATTAATTACTTTCCTAACACTTTCCACCAAGAAAGGAGATTAACAAATTTTTATCTGTGATTCTAATCAAGGGAATATAAGGCTAATTAAGGTGACCGCCAAACAGTTCCGAGAACACCCAACTTGGGGAAAGCATAAAGCACCATCTACTAGAGAACACGGGGGTTCTTAGCTCCCCACAGCCTCCAGAGCCCTCTAGTGCCCAGACGAAGAACTCCTCGTGGTAATCCAGCCTTAGAAACCGTTGAAATGGATAGTATTTATATCAATTAAATAGCGTCCCTTTCTCCACGTTAGATAGAATTTTCATTAAATCCACGAGGCTGGAATATAATAAAGAATCATCAGGCACAATTTTGTTTCAAATATAAAACAAATTCTGACCTCAGGGCCAAACGAGAGGCCAGACTTAAAATCAACACCTACGGGACAAGGCAAAAACAAAAAACAACTTTCTCATATTCTTAGAAAGTCATCACATGATTGAACCTGTACCTAAATGTAAAGATTCATGTTGCTATTTTATACTGTGATGCACTAATTTACAACATCTAACACACCAAAATTATATCCATGTTTCTCAATAAGTCACGTAATCTTTCCTTCCATATTAAAAAGTTTGAAGATATGAACTATAAATAAAAATCTAAAACATAGACTTATTTCAGTTTTGCCCTAAATATTATTTTCTAACTTCTGAATTACAGACACAGGTTGCACTTAAATCACAGCACCCCAGTTCCTCAAATTCAACAGGAAAGGAAATGTCCTAAAGCCATGGCCAAAGTGCTCCCAGCCCTAAATGACGACTCAGAGTTGAAGTGGTCTTTTCTTCTTAGTCCAGCCTTACCAGACTGCCCCTGACAGGTTAAAATGTGCCTTCAAATGGAAGGGTCAGGGCACCTTACACACTCACAGCAAGGGAGGCCAGTAAACCAGAGTGATGACGACCTGTATTTTATTTAACACATTAGATCTCACAGTAGCTATTACTCAAGCGAGATGAAACAGGAACAGTCACAAAATGCACTACTAAAAAATACACTCCTACTTACTGAAGAACTCTCTGAATCTACACTTCATACATTCAAACCATTAGGATACCAGAACATGACCACTACCTTTTAGCACTGATTTTTTTCTCTCTTCCTCTCTTTCTAAGCAAGAACCTTTTAATCACACATTAAATATTATCTGGAAAGTCTATAAATAAAAGATAAAAAGAGTAGGCTCTGGAGTGCATGTGTTACACCCCCCCTCAGCTTTGTCTTTTTCTGCCTCTGACTGGAGCCCGAATCCTGCGTGCCTCTGACCAGCCCATGGGAACATCAGAGCTCTCAAAACATGTAACACGTGTCTTAAGTGTTTTGATGTATGAGCTAAACAGTAGTGCTGCTTGGAACTGTTTGAGACCTGATGTCCAAAAAATGGGCATTTTAATAATACATGTTATAATTATTATATTAAGCAATTACAATGTAACAATAAGTTTAAGTGTTATAATGATAATAAATTTGGGGAACCAATCACCAATAAGATTTACACACTTCCTCTGATATTTTGGTAAGAAGTATTTCTTAGCAGTTAAATTTGTTTTTCATCAAATCTGTCTGTGTTGAAAGGCAGTGCTCCATGGGTCTCTCCCACTTCTATGCATCTCACAAGCAGAGGGAGGGGCAGTCCTCACTCTGGACTGTCTTTTCAAAGACTTCTGTACAGCAAACAGCCTTGGAAGGCAGAGATGGTATCTCTGCAGTAGAGGCAGGTCTGCTTACCGTACAGTGTGAAAGAGAAGGTCCCCCCGCAGAGCACAGGGCAGGCAGGCTTGCTTGCACCCCATTACAAATAATGCGGGCTCCTCAGCCATGACACGAGCCCACTGTGGGGACAGCTCCCACCTAGGCCACATCACCCCCACGGGGCTCGGGGTCCTGGGGAACTGACAGGAACAGGAGGCTCCTGTGCCTGCACACTAGGTAATGAAGCCTCTGACCCAGGAGTCTGTGTCTACAACCAGGGTCTGTGAGTCTGGCAAACTAACCTGTCAGCTTGCAAGTACCATAGTATCTCAGACCTCTGCAGTTCTGGAAAGCTTTGGGCAACAAGAATGGAAAGTTCACACGGCTTTCTAGGTAAGAACAAACAAGGGCCCACACAGGTTGGGTTCAGGGCTACAAGAAGACCCCCAGGATCGAGCCATGAATCCTCTCACTCAGGCCGTAGGCAGGAAGGAGAAGTAAGGGCCCCCATGACCTGGCAGCTGGCAAGTGTCTGGGGTCTGAGCTGTGAAGGGGAGTGAGACAACCCACCGCCAGTCTGGCTACAGCTCCCTCTCCCTGAGCGGAAGCAGGAAGGGGTCTTACAGTGACAATGTCCAGCAAGCCTTGCAAGGCCAGCTGAAAGGAACTGTCCCGTCTAGGGCTACGGTGACGGGGAATTATTTTTCTTGTATACTTGGTGCCTTGCTATATTTTCCGAATTTTTTAGAGTGGATGTATATGACTTTAAGAAATAGGAGAACAAACTAATGTTGTTTTAATTTTCAATTTTTTTCTTACAATAATAAAGATCCAAGAGTTTGGCACCAGTAAGAATAACTTTTAAAAAATATCCAAGTTCAGGGCTTCCCTGGTGGCACAGTGGCTGAGAGTCCACCTGCCGATGCAGGGGACACGGGTTCGTGCCCTGGTCCGGGAAGATCCCACGTGCCACGGAGCGGCTGGGCCCGTGAGCCATGGCCGCTGAGCTTGTGCGTCCGGAGCCTGTGCTCCGCAACGAGAGAGGCCACAGCAGTGAGAGGCCCGTGTACCGCACACACACACAAAAAAATCCAAGTTCGGTGTATGAGATAGACAGTATAATAAGCTCGTTAAGAGCCCCAACTCTAGGGCTTCCCTGGTGGCGCAGTGGTTGAGAGTCCACCTGCCGATGCAGGGGACACGGGTTCGTGCCCCGGTCCGGGAGGATCCCACGTGCCGCGGAGCGGCTGGGCCCGTGAGCCATGGCCGCTGGGCCTGTGCGTCCGGAGCCTGTGCTCTGCAACGGGAGAGGTCACAATGGTGAGAGGCCCGCGTACCGCAAACAAACAAAAAACAAAAAAAAAAAAGAGCCCCAACTCTAGCAGCAGACCACTTGGGCTCAAATCCTGTTTCCATCACTGACCAACTGTGTAACTCTAGGCAAATGCCTAAACCACACTGTGGCTCAGTTTCCTCCTTTGTAGAATGAGTTTCTTAATGACACCCTTACCTCATGGGTTGTTATCAGAACCAAATGAGTCAACATGTGCAACATGCTGAGCTCAATGTCTGGTACCTAGTAAGGATTAACCGTAATAACTCAAACTGTTGCCTTTGTGTTTGGAATCTCCAAGGCTCGGGAATTCGCATATCATTTGTCTTTCTCAATTAAATTTATACCACCTTCGAATGCCACCTTGTCACTCTTTCCCATCTTTGCCACCTACCATGTACAGACCTAGAAGAAACAATCCCATCTTTCTTGATACACGAGCACCCAGTTCACAAGAGCTTCTCATCACATCCCCTGCCACCCTAAGCACCATACACGCTCATAATGAACCTGACCTGCATTCTACTATGGCCGCCCACACAGCTAACCAGACCCCATCATCTCTCAGGCCCAATTCTGAGAGGTCACATGGTAAAGCTGTCCCTCAGCCCACAGCCTCCTAGTCTCCTCCAATCTTTCAGCCCTCCAACCTAGCTCTAACCTAGCGCTAACCTAGCTCTAACCTAGCACTAACCTAGCTCTAACTAGCTCTAACCTAGCTCCAACCTAGCACTAACCTAGCTCTAACCTAGCTCTAACCTAGCTCTAACTAGCGCTACCTAGCGCTAACCTAGCTCTAACCTAGCTCTAACCTAGCTCCAACCTAGCTCCAACCTAGCGCTAACCTAGCGCTAACCTAGCTCTAACCTAGCACTAATCTAGCTCTAACCTAGCTCCAACCTAGCTCCAACCTAGCACTAACCTAGCTCTAACCTAGCTCTAACCTAGCTCCAACCTAGCTCCAACCTAGCTCCAACCTAGCGCTAACCTAGCGCCAACCTAGCGCCAACCTAGCGCCAACCTAGCTCCAACCTAGCTCCAACCTAGCGCTAACCTAGCTCTAACCTAGCGCTAACCTAGCTCCAACCTAGCTCTAACCTAGCTCCAACCTAGCTCCAACCTAGCTCCAACCTAGCTCTAACCTAGCTCTAAGCTAGCTCCAACCTAGCTCCAACCTAGCGCTAACCTAGCGCTAACCTAGCTCTAACCTAGCTCTAACCTAGCTCCAACCTAGCTCCAACCTAGCTCTAACCTAGCTCTAACCTAGCTCTATGTCCTCATCGTGATTATCTCTCCTCCCTTCATCTTCCCAATCCCTCCAATCAGCCTTGTTTTCACTGGTCTAAACCCCATAGCGAACGAGTATATTTTAATGATAATTCAGTATCAATAATATTCTAGTATTCCTGGCCCCTTTAACTTCCACCAGACCAGTTTAATTCCACCTGGAAGTTCACTCCAAATTCTCAGCATTGTTAAAGAAATTTACAAAATCATGAGAAATTTTTGCTACTACATATTCCAAAGCAGGCCTTCAATGTTACCCGGCAATCCTTATACTGATCTCTGGCTAATAATTCCCTCAAAGGTTTGTAAACGTGTTCCAGTCTCCTTGACCCTAATCTCAGGCCCTACGTTCTTAACTACAGGGGACCTTACCTCTCCCTTAGTAAGACACAGCTGGGTGGTCTGCACGTCCCCTCAGCTCCCTTCCCCTATCCCTTGATCTCTGTCTCCATCCCTATTTCTTTCATGCGGTAAAGGAAAGTATCTCAGACCCCTTTTCTCCGATGGCACAGTCTTAGATGTTCATCTTTTCACAAGCTGTATCAATGCTTCTCAAACATCAGCATGGAACACATTTACCACGGGGATTGTCAATTCCTGAGTACCTGTACAAAGCGGCTCCTCAGTCAATTCTCATGAAGATGGTCTACCAGATAGACTCTCTCTTCCTCCCTGGATGATCTTGCCTCCTCACGTGGCCAACGACTCTCAAGTTTGTACCTTTAGTCCAAATATTACCCCTGAGGCCAAGATCCATACATCCCAATGGCCACCTTGCCTTAGATATCTCACAGCTACCTTAAACTGAATTCTAAAATCAAATTCATCATTTTATCCCTTAGACCTGCTCCTCCTTCCGTGTCACATACCTCAATAAATGGCACCATTATCCACTTTGTTGTTTTGCCAGACACTCTGGAAACATCCCTGTCACCTCCTTTCCTGCTGCACCCCCCCCTCCCCAAAACACGTACACACACCCTGGACCCTGGTCCAGTCAAACACCGAGTCCTTTTGATTCTCCTAAGTAATTATGACTCAAGTTCATCCACCTCTCTTCCTACTGCCACGACGTCTATCTGGTGAACACCCCAGCCTCCTAGCTACTAGTCCTACATCCACACTCTTGTCTCTCCCTGACCTGGTGCCTACATCGCATGGAAATGTGATATTCTCAAAATGCAAATCTGATCATGCCACTCTTAGTCATAACTTACTAACCGAGGTACGGGCCTGCACCTGGGAAACAGATGCATTAATGCAACAACAAACAATGAAGATCAAATCTCATGTGGTACATACATACAATGGAATATTACTCAGCCATAAAAAGGAACAAAACTTGGTCATTTGCAGAGACGTGGATGGACCTAGAGACTGTCATACAGAGTGAAGTAAGTCAGAAAGAGAAAAACAAATATCGTATATTAATGCATATATGTGGTATCCAGAAAAATGGTAGATGATCTTATTTGCAAGAGACACAGACATAGAGAACAAACATATGGATACCAAGGGGGCAAGGGGAGGGTGGGATGAATTGGGAGATTGGGAATGACATATATACACTATTGATACTATGTACAAAATAGATAACTAATGAGAACCTACTGTATAGCACAGGGAACTCTACTCAGTGCTCTGTGGTGACCTAAATGGGAAGGAAATCCAAAAAAGAGGGGATATATGTATACGTATAGCTGATTCACTTTGCTGTACAGCAGAAACTAACACAACATTGTAAAGCAACTGTACTCCAATAAAATTAATTAAAAATTTTAAAAAAATCGAACCTCATTAGCACCATTCTCTAACTGGGACTGCACCTCTAACTGGGGTGCTGCGTAAGTATATATCCTTAAAGTTGGGCCTTACTCTTTTTTCTGCTGTTTAGATAGTGTGCAAACTAATCATAGATGAAAAAAGAACAAATTATTTATGATTAAATAGCATAGAACAGTGCTGTCCAACATATATTTCTGTGATGATATAAATGCTCTATTCTGTGCTATCCATTAACATAGCTAATAACCATATGTGTTTATTGAGTACTTAGAATGTAGCTACTGTGACTGAAGAACTGGTTTTTAATTTTACTGATTTTAGGTATTTTAAATGTATATAGCCACACGTGGCTAATGGTTACCATATAGGTCACAGCAGACTACTAACAGTCTGTTTCTAACAAAATCTAAGTACTCTCTGCACTCTCAAGTACTTTCTGGTCATTTTCCTAAATTTAACCTTGACATAAAATTCTTTGAACAGCCTGGTGAAAGTAACAGCCTCTTTTAACATGCTATAGCTCTAGATTAGCCTCTTTTAACATGCTATAGATTAGTGTTTCAAGTAGCATTTATGTCAAAGAGAAGAAATCCATTACAAAGTTTAAGAATTACTCCATTCTATTTATATAAAGTAAAAATACATTCTCTCATTAAGAAAAATAAATAGCATTTAAAATGCAACCTAAGTATAAACCAGTCTGAAAGTGACAATGAAGTTAAATAGCCACATATTTATCCACATATACTTACAAACTAAGCCCCAAATAAATCTCTTATGTGATTAAAAAGTATATGTGAACAGTCTTTCTAAAAGGAAACAGATATCAATATTATCATTCCAAGAGGATGTTTTTTCTATTATAAATATGTGAATAATATCAAGAAAAAATGTCTAAAATGTACACTCACATGCTTAAGCAGACAAATAAGAAACATTTAAACAAATAAACCTCTGCAGTCAAAGCATATGAACTCTTCAAAAATTGATTTCAAATTGATCATTTCTTTTGAAAGATAACAACTCATAAAAAGGAATCTGCTCATTTTCAGTTATTAATCTAAATTTAAAGAAGAGTAAATTAGGAATTACAGAAAAGGCTGCCACAGAGCAAGCCATCAAAATTATGGAATATGATTATACCTGTTTATGAAATATTGAAGATAACTGATGTAGTTAGAAATAACTGTTATACTGACTTAATCCACTAGGAGGCTAGGACAATTATGTTTTCCTTTTATTTTTATTCCCTTTTGGGGATTAAATGGGACAAAATCAGCCCAACTTGAAATCAATTAAATATCATATTTATGAGCTTTAGCAAAACCAACAGAAAAATATAACAAATCTTTTCATTAAATGCAATGTGGCAGATTTTTTACCTTCAACAACTTTAGAATAGAGAGAAGAGAGGTGAAGGGATTATAATAATCAGAAACTTCATTTGTTAATCTGGCATCGACTGGCTCATATGAGTGCCAAAAATATACAAATTATCACTACCTTTCTTGAGATCAGTAAAATATTACAAAGCCTAAAGAGTATAGGCTTTGTGGTATGTAGTGTGTGAGCTTTTTGAACTTTTGTATGTGGTTCTGTCTGCAAAGTAATGAAAAGCATTGTGAGAGCTTTTATCACTACCATTAATCACCAGCAGGACAGCATATAAGCAAAAAAATATGCCTACTGCTCATTTTTCCATTAAGAGTCAGAATCAGGAGCTAGGAAGCCCCAAGGGGAAGGTCCCTATCAACTCCATTCTTGCATACACTGAGCTAAAAGATGTGCCAGATGTCAGAATAACTTACTGAAATACCCTGCAAACAACAAAGTAGCAAAACATTGTCAGAGTGGAAGAAGGTTACCATTGTTCATCTAAAAAATTAAGAAAAGTCTCCTGAATACGAGATCACAGAACTATAAGAACTACTTATCATCAACAGTTGTACTTGCTCACACAATTCTGAATGCTTATACTATGCCATACAGTACTAGGATTTCATAAACTTCATAATATATTTATGAATACTTGTCTTAACCCCTCCCAAAAACCATAAATCTAAGTTACCTTAATGAAACTCCATCTCTTTTATTAAAATCATAGTGTAATAAGCACTCAGTGTATTAGTAAAAAACATCACCAAAATAAAGTACTTTCTGTCAAGGAAACATCATCTTGTTTTTAAGAAAAGTAAGCTATATAATTAATTACATTAGTTTCATACCAGTATTGTTTTGGAAATTACAACTATCTCAATATTTTAAGTTTAAATTAGATTAAATAAGCTAGTAAAGGCTAAACACCAAATTTTGGTGCTGGTCAATTACACATTAAATGCTCTGTACTGAACATCAATGAAGTGAAAATTACAATATATTTACAAAAGCTCTAACAATAAACTGATATGTTTCTATGGTGATGAACATTTAAACAAGATTTTGCATGGACATCTTGACCTCTTGGAAGGTATGTAAACACCACTTTATATACTATGTCTCCACCCATCAGGAAAGCCTGGGAAAAATTTCTACATTCACAGAACATTTAAAATAAATATCAAGCCATTGTTTCCATTTAACAAAAAGGGTCTCTTAGTAACATTAAGATAAGGTTTGCTCAGCATGACATCAAGACTGCACCAAACATACATGCAGTCATCTGGGGAAGATCGATAGAATCACTAATAAAGAACAGAAAATAAAGGCAGGTATTAATTATTTTAAACCATGAAAAAACTACAAACAAGCATTCCTAGAGAGTGCCAACCATTTCCCCCTTTGCTCCCAAAGTAATAATTAAAAGTATAGACAAAAAGAGTTTTGGTCCCAAGTCAAAGAAAATAACTTTATAGAAAGTGTTGTTAGGCTCTATAGTGAATTGTTTTTTAATATTAATATTTTCTTCAGTTTATTATATATATATACATATTTAATATAGTCATACACAGTAGAAAAATTAAAACTATAAGATTCTCAAGTTATTAAAACTTGACAAAAAGAAAGTATTTTAGAATAAGTTAAAATAATAATACTAACATTGCTGTTCACTGAACTAAGATGTTCACTATATTTAATTTATGGGCAGAAATTTCTCATGATATTAAACAAACAAAATCCTCCAGATTGCAAGTAAATGAATTAATACAGCAAGTTTCCAACACGTAAATGAAAGAACTGAATTGTAAAAAGACTGCAGGGACTTTATTTCAAAATGTTTAAACATAATTCTAAATTTGGGAAAAAAACATTTCTCAGTACACTTCATCACATCAAAATAATTTAATGGTTAGCCAGTAAGGATCTTTTCTATTTCTAATTCTGTTCTAATAATTCTTTAGTTATAAACTTGACGGAAAAAAAGAAATGGGAACTATTTGCAAAGCTCCTACTACGTAGTTGCTTTATATGTGCTCACTGAATATTCACAATAAAGGCAAATTTATTATAAATGAGAAAGCTCACATCCAAAAATGTTAAATAATCTATGGTCACCCTGTTCCAGGCCTGCCAGAACTCTCTTTAAATTCAGGTCTGTCAGCTTCTGGAGCCTGTGTTTTCTACCCTCCCCACAAGACAGAAATAAGACATAAAAGACAAACTGATGTGGAAATAGGAGGTGGAGGGAGAATGCTTAATACATACTTAAGGCAACCTATAATTTTAGCAAAGGAACTAAATCAAAATACACAAAAGTTTCTTTTACTAGAATATTAATTTTCAATTCCGTAATAGCAAGCTCATGCTGAGCAAACGCTCAGTCCTTTAATATAACAGAACATTGTAGCCAATACCTTACTAGTCCTGTCATAAAACACCCAGGCACAAGTTCCAATACAGACACAACAAAAGAAAGATCATTAGGGTTATTATTTATTACATGACTATAGCAAAATGTACAAGATACTAAAGTGTAGAATATTAATATAAAAGCAATTCCACATGATAATTTAGGTAATAGTGTCATATTGCTTTTGTGGCAAACAGTACATTTACACAAAAAGCACTAGGAATTCCAAAATACCACAGAAGAGCTATCCTTATGACAGTGAACAAAATAGGAAACAT
The DNA here is from genome assembly GCF_964374135.1 of Grampus griseus. Lineage (NCBI taxonomy): Eukaryota > Metazoa > Chordata > Mammalia > Artiodactyla > Delphinidae > Grampus > Grampus griseus. Next base: position 1,714,489 of record NC_139003.1, on the reverse strand, counting down.
ACACAAAAAGCTTAAGGCTGTCTGCCTACTCTAAACCCAGACCAATTCCTCCAAAGCTGCGTTGGGCCCCTCTCTCTCATTTCCACAGCCCCTCCAGCTCTCAGTAACAGCTACTTTGGGTGTGTAGGTGTGCATGCATGTGTGATTATTTTATAGTTTTCCATTGAATATCAACAAATTGGCATTTTGGTTTTTCATATCAGTTTGGTTAATATGAGCCCATCACCAAGAAATAACCTTTTTTCCTTTCTATTTTTAAATACTGAAAGTATAGACATGTCTCGTTTTCTTTCCCTTTGCACTTCTACAATTTGCACTTTGCAGATAATTGCATTTTTTACAAATTGAAGGTTTGTGGCAAACCTGCGTCGAACAAGTCTATCGGTGCCACTTTTTCAGCAGCATTTGCTCACTTTGTGTCTCTGTGTTACATTTTGGTAATTCTCACAATATTTCAAACTTTTTCATTTTTATTATATTTGTTATGGTGATCTGTGATCAGTGATCTTTGATGTTACTACTGTAATTGTTTTGGACATCATGAACTACACCAATACAAGATGGCAACAATCAATAAATGTTGTGTGTGTTCTGTCTGCTCCACCAACCAGCCCTTCCCCCATCTCTCTCCCTCTCCTTGGACCTCCCTGTTCCCTGAGACACAACAATGTTGAAATCAGGCCAACTAATAACTCTACAATGGCCTCCAAGCGTTCAAGTGAGGGAAGAGTCGCATGTCTCTCAGTTTAAATCAAAAGCTAGAAATGCTGAAGCTGAGAGAGGAAGGCGTGTGGAAAGCTGACGGGCTGAAGGCTAGGCCTCTTGCTCCAAACAGCCACGTCGTGAAGGCAAAGGAACGTTCTTGAAGGAGATTAAGGTGCTGCTCCAGTGAGCACACGAATGGTAAGGAAGCAACACATCCTTATTGCTGTTGAGGAGAAAGTTTCAGTGGTCTGCATAGACGATCAGACCAGCCACGACACTGCCTGAAGCCAAAGCCGAATGCAGGCCAGGCCCTGACTCTCTTCAGGTCTGTGAAGCTGAGACAGGTGAGGAAGCTGCAGAAGAAAAGCTTGAAGCCAGCAGAGGCTGGCTCACGAGGTTTAAGGAAAGAAGCCGTCTCCATAACAGAAAAGTGCAAGGCGAAGCAGCAAGTGCTGACGCAGAAGCCGCAGCAAGTTACCCAGCAGATCCAGCTCAGATCGTTAACGAGAGCGGCTACACGAAACAACGGATTTTCAATGTAGACAAGAGAGCCTTCTAGTGAAAGATGTCAACTAGGACTTCCACAGTAGACAGAAGTCAATGCGTGGCTGCAAAGCTTCGAAGGACAGGCTGACTCTTTTTTTTTTTTAATATCTTTATTAGAGTACAATTGCTTTACAATGGTGTGTTAGTTTCTGCTGTATAACAAAGTGAATCAACTATACATATACATATATCCCCATATCCCCTCCCTCTTAGGTCTCCCTCCCACCCTCCCAGTCCCACCCCTCTAGGTGGTCACAAAGCACCGAGCTGATCTCCCTGTGCTATGTGGCTGCTTCCCATTAGCTATCTATTTTACGTTTGGTAGTGTGTATATGTCCATGCCACTCTCTCACTTCGTCCCAGCTTACCCTTCCCCCTCCCCGTGTCCTCAAGTCCATTCTCTACGTCTGCATCTTTATTCCTGTCCTGCCCCTGGGTTCGTGAGAACTTTTTTTTTTTTTTAGATTCCATATATATGTGTTAGCATACGGTATTTTTCTTTCTGCCTTACTTCACTCTGTATGACAGTCTCTAGGTCCATCCACCTCACTACAAATAGCTCAGTTTCGTTTCTTTTTATGGCTGAGTAGTATTCCATTGTATATATGTGCCACATCCTTATCCATTCATCTGTCATGGACACTTGGGTTGCTTCCATGTCCTGGCTACTGACAGGCTGACTCTTGATAGGGGCTAATGCAGCTGGTGACGAAGTTGAAGCCAGGGCTCATTAACCATTCCAAAACTCCTAGGCCCTAAGAATTATGCTAAATCCACTATGCCTGTGCTCTGCAAATGGAACAAAGCCTGGATGATGTCACATCTGTTTACAACACAGTTTACTGGACACTTTACACCCACTGCTGAGATCCACTGCTCGGAAAAAAAGATTCCTTTCAAAAACTACTGCTCACTGACAATGCACCTGGTCACCCGACAGCTCTGATGGAGATGTACAACGAGATTCATGTTGTTTTCATACCTGCCAACACGACAACCGTTCCGCTGCCCATGAATCAAGGAGTAATTCTGACTTTCAAGACGTATTTAAGAAATACATTTCGTAAGGCTATAGCTGCCATAGTGATTCCTCTGATGATCTGGGCGAAGTCACTTGAAAACCCTTTGGAAAGGATTCACCATTCTAAATGCCATTAAGAACATTTATGATTCATGGGAAGAGGTCAAAATACCAACATTCATAGGAGTTTGGGAGAAGTTGATTCTAACCTTCATGGATGACTCTGAGGGGTTCAAGACTTCAGTGGAGGAGCAACAGCAGGAGAACTAGAATTAGAAGTGGAGCCTGAGATGTGACTGAATTGCTGTAATCTCAGGATAAACTTCCACAGAAAAGCATTGCTTCTTATGGAGAGCAAAAAAAAATGGTTTCTTGAGATGAAATCTACTGCTGGTGAAGATGCTGTGAAGATTGTGGAAATGACAACAAATGATTTAGAATATGACATAAACTTAGTTGATGAGGCAGCAGTAGGGTCCGCGAGGACTGAGTCCAATTCTGAAAGAAGTTCTACCATTGGTAAAACGCTACCAAACAGCACAGCACACTGCAGAGAAATCATTCGTGACAGGAAGAGTCAGTCGACGCGGCACACTTCACTGTTGTCTTATTCTAAGAGCCTGCCACGCCCCCCACCCACCCACCGCCCCCCCACCCCACCCCGCCCCGGTCTTCCTCAGCAGCACCCTGATCAGCCAGAAGCCAACGTCAAGGCAGGACAAGACCCTCCCCCAGCAAAAAGATACCAACTAACTGAAGGCTCGGAGGATGCTTAGTATTTTTTTAGCAAAGAGGTATTTTTTTTTACACATCTTTATTGGAGTATAATTGCTTTACAATGGTGTGTTAGTTTCTGCTGTATAACAAAGTGAATCAGCTATACATACACATATATCCCCATATCCCCTCCCTCTTGCGTCTCCCTCCCACCCTCCCTATCCCACCCCTCTAGGTGGTCACAAAGCACCGAGTTGATCTCCCCATGCTATGCAGCTGCTTCCCACTAGCTATCTATTTTACATTTGGTAGTGCGTATATGTCCATGTCACTCTCTCACTTCGTCCCAGCTTGCCCTTCTCCGTCCCCATGTCCTTAAGTCCATTCTCTATATCTGTGTCTTTACTCCTATTAGCAAAGAGGTATTTTTTAATTAAGGTATGTACATTGTTTTGTTTTGTTTTGTTTTTGCGGTATGTGGGCCTCTCACTGTTGTGGCCTCTCCCGTTGCAGAGCACAGGCTCCGGACGCGCAGGCTCAGTGGCCATGGCTCACGGGCCCAGCCGCTCCGCGGCATGTGGGATCTTCCCAGACCGGGGCACGAACCCGTGTCCCCTGCATCGGCAGGCGGACTCTCAACCACTGCGCCACCAGGGAAGCCCATGTACATTGTTTTTTAGACACAATGCTATTGCACGTTTAACAGACTACAGTATAGTGTAATGACAACTTTTATATGTACTGGGAAGCCAAAAAATTCGTGTAACTCATTTTATTGCAATATTCCCTCTACTGCAGTGGTCTGGAATCAAACCCACAGTATCTCTGAGGTATGTCAGTCTGTACACTGTTTAGCTTTATATGTCTATTAAATACCTGTGGATAGATCACCCAACCTAAAGGAACGTCACCACAACTACTGTGCACCCATGTAGCCCTCCCAACCACACACCTGCTGCACCAACCTGCTCAATAGTAACCACCAATTTGAACCGCCGTGCTCATCACTTACTTTTTTTTATGATGGTAAAGTATATATAACATAAAATTTACCACTTTAACCATTTTTTAAGTGTAGAGTTCTGTGGCATTAAGTCCATTCACACAGTCATGCAACCGTCACCACCATCCATCTCTAGAGCTTTTTATATTCTCCAACTCAAACTCTGCACCCCATTAAACAGTAACTCCCCATCTAACCCCAGCCCCTGTACACCCACCGTCGACTTTCTGTCTCTATGAATGTGACTACACTGGGACACTCATGTAAGTGGAATCATACAGTACTTGTCTTGCTGTACCTGACTTCATTTCACGTAGCATAATGCTCTCAAGGTTCACCCATGTTGTAGCGTGTGAGAATTTCCTTCCTTGTTAAGGCTGAATAATATTCTACTGTACGCACATACCACAATTTGTTTCTCTATTAATCCACTGATGGATACTTGGGTTGTTTCCACCTTTGGCTATTGAAAATAATCCTGTCATGAAAATGGGTGTATAAATATCTGTGGAGTCCTTTCTTTAATTCTTTTGTGTACACACCCAGAAGTGGAATATCTGGATCATGTGGTAATTATATTTTCAATTTTTTGAGCAACCACTATACTGTTTTCCACAGTAGTCGCACCATTTTATATTCTGCCCAACAGTGTACAAGAGTTCCAATTTCTCAATGTCCTCACCAATACTTGTTATTTTCTAGCAGCCATTCTAATGGGTGTGGAGAAGTATCTTCTTGTGGTTTTGATTTGCATTTCCCTAATGCCTAGTGACACTAGGGTCTTTTCATGTGCTTACTGGTCATTTGCATATCTTCTTCCAAGCAATGTCTATTCAAGTCCTGTGTTCCTTTTTTAATATTTGATAGAGTAAGTTCCATCACCATGTTCTTCAAAATTGCTTTGGCTATTCTTGGCTCTCTGCTCTCCCAAAGAATTTTACTATCTCCTTGTCGCATGCCATAAGATAACCTCTTAAAAAATTTATTAGAATTGCACTGACTCTAAAAAATAATTTGAGAACTGGTATTTTTATCATATAAAGAAATTCATAAACATAGAATATCTATCCAATTATCTAGGTCTTCTTAACATCTTTCAATAAGATTTTTTCTTTCCATATATTATTTCAATAAGGTTTTAAAAATCATTTGCTGGGTTTATTTCAACATACCTTAGTTGTCTTGCTATTATAAAAGGTATTTTTAATTAGATTTTCTGTTTGTTGCTGTTATTTATTGATTTTCCTATATTAATCCTATATCCAGCTTCCTTGCTAAATTTTCTTATTGGAATTACCTTTAGATTCTATAGGATCTTTCAAAAGACAATATCATCTGTTAATCATGACTATTTTGTTTGTTTCTTTCAATTTTTCCTTTTCTTGTCTAACTGTACTGGTAAAGAACTCTACTATAGTGTTGTCTATTGTTAGAAATAAAAGTACTCAAGATGGCATCCCAATTTTAAAGTAAATACTTCTAACATTTTACTGCTAAGAACAATGTCAGTTGCAGTCTTAGAGTAGATATCCATTATCAGGTTAAGCAAGTTCCCTTTAGTTCTTAGTTTGCTTTTTAATCATGAATGGTTACTGATTTCATGGATGTGTTCTGTGTCTCTTCTGAGGTGTTCACTTGATTCTTTTCTCTCACTTACTCTGCTAATATGAATTACAGTCATAGATTTTCTAGTGTTAAACCAACCTTGAGAGCTGAAATAATTTTTTTGGATGATGATCTTTTGTGTTGGACTCAGCTTAATATTTTCTGATTCACAAGTATTCATGAAAAGGAATGGCATATAATGTTCCTTTCTCATATTAATCCTGTCTGCTTTCAGCATCAAGATTCCACTAATTCCATACAATACAACTGTGAGTGTTCCATCTTCAAATCTCCAGACAAATTTGTTGAAACTGTAGTTATCTGTTCTTTAACGTCTGCTAGAAATATCCTGGAAACCGTCTAGACTTGATTTTTATCAGAATGACTCAATAGAACTTTCATTTCTGGCAATATTGAGGACGAGATATCCTTAATTCCCTCTGCCAAGAAAAGTCTAAAATGCTAGATCAAATATTTTCAAATCTCTCTGAAATCTTTTCTTTGTCTATTAACTCTGAGTAGTGCATCGAATTTGGTCCCTCTCACGATACTGACTTTCCCCAGACGTCTGGTCATCTCCTGAGTCCCCGCTCATCTTTATATACACAAGAGTTTTTGTCCTGCTTCTTTCTTTAATCATCTCCTGCCTCTGGTGACAGTGAATCTAGAGAAGCAGGCTCCAGTTCTGGGTGAGGTGTCTCGGTAGCTTGCGCCCTGGTGGGCCCTTGTAAGTTTACCGGCTCTCAACTGCCAGGACCCATGTGCTCTACTTTAGCCCACAGCAAGTGTCACTGCTGCTTGCTGATGGCAGCTCCTCTCTGAGCACCCTGGTCCCTTCTGTTCTTCACATCCTTTAGCACATGATTTTAATTTCTGATAAAACCTGGTCAAAGGAGAATTTGAAGAACACATATACATAGATAACCAGAAATATTAAAATCAATTTGCTAATAGATGCAAAATGGGATAACATCCTGTGGGACAATAAAATGAAATGTTTGGAGCTATCCTTTGCATAGGAAGAAATCAATTACGTCTCTATCAGACAAATTACTCTGCATTGCTCTCAGCTTCCTACAAGTTAACTCTAACCCTAAGGAGGTGTTAATATAGCCAAGTCAACAGAAAATCAGCCAAAGGTGCACACCCCTGGTAGGACCAGAAAATCCCCAGCACCCACTAGACAATGGCTAGAACTCCAATGACAGAACACCCAGGATCTTCTTTGCCCATTTCCAAGTCTTGGACAATTTTTCATAGCACTAGAAAATTTATGTACACAAAATAAATTATTAAGGTAAGAAGGACATAAAAAATATATATACACTAATTATAATTACACAATGATCCAAGTACAAATGTTGACAGGTAATTTGGAATGATATAAAATACAATGTAGGGTTAATTGGCTTTCCCTAAACTTGTTTAAATTATAATTAAAATATTAATGAAAAACCGATAGAAGTCAAGATACACAGGAGAATCAGCCAAAACCATCAACCTCGTGAGTATGCTTCATGCAAAGCCAAATAAGACCCAGGGAAATAAAAGATCCTGGAATACACAGACACATTTAGGAAGGGCTTGTACATTTGTAGAAATCATCTTGGAATCCTGAGAAGGAATTTCTGAACACTATATTGGAAAAGATCATCTTTAAACAACCTTAAGGCCATGAGAGGCCAAAACAGCTACAAAGCGAAAGAGGAGAGGCCAAAAGAAAAGACTGCGCCCCACACTTGTCAACGAAATCAGAGCCAATTCAAGCAGAGACCACAAAGCCTCCCAGGTCTGGAAAAAAGAACAAAGAATGCCCCCAAATTAACAAATAACTGAATTCCAGACAAAGGGCCAGTAAAGCTAACAGGTGGAGAGACAGAGGAATCAGGTACACCCTCTCAAGATGACAAATTAATAATCACATACATTTTTTACCACAGAAAACAGGAAAAATATATAATAAATACATAAACAATCAATCAATCAATTGCACTGTCCCTAGCAGCTGCAACAGTACCTAGAATACAATAAGTGGTCAATAGGAATTAACTGAATGAATTAATTATGGTAGAAGACAAGAGTTCCATCAGCAGAGTAGCAATGTTGAGAAATCCCTAAATGATAGAAAGTACTTGGGATCAAATCTATGGAGAAATGTCCAGGGGAAGTTATAGACTAAAAAGAAAATTAAAAGAAAATAAGAAAAGTAAGAAAAGAGCAGTGATTCCAGGCACTACAAGCTGTAAAAAGTCCAGAAAGATGTGTAATTATACATAAGAATTTTTAAATATTAAGAAACAATAGGTAAGAGTAATATTACTGTACACATTTCTTTAGAATAACTGAATAACAGAAAAGTTTACTTATATTCACTCTTTTTAATCACCTCACAAAATTAACTATAGATAGATTAAAATATTAGATCTTTGTAAAAACTCACAGAAAAAGTAGCTAAAATAGAATAGACTACATTATTCATCCTTGGCTCTGAAGGAATAAAAACACTTTCAGAACTAAACCAGTATCAAATTACTAAGAAAGAGTGTTAGATTAAAATGGAAAAAAGCTTGGATAAAATGTAATCAGGTCTTGTTTAGGCTTGCTTATATGTTTGTTGTCAAGTCCTGAGTTTTCTCACACAATTAAGTTAAAGACAATTAAATAGCCTATGTCATAAATAGGACCAGCTCAAAAATTTATACATATGATGAATCTTAATTACATTAAATCAACTTTCTAAAAGCAACATTAATTATGTTTATTGAAACCACTTAAAATTTATTTAATTATACGTTATGTTAAAATGATATTATACATCAGGTTGAAATGATAAAATGATACATAATACTCTGAAAACCACTTTATGCTAATTTCTTGGTTTGGGGTCTCCCAACAATACAGGTAGTAATATCGAACCCCAACTCCTGTGAGGTAGAGGCCTGTGGACTAACTCTCAGGGGAGACTTCTGCCCAGAGCTAAGGCTGACAGACGCTCCCCATCACTGTGTGTGTGTGTGTGTGTGTGTGTGTGTGTGTGTGTGTGTGTGTGTGTGTGTGTGTGTGTGTGTGTGTGTGTGTGTGTGTAACAAGTTTGCCCTTTGGCTGAGGACTTTCAGTGGAGCTTCAGTTCCAACTCCTAGCTTGAATGCATCCATGGTCCTGTACCACCTTGTAACTACCTCCCTGCCCTAACTAGGGCATCACTTACTCAGTTACCATTTCAGTTTTGTTGTGCCTGTTCGGTTTTGGTCCTTGGAGATTTTATGGAGGTGAGTTACAGATAATAGCATTATGTAGAAAACAGTGCTAGAAGGCAGTGTGAAGGTTACTTTGTGTGGGAATGAAACTGGAAGCAGAAAACACAGATGGACAGTGGTTTAAATAATCCAAGAAATGATGAAGCCTGAACTAAGGTAATAACAGAAAGAGAAGAGAAATCTTGTTCAGAATAAAGTATATTTGTTATATAATGCAATAAGCTCTTATCACAACATAAGGTACTTCATTAAATATCTTCTAAAAAAATCAGAAATATCATTTAATTCTAGGCATTTAAGAAGCACCTAGAGGGGTGGGATAGGGAGGGTGGGAGGGAGACGCAAGAGGGAGGAGATATGGGGATATATGTATATGTATAGCTGATTCACTTTGTTATAACGCAGAAACTAACACACCATTGTAAAGCAATTATACTCCAATAAAGATGTTAAAAAAAAGAAGGAAGCAAAAATCATTAAGAGATCAGATAAGTTTTTCTGATATTTCAAGAAGGATTTAAAAAATTTTTTAAGCCCTTCACAAGTCTGTTTAAAAACAGACTGCTTATAAAACTTAACACTCATTAATTAATGTGTAAAGAGAAACATTAATATCAAGTAATCCCAAATAAAATATGAAAGTATAAACGTATTTAAATCCAGCGCTATAAAACAACTTAAAATTTCTTCTTTGTGTTCCAAGAAAGATAATAGGAAACGTTTCCTTTAAATTGACCATTTCACTATACTTAATTCTTATTCTACTGTTCGGGTGTCCTTATTTTTTGTTTTTGCCTGCTCACCTTATTTTTAATAACTAAAAGAACATACATTTTATGTATTTTTTTAACAGTTCAATTGATTTAAAAGTCAATCACTCTAGAACAGTAAGAACTTGTCTTTCTAGATGAGAATTTCCTTTCCTTAACAGAAAGTGTGCAAACCAATAAATTTTTAAGTAGTATAACTATTAATGACTTAAGTTTAAAGAAAAGTACATAATATACTGCAACCTAAAATATTACCTAATGTCAAAATAATCCCATTGCCTTTGATGTGTCTAAATACACAACTTTTATTTCTGGTACAAACGGGCCAAATAAATGGGTTGTAAAGTAATATATCAAGTTCCAGCTATATATTGGCATACATTTCATAGAGATCAGAAGGTTAACACTGTGACATGCTGAATAAATGATTTTACAGACAAATAAATATGAGTTTAAATGCCAAATAAATAGAAGATTTTAACAATCCAAATTCTAGCCTCTTGGGTGAGCTCTCGTCCTACAGGTCCGTGGGTATGTATCATAATTGTGTAAGAAGCTCTCTAGTCAGCATTAAATCTGACATTTAATTTTACTTTCAAATAAAGTTCATTCTAACCAAGGGTAGGTAGTTTTCAACTCCCCCAAAAAAAGTTTTAGAAAGGAGACTCTAATTGATAACAATGGCTATTCCTATTAAATTGTTTTATGAATATTCAAGTATTAGAGCCAGTTTAATTAAAAGTATAATTACTTTAAAATCTGAACCTGGTGATTTTATATTTCCTCCCTACCAAAACTTCTCATTTAACAAATTATGAGACATTAGTTGGTAATTTAATCATCATATAAAATAAAGTTTGAAATTCAGCTACCTATTAAATACCTTCTTTTTACAACCTATACTGTTACAAAATAAAACCATTTATATTTCAAAAAGTAAATAAACAAAGCTATGTTGACGCCATTCTAATTTCTTACATCGTTTTGCTACCACATATAAAGTTATACCACACAAATCTTCCTGATTTCATTATCAACTTGCTCACAGTTGGTACATTTAAGTCCCTAATAATAACTGCCAATTCTGCTGTGTCTTGGTGCTTTACAAACAGATTTGGTGGAGTAACCCGAGGACAAGGTAAGAACTGCAGCCCATTTTCCAGATGGAGACACTAAGAACCGTGCCTGGACTTCCAGGTCGGTAAAAGAAGAGTCAGGATTTAAGTCCAGGTCTTCTGAAAGCCAGAGCTTATAGTTTTGCCACTATACAAAACTCTTTACACAAATAAAGAGACAATCTAGCCTTACAGTATAAATCTCTCCTTTTTTGATAAATGGAGAGAGAGTATCATACCATCACCAGGTATGCAGGAACTGAGCAATGTGCTATTTACCAATAACTGACACTGTTACTGAAGTTATAATTTAGTCGCCTCCAACATGCAGCTGTACTGAGAAGAGTGACAAAATTAACGTCATTTCATTAACTAAATGATTTTTAACTCAAAATCCTTATGAACTCAAATAATTTTTAAATGGAATAAATGTACCCTTTTCTTCAAAATAATAATCTTCTCTCTCTTTCTCTGACATCCTATACGTCAAGCTTCAATGTCTGAAACTGCTCAGTTTACATTATTATAACCACGCCTTTTACAGTAGAGTCACAATTCCAACAGGAACCTTGCATGTAACAACACTACTAGAATCAAATGTTTTGAAAATCATCATTCTTATCTATATTGTTTCTATGGAAAAAATTAGTCCTCACAATTGGAAGAGGGTACAGGAATTCTGTTAATAAATTACGGATTTTTTTTTCTTGAAGGTGTTGGAAAATCAAATTAACACATAACAATAGTTAGTGAGATATGACTCCATTTTCTGTAATAAACACCAAGATCAAAACGAGACCCAAGGTAAATTTCCTTGAAAGGTTCCCAGCAGGAGTTTCCCTTTTTGTATGTGATTTCCTCTCACCCACAAAAAACCATGCAAATATGCGCATGTGCCACTAACACTAAGCAGCACTTCCTTAATCACTCATTTCCAACAATTTATGGATGATCAGTGGCAAGAACGAGCAAAAATAATGAAAGAATGCAATGAAAGTTCACTGAGACCGAGCTGGACTTCCTACTCATTTCTGTGTCTCTTTAAGATGGAGGCCTGATACAAATTAGCCACTGGGGGGAAAAAGTCATCTGGTCATAAAATACAGTACAAGGTCACTTTTATGTAAGTTTGCCAAAAGGGACATAAACCAGGACAATTTCAAACTGTGACACAGGACAGAAACACATTAGAGCGATGTCTGCTCCCCTCTACCGTGCTGTCACGGTGCTCAGCTTTATAGACCTTCCAAGCACCGCACCCAGCTCTTGGCTTCCACCTGGCCAGTCTAATTAATTAAGAAAGGAAGTCACCTCAGATTTTGTACTTTTTGCTTTTATTATCAAGCACTTCGTTTGAAGTTCTAGGAGCTAACCTCTTAATCCTACAGACCGTGTGCTATGTTCTGGACATCTGGGGGTGTCTGGATGGCTTAGGTAATTGGTCAGGATGTTGCTGTCACTTATGTTAAATGTTATACCATGACTTCAAACCAAAGATAGGCATTAACGTGAGGCACAATATAAAGTTGCTCCCAGAAACATCTTTGGTTCATGAAATAATCTGTCATTGAAGGGTTTTATTTACTTTCATTAAGTTGCTGAATTTTTTCCTCATGACATTTTTTTTCCTTATGACATTTTAATTCAAAGTAAGATGTTAAGACACAATATGAAACAAACACATTCCTAACTCCCATTTAAACCCTAGCCAGAGGTTAGACTGGTTCATTACGCAATCGAAAAACACCTTCTGGCATCACCCCAAATAATCTAGAGGTCCCTCTGAGGCAGAGTGGGGAGAGAGACTCACACAACTGACCTGAGTGTAACTGAACAGAAGCGCTGTCAGCCCCAAGACTCTCATACTCTGGTGTATGACTAAGCAACCGAGATAAAAACTGTGGAGAAAACATGTCTACCACAAAACAAAAACCAAACCCACCAGACGCAACCTCTTCACCAGAGTTGAAACATAAGGTGTAAGCTTGGGGTCAGCTTCAAACACACATGAACATATGTAATGCTTGCTACAATATATACGGGTGACAGCCTATAATATAAATAATCTAGATTAAATAAAAATTTAACTGCTAACAGAATTCCAAGATAAAAGGTACCTTCTTAACAAAAAAAAAAAAAGAAAGAAAGAAAGAAAAAACCTTGCTTTATCAAGACCACTTACATTCTCCTACCCTCGAGATCTGTAAAGAATGGGAATAGCTAGGAGATGGTCCCAATAAGAAAGAAACATACGCCATTGTAAGGAGAGAGAAGAAAGGCAATTCAAGGCCCTTAAACGGACATGGTCAACCCCCCCAGGCCTAAAATGTCCTGTTTGAATTAACATAGTGGTTTAATTAAAAACTAAGTAGAGAATTCTGCTTAATTTGATTTTCAATTCAAGCTCTGCATCCGCCATGGCCAGTGGCCAATTTCCGCATCTCGGCACAATATGCAAGGGGCTGCTTTAAAATCGATTGCCCAGGGGAATCAATGGGAGTTTGGTGGGACCATATGCCATTTAGGGGCTCCACCAGACTTCAGCATAGTAAAACAACACCAGGAAGTGGCCAAAGGAAAAAAAAGGAAATTTAACTTAACCATATTACAAGTTTGTCCTTACTCAAGTTATTGTGCTGAAATCTACCAATTAGAAGTGTTTTCTAAGCTCTCCTCAATGTTGCCTTGGAAGTAGATATGTCAAATGTAACCAATGAGCAAAGGGTTTTAAAGGGATACACACAAATATATACATGCTTGCCAGCCAGCTGTGTCAAAGATGTCAGCGACCAACCCCCTTCATCAGAGCAGCAGAGTTCCTGACTGCGATACAACCTATAGCTCTGTGGAAAGCGCTACAGATCTCACCAAACACTGTTCAGAACCTGTGCAAGTAAATACCAGAAGATCTTATATAACGGAAAGGCATAATACTGCAAGGCTCAAACATATATCTAACACATTTAGACTTAAATATACAATGCTAATAATAACCCTTGCAAATTCTATGTAACTGAAAAAGCTTAATATTGTAAAATAACATGCCATGATTACCCTGATTTTAAAGCTCTCTAAACATTTCTAATAGGGTCTACATGTACCTTCTCTTTCTCTTTTTTTTAATTTTATTGAAGTATACTTGATTTACAATGTTGTGTTCATTTCTGCTGTACAGCAAAGTGACTCAGTTATACATACATATTCTTTTTCATATTATTTTCCATCATGGTTTATCCCAGGATATTGAATATAGTTCCCTGTAGATGCACCTTCTCTTTAGGCAGTTTTGATTCTGCTTCAGTACATGCCATCTCAAAATGGGAAAAATAATTTGGAATCTTAAGACCGCCTAAGATAATAATACATGAATAATTAAGAGTTGACGCTATTTAGTTGCTTTGTAATGATCTATCCATATAACACTGATGTTTCCTAGAATACTTATCAGTCAAATGCATGAAGCTCGAGGACAGTGACAATAATACCTAACATTTACTGAGCTAAATCCTGGGCTAAATGCTTTACACGAATAATCACCTCTCATTTAATCCTCCAAATGAAACAGTAAGGTAACTATCATTACTATACCCATTTTACAGAAAGAAAACCTGAGGTTTAGATGATGTAACCAGCCCAGGCAGTCTGACACTAAAGACAAATTTTCTCACCTTAGTACCTGCAGTCTCTCTTCCATTGGCCCCTCCCTCAGCATACTAATAGGAGAATTATTCTACCTCTTCTCCTCCAAGCCACAACCCCATCTCCCTCCTTCCTTTAACAGCATTGAAGACAAAACACTTTAATTTGGTTTCTGCAACTCCCATTCATCCCCAAGCTACCAGATTCTAAGAAACGGTAACCATCCTGAGCTCTGCCTTCTCCCCCTCTTTTTAAATCCTTCACTGTGGGGACTTCCCTGGCGGTCCAGTGGTTAAGACTCTGCACTCCCAATGGGCAGGGGGCCCGCGTTCGATCCCTGGTCAGGGAACTAGATCCCGCATGCCGCAACTAAGACCCGGCACAGCCAAATAAATATATTTTTTAAAAATCCTTCGCCGTGTTTGGGAATTAACTGGATTGGTCATGTCAACTGCACCCTACAATCACTCAACACATCAGTCCCCTCTGAGACCATGAAATGTAGCTGGTGACCTTGAGGAATTCTGAGGAGGCTGACACAGTCAGAGATGTGCTTAGAAAAGGCATTCTTCTAATCATGTATAAAGAGACTAGAAGTAAACAGTTTAGAGGGAAGAACTGCTGTACAACTGTAGGTGCAAAATATTTTTACTTACCTTCTTATACCCCTCCTCAAGCTGATTCTCCCCTTTGACCTTAGTCTACAAGGGGGAACAGGAGAACAGTAAATCACTGGGTTCTTGTGTCCGTTGTTTTTAATTCTAGAGATGGTGCTAACTCTGCTCCAACAGATTCAGCCAAGTCCCTTTTCTAGTTGGTTAGTTCACAGGAAGGGAGGGAAATAATTTGGAGACAAAGGGGTTTGTCCATATTGCACACTGCTTTTTAAAATAATTTATTTAACTAATAACTAGATTTTTATGAAAAGCATAAACTAGGTAGCACACCTTTAATACCAAACATGAAAATATATTTAACACTGAGCTTTACCAGTTGCTTTTGTACCTGATAAGATTACACATGAGACAGAGCTAGGGAGAGGGCAGCACCGTGCATGTTTAAAGCAAACATCAACATGGCAACTTTAGTGACATATGTTGAAACGCTCTGTTTAACAGAGCCAGGTGCATGACTGATTCAGTATGGTGACATCTCTACCAAACAGTGTCTCGCATTGTGTGGTGCATGTACTCCTTTCCCTACTGACATATGTTGAAATTCTGACGTGTATTTATCTCTAAATATGCTTAAATAAAACAGTAGCTGCAAAAATTCTTTTCAAAAATCCTCTGCCAACTCCCTGTTGTCTACAGCATAAAACCCAAACAATGTGGCAGAGGACTCAGGCCTCCGGGATCTGATCCTGACAAGGGGTCTCTCGCCATTCTCCATTCTACAGCTGAGCATCAGCCAGCCACTCCCTCAATTCAGGCAGAATCCAGGCCTTTGCTCAAGCCTCGAATGCTCACCTGCAAGTCTCAGCTCAAGTGCAGGCTAACCCCTCCCTGAAGCTTCCCCAGTTCTCCAGGCAAATCAAGACCTCCCCTCACAGCCACTCGTTGTATAAAAGTTCATCCACCACATGCTACTTGTTTTCGTCTCTGAGGTCATCCTCTCTTAATCCCTTGAAGGCAAGAACCTGTCTTTTCACTTCTGTACCCAGCAAGCTCCTTTAACAGCATAGTAATTACCACTTAGTAAGTGCCTAGTAAAACTCTGTCAAATGTGTGACTATCCATCAAAAGTCTCCAAAATTCCACAGAAATTGCTTTCTCAAGCGTCTCTGATGACCTTGCTTCTTCTCCATGCTCTTCCTTTTCGACCCCGTTCTGATGTCATGTTTTACATTTCACTCTCCTGAGCTCTGTCTGGGTGCCCAGGTCACACCCTCCTTGTTCTCCTACTAGCTGGCGTCCCCACGCAAAGCCCTACCCTGCCCCTTCCTCTGCCCGCGCGCTGTGGTCCTTTCTCCTCCCTCCTCGTCGGTGCCTGGCCTGTCACCTACCTGGCTGGCTTTAACTGCCTCTCCACAGTGCTGATCGGTAAAGAACGTGCACACTCTGGGGAGGTTAGAAGCAAGCCCTGGGTTTTAGTCCTAGTTTTGCAATGGTACATATGTGGTTCTTAGACAATTTAATAACATTATCTTTGGATCTCCATTTCCTCCTTATAAAAGGAGGGTTTGAACTAAATCCCTTTCAGCAGCAAAACTTCCTATCATTCTTCAAGAAATTATCAACAAAGAGTTTTTTAAACTGAAACTATGCAAGTCTTTCCCATTATATGGATGACTTAAATAATTTACATACGTCATTATAAAAAACAAACCTAATATATAAAAGCCAGTTTTCTCGGGGATTCCCTGGTGGCACAGTGGTTGAGAATCTGCCTGCTAATGCAGGGGACACAGGTTTGAGCCCTGGTCTGGGAGGATCCCACATGCTGCGGCGCAACTAGGCCCGTGAGCCACAACTACTAAGCCTGCGCGTCTGAAGCCTGTGCTCCGCAACAAGAGAGGCCGCGATAGTGAGAGGCCCGCGTACCGCGATGAAGAGTGGACCCCGCTTGCCACAACTAGAGAAAGCCCTCGCACAGAAACGAAGACCCAACACAGCAAAAATAAATTAACTCCTACCCCCAACATCTTCTAAAAAAAAGCCAGTTTTCTCAATGTACGTTTGACCGCCATACCCAACCATCCATTCTGATCTCAGTACATTCACTAAATATGAAACCAACCATCTATCACAATATGAATATGAATAACCATAACTAAAAATTAGAAAGGTACAATGTGTCTATAAACTGTAACACTAGAACTTATTTTGTCAGGTTTAAAAGTCACCCCAAAAGTACTAACTACTGAAATCTTCACATTATATTCCAAACTTTTATAGCAAACAGCTCCACAAGCTATAAATGGAAATGCTGTTCCCTTCACTTTAAAATGCTCTATTCAAGGACAGAGGGAGTTACTACCATTGACAAGGTCTGGATTAACTGTTTAAGATGCTCTTGCAGACTGTCCTGTTTTGCCCACTTCTCACGCTCCCACATTCACCTAATATCAGTAAGTCACAGGATCCTGGAATAAGAAAGGAATAATAGCTATTGTATCAGGTTTATTCATTCTACAAAAGAACACTCCACCAACTTTGCACATAGTATAAAATCATTCAAAGGTCAAAAGATGACTTCCTCCCTGCAGACATGTAAAATAATTCAATATGTAACATTGTTACCACTATTGTAAAAACATTATTAATATTAACAAGACATTATTATTAATTAAACTTCTTACATTCCAGTCAAATGGTTGTTTAAGCCTACTTTTTTCTAGTTCAATGTGAATGATATTTATTTCTTCATTTAAGAAATTTAATTCTAAAACATGATTCACTTACCCTTTTCAGGCCAGCAAAACCTTCTGATTCCAGAAAGAAAAAGGCAAAGGGCATCAACACAAATAGACAAAGGTTGGAAAAGAGAGAAGCAAGGTTCCACAAACCTGCAAGAAGGGTAACAAGACAAGAAAGATGAGTTTAGATACTGACAATCTTGTCAAAGACAATTACTGTGCTAAATTGTAATATCAGTCAAAGCTCTGTACTTTTTAATAGTAAAAATAAACATAAACTTGAATAGAGAGGCCTAACAAATGACCTAAACTTAGAAATCAGATAAATAATTACATATTTCTATAAAATTTTTATAACTTTGTAACTTGTAACTATTGGGAAAAGCCAATACAGAAACCAATAATTTTTCCTCATGCTTTAAAATAAATTCACTAAACATATGACATATGCAGAGATCCAAAGACACAGCCTCTTCAGACATATCGGCACCTGAATATTTAAATTAGAGCCAGTAGCATTTATCGAGCACTTAATGAATGCCAGATACTCTACTAAACATTTTACATGAATAATCTTGTTTAATTTAAGCCTCATAAAAACCTGAAAAGTAATAATTAGCATTTATTGAGCCCTTATGTGCCAAGCACTATTCTAAGTGATTTACAGATATTATACAAACTCATTTACTCTTCATAGCAATCCCCCAAAATGACAGAGGCTGCTTATACAAAACCTGCCACGGCTGCAGAGCCTGCAAGTAGGTGCACTAATTCCTGGGATTTTTAAAAACCACTACATCGTAGAAGTTTTAGTAAGCAACTGCAAGCGGTAAAGAAAATGTAAGAGGGGCAAGCAAGCTCACATCACCTTTTTCCTTTCTGGCACATTCTGCACTGATAAAATCACAATAAAAAGCAACTTAGATGATAATAAGACTAGATTTTTAAAAGTACAGAACTTTAGGTATGTCACTGGGATAATATTTGGACCAACATCTCACTTTTTATAGGTAAAACACTTAACTTTAAAACTGATGGCTACAATCTTCATTAAAATTTACAAAATCAAGAATCAAAGATAAAAATTATGCTAAATACAAATTCAATGTACTACATACAATTATGATCCAATGCTTCTGAAAACAGGCAACTCACGTTCTTTCAACACCCTTATTTACAAGGCACTGTTCCATGCACTGGAGATGTAGTAACAACAGAGCACAAACCTCTGCCCTCACAGAGCTTCCTTTCCAGACACATGGAGACTACACACTGAGCTCTCAGGGAACCAAGGAACTAGTTCTCAACTGCCTTAGTTACAAATTAACATATGTTTCATAACTACCCTAAATCCTTTTT
Source organism: Grampus griseus (assembly GCF_964374135.1). Taxonomy (NCBI): domain Eukaryota; kingdom Metazoa; phylum Chordata; class Mammalia; order Artiodactyla; family Delphinidae; genus Grampus; species Grampus griseus. The sequence goes on along the minus strand of NC_139003.1, from coordinate 1,695,394 downwards.
GGAACAGCATGGAATACAAACAAAAAGAATGAATGCAGGGCTTCCCTGGTGGCGCCGTGGTTGAGAGTCCGCCTGCTGATGCAAGGGACACAGGTTCATGCCCCTGTCCGGGAGGATCCCACATGCCGCGGAGCGGCTAGGCCCGTGAGCCATGGCCATTGAGCCTGCGCGTCCGGAGCCTGTGCTCCGCCACGGGAGAGGCCACAACAGTGAGAGGCCCGCGTACCGCAAAAATAAATAAATAAATAAAAATAGAAAATGTTCTAAAATACTTTTCAGTCTCTAAAAAAAAGATGCTAAACATCTTAACCCTTTTCTTCATTCAAAGGGGTTATAATTACAGCCAATTGTTGTATCGTGTTAATAACCAGGAAGAACACACAGGATGGTGGCCAAATGCACACACGGGACTTTCACACAGACCTGGGTTCGAGCCCTGTCTGCACTTCCATGTGACAACACTTCTAAGCCACAGGTTCTTCATCTATACAATGAGGCTGAGGATCATGTCTGTAGGTGGTGCTGAGAATTCAGTGAAATAATACTTGAACAACCATCATCACGCCTGTCACAAAATAAGCACTTAATGACTTTTTGTTTTTAATAACAGTAACACCTCCAGAGGCTACCAACACACAGTGCTAATTAGCCCCTGTACCAAAGTACCATACTTTCTGAGAATCCATGTTCACTTTGCAGAAAATCGCGACATATATAAAAAGTAAAAATATTAGTTTCTAAAAAATTTGTTGAGTTATATAATTGATATAAACTACAAATTGTACAATTTCATAAAATGTGGCAGTTATGTCACCATAACCAACATAATATATCCATCACCCCCAAGTTTCCTCACACCATTCTATAACCAGTGTCTCCTGCCACTCCCTATCCCACCCCACTCTCCATCAGCCAGATTCTACACTTTATAAAAGACTGTATTTTCTAAAATTTTCTATAAATGGTAAGTGTAGTATGTACTCCTGTTTTTGTCTGGCTTCTGTCACCTAGCACAATTCTTCTGAGATTTTTCAACACTGTGGCAGTATCAGTAGTCTATCCCTTTGTATCAGATTGAATCCAGTTACTGCACTGCATCCATCCATAGGCAAACTGCTATCTGGGTTGTGGCTCTCACAACTAAAGCTGTTACAAACACTCACATGAGTCTTCGTATGGACACAGGCTTTCGTGTCATTGGGGTAAATATGTGGGCATGCAATGTCTGGGTCATATAGTAGGTGTACGTTTAACATTTTAAGAAACTGCCAAAATGTTTTCCAAAGTGGGTGTATAATTTCACATTCCTACCAGCAGAATTCAAATCTCAGCCACATTTTGACAAAAAATGGTATAGGCAGTCTTTTCAGTTTCAGCCATTCTAATAGGTGTACAGTGGTATTTCATTACTGCTTTAATTTGCACTTCCCCAACGAATAATGACGTGAACATCTTCTCATGAACTTATGTGCCATCCATTTACACCTTCTTTGCTAAAATGTCTCTTCAACTCTGTTGCCCATTGTTTCACTGGGTTGTCTGTTTACTTACTGAGTATACTTTATATACTCTAAATACAAGTCTTTTATCAGGCATATGATTTACAGATATTTTCTCCTACTTTGTGAATTGTTTTCTCATCCTCTTAACAGTATCTTTCAAAGAACAAAATCTCTTAATGTTGACGAAGTCCAAGTTATCAATGTTTTCTTTACGGATCATGCTTTAGCTATTTTACCCAAGAAATTATGGTCTAGGCCAGTGTCAAAGACTTTCTCCTACATTTCCTTTTTACAAGTGTTACAATTTTAGGATTTACATTTAGATCTACGATTCTTTCAAATTACTTTCTGTATATGGAGCCAGATATGGATTTAAGTTCATTTTTTACCTACGATTATCCAATTGCTCCAGTACCATTTGTTGAAAATAGCCTTTTCCGCCAAATAGCCTTTGCACCTTTGTTAAAAATAAATTTACAATATGTTTGGATATATTCCTGGACTCTCTATTCTGTTGAGTTTCTCTATCTTCCTGCTAATGCATACAGCACAGTATCGATTACTATGGCCTTAAAATAATCTTTGAGTTGGGTAGTCAGTCCTCCAATTTTGTTCTCTTTCAAAGTTGTTTTGGCTAATATAAGTCGTTTGAATTCCCATCTAAAATCTTAGATCAGCTTTTCAATTTCTACAAAAAACTCATCCTGGTATTTTGACTAAGATTGTGTTGAATCTATAGATCAATTTGGGGAGAACTAACATCTCTACAGGACTGTCTTCTAATCTATGAACACGGCACTTCTCTCCATTTATCACAGTATGCTTTAATTTTCCTCAGCAGCGTTTCCTAGTTTACAGTATACAGGTCTCGCACATCCCTAAGCATTTCATATTTTTGATTCTACTGTATATAAACGGCACTGGTTTTTATATCAATTTCCAGTTATCCATTGCTAGCATACAGAAATGCAATGGAGTTTTATATATTGATCTTGTATCTTTGCAACCTTGCAAAATTCACTTATTAGTTCTAATAGCTTTCCTATAATAGATTCCATCAGAATTTCTATATAGTCATATAATCTGTTAACAGAGAGTTTTACTTTTTCCTTTCCAATCTCAATGTCCTTTATTCTTTAAAAATCCCCAGAACCATGTTGAATACAAGTGGTAAGAGGGTATCTCAGGGAAAAAAGCATTCAGCTTTTCACTATTAAGTATGATGTTACCTGTAGGGTTTTCATAGATGCTCTTTATTAGGATGAGGGAACTCCCTTTCATGCCTAATTTGCTGAGAGATTTTATCAGGAATGGACATTGAATTTTGTCATATGCTTTTTCTGTGTATATTATGATGACCATATGAATTTTCTTTTTTAGTATGTGCATATGGTAAATTAAATTCATTGATTTTGTCAAAAGTCATGATGTATTACCCTTTTTATTTATTGTTATATTTGATTTGCTAAAATTTTGTTTAAAATTTATGCATCTATATTCATGAGGGATATTCTTCAATAGTTTTCATGTATGTCTGTCTGGTTTTGGTATCAGGGTAATGCTGGCCTCAGACTTAGGAAGTATTCCCTCATTTTCAATTTTCTTAAAAAGGCTGTGTAGAATTGGCATTATTTCTTCCTTAAATATTTGGGAGGACTGAAAATGAAGTCTTCTTAGCCTAGAGTTTTGTGAGAATGTTTGCAACATTTCCACAATGTCTGAGAGGGTTTCAGTAGTTTTTGCCTTTCAAAGAATTTTTCCATTTCTCTAAGTTCCTGAATTTATTGGCATAAAGGTGTTCATAATATGCACTATATGCTTTTAACAGCTGTAGAATCTGTAGTGATATCACATCTCTCATTCCTGATATTGATAACTGGTATCTTTTTTTTTCTGATCAATCTGGCTAAAGTCTTATCAATATTATTGATCCTCTCATTGATTTTCTCTACATTTTCTGTTTTTTATTTTGTTCCTTTCTCCTCTCATCTTTTTTTATTTCCCATCCTCTTACTTTGGGATTCATTTGCTCTCCTTTTTCTAGTTTCTTATGGTGGAAGATGTAGGAATTAATTTAAGATCTTTTTATCTTTTCTAAAATAGGTATCTTTGTGCTATAAATTTTGGAATGTTTTATTTTCATTTTCATTGAGTTCAAAGTACTTTCAAATTTCCCTTTTGATTTCTTCTCTGACCTAAGAGTTATTGTGAAGTATGTTATTTAGATACCAAACACTTGAGGGATTTTCTAGATATGCTGCTGTCACTGATTTCCCATTTAACTTCACTGTTGTTAGAGAGCATATCTTATATGACTTAAAATACTGACACTAGTTTCATGGCACAGAATATGGTTTTCTTGGTAAATGTTCCCAGAGTACTTGAAAAGAATGTGTATTTCACTATTGTTGGGCTGAGTGTTCCATAAATACAAATTAGGCCAAGTTAGTTAAGTGTTAAAAATCCTTAATTTTTTCCTGGCTACTTGTTCTATCAATTACTGAAAAGGGGATAGTGATATGTCTGAATTGTGATTTTGACTATTAATCCTTTCATTTCTGTAAGTTTTTGCTTCATGTATTTAATAGGTATTTAATAAATGGTATTTTTTAGGTAGATAATAGGTAACGTCTATTACTATGTTCTTTTGATGAGTGAACCCCTGCATCATTATGAAATGATCTTCTTTATGCCTGATAACATTCCTTACCCTTTTCTGATAATAATATACCTATACCATCTTCCTTTTCATTAGAATTATTATAGTAAATCTTTTTGCTCCTATTGCTGTTAACCTATGTGTGTGTTTACATTTAAAGTGAGTTTCTGGGCTTCCCTGGTGGCACAGTGGTTGAGAGTCCGCCTGCCGATGCAGGGGACACGGGTTCGTGCCCCGGTCTGGGAAGATCCCACATGTCGCGGAGCGGCTGGGCCCGTGAGCCATGGCCGCTGAGCCTGCGCATCTGGAGCCTGTGCTCCGCAACGGGAGAGGCCACAGCAGTGAGAGGCCCGCGTACCGCAAAAAAAAAAAAAAAAAGAGGTACTACAACACTTCATGTACAGCCTAAGAACCTTACAACAGTCTATTGCCATTTCTTTCCTCCTGCCCTTGCATTATTGTTGTCATGTGCTTTTATTTGCACATTATAAAACTCACAATTTACTGTTACTATTTTTTATTTAAAGAGCCAATTCTCTTTTAATAAGATTTATATGATATAGAAATACTCTTTTATATTTACCCTCAAATTCGCCACTTCTAGTGATCTTTGTTCTGTTTCACAGATCCAGATTTCTATCTTCTACCAATTTGCCTCTGCCTAAAGGATGTCCCTTATTTTTGGTAGTATAGGTCTGTGGTGATGAACTTTCACCTTTTGTATATCTGACACTGTCTTTATTTTGACTTTGTTTTGGAAAAATATTTTCACTGGATATAGAACTAGGTTGGTGGGGCTTTCTTTTTTCGGTACTTTAAAGATGTTGCTACCCTGCCATCTGGCTTGCATTTTTTTCCCACAAGAAATATGCTGGAATTCGCATCATTGCTCTTCTGTACTTTATGTCTTTTTCTCTGAATGCTTTTAAGATTTCGCCGTATCACTGGTTTTGACCAATCTGATGATGTATCTTGGCAGGTCTCCTGTCACTAGGGTTAGTTGAGCTTCTTGGATAAGAGGGTTTACAGTTTTCACCTAATCTTGAAATATTTCTGCCATCCGTTTTTCAAGTATTTTTCTTAACGCTTTGTCTTTTAGGAACATCAATTATATCATTGATGCCCTGGTCAGTTTTTCAGTCATTTTTTTGTTTCTTTTTTAGACTGTTTTCTATTGCTATGTCTCAGAGTTCACTAATCTCTTCTGCAAAAATATCTAATTTGCTTTTATCCCATCCAATATATTTTCATGTCAGGTATTACAGGTTTCATCTCTAGAAGTTTATTTGGTTCTTTTTTTACATCTTTTATGTCTCAATATGTTCAGTTATGTTCAGTCTTTCCTCCAGCTTCTGGAACATATGAAATACTTACAAGAAATGTTTCAATGCTCTTGTCTACTGATTCTGAATCTGCGGCAACTGTAAGTTTTGACTGATTGTTCTCTTCATTATGGGCTGTATTTTCCTGCTTTGTACTCAGCTGGTCTCATGGTAGGCAGAGTGAACCCCCAAAGATATCCATGCCTTAATCCCTGGAATTGTTATACAGTATATTAGTGAATATGTTACAAGGTATATTAGTTTTCTGGGGCTTCTGTAACAAAGTACCGCAAACTGGGTGCCTTCAAACAACAGAAATTTATTCTCTCACAGTTGTGGAGGCTAGAAGTCCAAAATCAAGGTGCCAGCAGGACCATACTCCTTCTGGAGGTTCTAGGGATGAATCCTTCCTTAGAGGTGGCTGCCTGTAACATGTGGCATTCCTGGGCTTGTAGATTCATCACTCCAATCTCTGCCTTTGTCTTCACATTCCTCCCCTGTGTATGTCTCTGTTTTATCTTCTTATAAGGATACTAGTTATTGGACTAGGGCCCACCCTAATCCATTATGACCTTATTTTACTAATTATATCAGCAAAGATATTATTTCCCAATAAGGTTACGTTCTGAGGTTCTAAATGGACACGAATTTGGGGAAAACACTTTTCAACCCAACATACATGGCAAAAAAGGATGTTGCAGATATAATTAAGGCTATGGACCTTAATAAAGAGAGAGGGGGAAACCATCTTGGATTAGCCAGGTGGGTACAACCTAACGAAAGGAGCCCTTAAAAGCAGAGAACTTTCTCTAAGAGGAGTCAGAGATGCAGCAGAAGGGTAAGACAGGGAGGAACTGGACACAACTTTGCTGGAGGGGGCATCACATGGAAAACCTGAGAAAAGAGGCAGACAGCCTATAGGGCAAAGATTGGCACCTGACTAACAGCTAGCAAGGAAATGGGGGCCTGTCTTACAACCACAAAGAACCAAATTCAGCCAACAACCTGAATGAACTTCGAAGCAAATTCTTCCCCAGAGCCTCCAATGAAGAAAACAAATCTGTGAAAACCTTAATTTCAGCCCATGAGACCCTAAGCTGAGGGCCTTTTGTTTGTTTGCCAAAAAGAGAACATCAGTTTCATAAGATTTTACTAAGGGAAATGTTTTAAACTGAGAATATGACAGCCCATTAATTCTACCCATCTGTGTAAAACAAAATGCTTAGTTGAGCTTCTGACCAGTTTGTCAGAACTAACTAACTAACTAAACAGAACTAACACTTCTACATTTGTTTATATTTTTGTGTACATGTACACCCAAGCCTTACGATACCAAAACATCTTTCAAATACAGAAAGGTTTTAACAAATCCAACTTCAATAAAATATTAAATGTATCCTGTGTACTTAGTGCACAACAAGGGATTCACACTGTGAAGATGTGGCAGCAGATGTCTAAGTGAGGGGCACTTTATGTCTGATCAGCCTGGGTTTGCAACTATCAGCTATACGTGACCTGAAAAAGGGACTTCAACTCTGTCGTCCTGTTTCCTCATGTATAAAATGGGCTATAACATAACTCATAGATCACGTGTGAACAGCAGAAGAGAAATAACATACAAAAATGTTAAATTAATGTCAGTGCCTCTCCCCGCCCTGTCTCAACATCATGCAAATGGTCCAAAACCCTGTAAAACTCCAATGCACATCGGCAATCAGACCAGATAGACAAAAAAGTGATATGAGTTACAGCTAAAATTAGGTTTCAGCCCTTTCCTTAAAGAATGATTCTCATTAATTACACCAAAAAAAACTTACATAACAACAATCTGTATACTTATATGACATGAAAAATATATGAGAACAATGACAAAAAATAGGCACAGAAAATAAATTGCAAAGAAATATACCAAATTACTAACAGTGTGAATGTAGTGGAATTACGGATGATTTTTTCTTCCCACTGGCCTACATATTCTAAGTTTTCTATAAGGAGCACATAAAGACACAAATTTAAACTCCTTTGTGAAACTCAAAATCCTTCACCTCACTATGTCATATAACTTCCCCACAAAATGCCTAAGAAAAGGCAGAGAACAGCAAAGCTTAATTGAGGTGGAGATGCTAGCTGGGCCCCTCATCGGCCACAGATCTCAGCTTATTTATTTTCTAGCCGCACTAAGCACAATTCATATTCTAGCCTCTGCAAAATCACAAATTAACGCTATCGCGTGGCAGGGGGCTTCAAACATTGCTCTTAAATAGTTGCAACCATGAATACAACCCCCTGAATGCTTCATTATAATTTTATAATTGGAGGAAAAAAATTTACTTAGGTTTTGAAATTTGAAACAATCAATTATCATCCATGGTAAAAAACAGGCTTTATTATTGTTATTGAGCTCTAAATATACATACTTCCAGAATTTATCTTTCTAATCATATGTGTCCCTTTCATGTAGTGAAAAATACAAATTCAAATTCTTCTCTGGAAATAAAAAGTTAAAAAACAAAAGTCTGCCTTAGGCAAAAGATCACAAATCAGTAAACGTATCTATTCTGACTAACCAACCTACTTAAAATGAAGATAGTTATGAAAATTTATATAAAGAAATCTTTATCAACAGATATTATCAAGCAGCAATCTGCTGAACAAGTGAAGAAAATGATCAGGATGATCACAAAGATTCTGAATAACGACTCATTTAAGTTTGCAATGAAATTAGATACCTTCTTTTATATACTGAACTTTATATATAATACATACAATTTAAATTTTTTTTTGATTTTCCCCACTTCCCTTTTTCCAGGAGATTCAACATTACTGCTGATGGTCTTATCAACCACAATTGCAAAAAGAGATGTAACCTCCACCATATTTACTTTTGCAAGAAAAATTCACTTAACACAAAGAATCTGAGAGTTAACATACTACGTAACAGTATAATCATCTATGTAAATAACCAGCTTTTTTTCAGTCTAAATAATTCAATGCAAAAAATTAAGTTTTATTAGCCAGAATATGTGTGAAAGCTTCAGACTCAGCTTATGCTAATTTAATTATCAAGTTTGCAACATATAAGAAGGTTAAAGTTACTATGAGAAGAACATTTAATATATAGAAAAATAATAAAGCTACTGTACACTCCTAAGTTGCCATTTTATTCTTGGAAACTGTGTACAACTTAGTAAGTTTCCAGCATTTTGCAAACATACATCAGACATACACACATAAATATCCCTTAAGAATATTCTACAATTTTGATAAAACATTCCAAAATTAAAAATTAGAGGTAATACACATAAATACATACTACCACCACTTTTATTATATTATATATTATTAATTTGTAAAATAAAAAGAAATGTTAGCTAAATTTCTCTACTTCAGAAAGCTAAAATTATGTGCTCTCCGACATGGTAGTAGAACCCTAAAAATTCAGAAACCTTGTAGTTTATCTAAATCAGCTTCAATGACAATCTTTTTGAAAGATATTCAATGTCTATCCCCAAAAGAGGTATGTAAACTTAAAAGTTATTTAATAATCCCAGAATGATTCGTCTAAAACCCAAGCAAACCCAACTGAATTGCCAGATCACCAATGGATGCATTACCTTCTAGCTCCATCTGCTGGAATCACAAAGTATTTCAATACAATATACAACACTAGGAAGCAAATAATCTATCACTTTTTAACCACACAGACAAAAAACTTCATGAACTTAAATAAGAAAATTAATCCAAGTTCAGCCATATTCAATAATTTCCAAAATAACAAAACTAAGTTAAAACCAATATTTCACTGGAATTAAGGATCTAATCCAATTGTCAAAAAGTGACATATAATTTTTAAAATGCTATGAAGAAAGCATAAGCTTTAAAGGAAAGACTGCAAGTTTGCTTTTGAATAGTGAGTATTGTGAGAACTTCAGAATTAAAATAGCTTTTGGTTATGCACTTAGAAAGGAAAAAAACCAAAAAGAACGATTTTAGCAATAAGCTATTAAATTTTTAAAGTTTTTTCTTATAACAAAAAAGCAGTACACATCTACTATAGAAATATTATACAAGGCAAGCGCCAAAACAAACTTCGTTAATATAAATTTTTTATATCATATAATCCCACCACCCAGAGAAAAACATTTTTTCCGACATTTTTCTATATCAACAAACACTCATCTACATCATCATCATCATCTATAGTGGTCAAAAGAGCATTCCACTGTTTGGATCTACCAAAATTTAATTAAGCAAATTTCCTACGTAGACTGTTTTTTATTTTTACTATTATAAACAATAAATATGCAGTAACTATAGTGATGCACATTATAACAAATCACTGAACTATTGAGACCAATTAACTAGAAATTGTTAGTAACATTTAATTAACAATGGTTCCTTAAAATATCATAAGAACTGACTTTTGATTTAATATTTATACGTAAGTAAACATAATACTTATTTTTCATTTTTTTAAGTTTAATTGCTTATAGTCTAAAAGTTTGAATTTTCTGACCTTCTGTGGGACTTGAAAATGTATAAAACAAAGATGGATTTTGTACTGTTCCTTCATCATGTCCAAAACAGCATATTGGCTATTCATGTTGACGCATCAAAGTAAAGCACACACACCTTGCAAAGTCAAGTCGATTCCCTGTGGTTATCTTTTAACAGGCTGAATCTTAAAACGGGCAATCATGTTCTAAGTGTGTGTCTCTGTCTGGTCACAAGTGAGTATGGACAGCTTAGCAAAAACTGGGCCCCACTCAGAGAAAATACCTCAAAAACTGAAGAATTATTTCCTTATTCTATTTAAGGCTACAACTTAATTATACCCCAAGATGTATCGGTTTCCTTTTTATATTAATTTTAAACTCACATACATAAAATTACCATTTTAAAATGAATAATTCCGTGGCATTAGTGCATTCGCAACGTTGTGCAACCACTACCTTTATCTAGTTCCAAAACATTCTCATCACTCAAAAAGGAAAACCCATTAAGCAGGTGAATCATGATTTTTTAATTTATGGAACTAAAGAGTTCCATATGTTTTTAACAGTAGTCAAGATACAGAAAGTGAATACAAAGAGATACTTTCTTTTTTCTGTCAATTTTTTATGCTTTTCCTATTTTAATTATAATAATAAATTATAATAATAACAATACAAATTTTAGCCATCATTTTAATTTGCCATATCTGCCCCTTCTGTATCATCCTATAATAAACTATATTATTATTTATTAATGTAATTTATTAATTCTAGCCCCGAGAAGTGAAGTGGCATTCCAAGGTAATATAGTTAACACATAACATTTCAAACACATGTCCAAGATCCAAACACTGTACTTAAGCCAAACTGAATATATTTACACATATCAAAGCATTATTGACACATATTTTAGCATCTAATCCTCATGTGAGTCACACATTAACGGCACAATCGTTCCATATTGATAATTTTTAGAATAAGCCATTAAATTGCTTTTCAAAGTAAGTCTACTTTTACCAAAGTATTCCTAATGATACAATTAATAACTATTACTCATCCAATCAATGAATCGTTATTGAACATTTTCAGTGTGCAAGAACTGGGACAGGTGCCTCATGGGAGATTAAGAGAATTTAAGACATGTTCCCAGTCCTCAAAGACTTTAGCACAAATTCACAAAACATATCTGGCTCTGAACTGACACTATCTCCAGGGGACCCAAAACATCACCCCAGTCAGAGCAGGGGCTTGTGGAGGTCAGGTGGTCAGGAGAGTTTCAGCTCAGGTCTCACACGTCTCACAGTGGGTCCCTGAACCTGTTCTGGGTTCTTTCCCCAGCTCTGGAATGCACAATTGGAATGGATACGCTCAAAAGCAGGCAGAATCTCCACAATGGTTCCCTGACCTGTGGAGAAAGGGCTATTATAGTAAGAAAGGCCAAACAGAGGCCACTAGAACTGCCTCTAACTAGGAAAATAGTAACCCAAAAGAAATCCCACATTCCTGAAGGTAATGCAGGGATTAGTGCAGCCATCAAGGACTTGAAAGATGAGGGGTAGTGATTCCCACATCCCCAAGAAAGACGGATCCTGAAGAATGACACTGGATTCTCGTAAGCTTAACCAGGTGGTGACTCTAATTGTAGCTGCCGCAGCAGACTTGGTTTCGTTGCTAGGGTAAATGAACACATCTCCTGGTACCTGGTATGCGGCTACTGATGTGACAAATGCTTTTTTTTCTCCATCCCTGTCCATAAGGCCCACCAGAAGCATTTTGCTTCCAGCTGGCAAGGCAAGCAATACACCTTCACTGTCCTAACTCAGGGATATACCACCCCTCTGGACCTATGTCACAATTTAGTTTGCAGGGATCTTGATCACCATTCCTTTCCAGAAGATTGCACGTCGCTCCACTACACTGATGACAGTATGCTAATGAGACCGAGTGAGTGAGAAGTAGCCACCACTCTAATCGGTAAGACATTTTCATATCAGAGGGTGGGAAATAAATCTAACAAAAATTCAGGAGCCTTCTATTTCAGTGAATTTTCTAGGGATCCAGTGGTGTGGGCCATGTCAAGATATTCCTTCTAAGGACTGCTGCATCTGGCCTCTCCTACAACCAAAACAGAGGCACAATGCTCAGTGGGCTTCTTTGAATTTGGGAGGCAACATATTCCTCACTTGGTTGTGTTATTCTAGCCCATTTACTGAGTGACCCAAAAAGCTGCTGGTTTTGAGTGGGGCCCAGAACAAGAGAAGGCTTTGCAGCTCTGCAGCTCCAGGCAGCTATGCAAGCTGCTCCGCCCTTGGCCTTATGATCCCGCAGATCCAATGGTGCCGGAAGCATCGGCAGCAGAGAGTATGCAGTTCGGAGCCTTTGGCAGCCCCTAGAGGTGAATCACAGCAAAGGCTCTTAGGATTTCGGAGCAAAGCCCTGTCATCCCCTGCAGTTAACTACCTTCCTTCTGAGAAACAGCTATTGGTTTGCTGTTGGGCTTTAGCAGAGGCTTGACCATGGGCCACCAAGCTACCATGCGACCTGAGCTGCCCATCATGAGATCGTGTTATCTTTATCCGGCCCACCAAGCCATAATGTGGGCGTGCACAGCAACATCCCAAAGTCAGATGGAGGTGGTGTATACATGATCACACCCAAGCGGGCCCGCAGGCACAAGTAAGTCACATGAAGAAGTGGCCCTGGGACTTCCCTGGCGGTCCAGTGGTTAAAACTTCACCTTCCAATGCAAGGGATGTGGGTCCGATCCCTGGTCGGGGAGCTAAGATCCCACATGCCTCACGGACAAAAAAACAAAATATAAAACAGAAGCAACATGGTAACAAATTCAATAAAGACTTAAAAAAAAAAAGAAGTGGCCCAGATGCCCACGGTCCCCACTCCTGCTGCTCTGCTTTATCTCCCCTGGCCTTGTGGGGATTCCTCCGGATCAGCTGGCAGAGGAAGGGAAGTCTGGGCCTGACTCACAGACGGTTCTGCACAATATGCAGACACCGCCCCCAAGTGGACAGCTGCAGCACTACAGCCCTCCTTGGGACATCTCCAAAGCACAGTGGTGAACGGGAATCCTCCCGGTGGACAGGACCTTGCTTGGAAAAATGGCCAGACATGCAATTATATATTCATATTTGCCAATGGCTTGGCTGGATGGCTGGGGACTTGGAAGGAACATGATTGGAAAAGTAGTAACAAGGAAATTTGGAGAAGAGGTATGCAGATAGACCACTCAAAATGGGAAAAAAGAAAAAGGTGAAGATATTTGTATCCCATGTGACTGCTCATTAAAGGGGGACCTCAGCAGAGGATTTTAATATTAAAGTGGATAGAGTTAGCTTATCCTAGTTCTACAGATACCAGTCAACCTCTTTTCCAAGCCACCCCTGTAATCACCCAATGAGCTCATAAAAAAAGTGGCCATGGTGGCAGGGATGGAGGTTATGCATAGGCTCAGCGACATAGACTTACACTCTCCAAAGCTGACCTGGCTACTGTCACCACTGAGGCCTTCAAACTCATACTAGAACTATATCCCATGGGCTCTCCTAGGTCTCCATTATGACAGTTTGGCCCCATTAATTGTTATAATTTTTTAAAAGCAAAGAAGCAAGCATATCTGAGGTTGACAAGTCTTCAACCCCAAGACAACCTGAGGAAATAAACACACCCTTGGATGACATCCACAAGGTTAAAAAAAAACTATGAATTCAGAAGAGAAAGATAAATAGGAGGCTTTACGAAATTCACTACCTGCAGTAAAGGATACAGATCTACCAAAAAATTAGAAGCAGAAACAAAGTCAGGGGTCATAAAACCCTCAAGAACAATGTCCAGAGCTGACGGCTTAGGCTTCCCAAGACCGATTTCTGAGAATACATCTAGAAGCAATGATATAACTAAGAGGGCTCTTCCTCTAGCTCCCCAACTTTCAGCTGATGTGGTTCCCTGGAGGTTAAAGTTATTGTTTATAGTTTATCTACTCACTCAACAGATGTTTACTGGGCTACCACTATGTGGGAAGCACTGTTCCAAGCCCTGATTTATAAACAAGGTACAATGCGTGAGCTTACACCCCTTAACATTATAATGAGAAAGACAACCAACACAAACAAATACATTTACTTCCAAGGTTAATGCCGCCAGCATTAAATAGATAGCATGTCATATACTGGTAGCTCTCACTTTCAGTCCATAAACAGAATAAAAGAAATGGCTCTGATTTAGAGTATTTGAAGGTCATTAAGTATATCATACAATTTCTTTTTAGTAAAACTGGAAACAAAGGCCAGGTCACTCATAATACTAGTTAGCCTGGCCTGAGACCGCCTGCACTGCTAGTGAAAACACCTGGAGCTCAACCCTCAAAAACGTATGCCCACAGAACCCAGAGCCTTTCAGAAAGCTAGGGCCAGAGGGAATAGTCTTCGACAAACGTTTCAGACAACATATGCAAAAAACATTTGTTAATCATACATTATCTATGTATAGGTTAATAACACACAGCACTGTCACCTAAAAATAATTCACCAGAAAAATCCTGATAAATATATTTTCAACTCACCATTACTTTCCAGGTTGTTTCCTGCCTTTCATAGCGACTTTTCAGCAGATGGCTTACTTTCTGCGTCAATTTCAGTAAAAACCTTAATTTGCTTGAGTTTTTCAATTGCTAAGCAACAAAAATGCAGTAATTTCTCTTTATTCACTTAATAATTAGTCCTAAGTTTTACTGAATTCATTGGGTCTTCAGAGCATCAATGACTCTGAAGCCTGAAAGAAACCACAAGCCCAGTGTAAAGTATGTGATAGACTAATATGTTAAAATTCTTCTTGTCAAGAAACAGGATAAGCAGCATTAAAGGACAATTGGGAAGGAAATGTTTGCAATTAACCTGATAGATAGCTAATACTTAAAAACACCGCAAAAATGGGCAAAGAAATACAGGGAGGCAATTTACTAAAAAATAAATACAAATGACCTATAAATGTGCTTTGTAAATGTCCACCCTCACTAGTAATTAAAGAAATGTAAATTTAAAAACGGAAATTTCTCATCTATTGAATTGGTAGGGTTTTTTTAACTAACGCCCAAAATTGGTGAAGATACATTTTGGGAATACAGACGCTCACACACTACATGAAAGTGGAACTGCTAGCAAAAATCAGACAGTTTTTCTGAGGAATAATTGGGAAATATCTTTTCAAAAACCTTTAAAGTATGCTTACTGGGAAAGTAAACTGCAGAAATTTGTCCTAAAGACAAACATTTATTTGTAAAGATGTACAATGTAGCTTTTTAAACTAAAAGATTGGAAACAATTCATGATTATAATGGCTCTAGGCAATATTGTAAATAGCACAGAAAAGTACTTCAGGCATGGAAACCTCCCCACTATATGATGATGGGTGCAAAGACAAATCGACAGTGAGTACAGTAGGGTTCCATTTCATTATTTATTTGGTTATGTGTTCACATGTGCACTCACACAACATTGAAGGGTTTACGTCACAGTATCCACAGTAGTTCTCTGGGTTGTAGGATTGTGAGTAATAGTAATTTTCTTCACTGTAAATTTTGTTTTCCAAATTTTCTATAGCAAACATGTATTTCTTTAAACACACACAAATGGGTAAGAAAAAAGGTAGTTATCTGTATAAACTCCAGATGGATTAAACAGTTAAGTGTAAACAAAACCATTTTTAAAAGAACAAGAAAAAAAAAGGAGTATTTGTCACATCTCAGGAAGGGAAAGGATCTCCTAAACACAAAAGAGAGAAATCAAAGGAAGAAAAAGACTGGACAACATAAAAATGCAAAAATTCTGTAACCAAAAAAAAACAAAATTAAAAAGTAAACTAACAACTAGAAAAACATATTTACAAAAATCTGATAAATAGCTGATGTATTTCACATATAAAGAGATAACATAATTCAATATGAAAAAAGTGGGCAAAAGACAATGAAACATATAAAAAAGATATGTGTACTCGATTTTTTAATTTATTTTATAAATTAAAATTAAAATGTCCTACCTCACTAAAAATGTCCAGAAAATGACAGAGCCAAGATTGGAATTCAGGTCTGTTTTGCTTCAAGGCAATATACCATGTTGCCAAAATAAGTCATTACTTTTTTAAACCACATTAATTTTAAAGTTTGTCCATGACAAAAGAGTTTTCCCCCTTCTATCATGCATTTTGAAATGACTAAAGAAATAAATAAATGAAATGACTAACAGCAAATAAATAAAATAGAAACTATGGTGGGTTTTTTTTTTAGATCCTAAATGGAGGTTGAGTTCTTCTGACATATCCAGATAAACTAAAATTCTCTTGCTAAATATTTAAATGAAACCGTATTTATCAAAATCACAGTCAGTATAAAAACTGCTTCTTATAGAAAAGCATTTCACAACTAACTACGAATAGGAATAGTAAGTAAAATCTGGTTTTCTGATTTTATTAAAGACTCAAATGGTTTACTGAAGGAAGATGCCAATTATTAAAGAAACTAAGAAAAGGAAAAAATTTAAATATAGTACAGTAGAAAATTAAAACATTAATTGTGATTATATTAAGCAATATATACTAACCATGAATCAGGGAGCCATTTAGCCACTGAATATAGTAGTTTTGAGGAAAAGAAAGCAGGATTTCATTGCTGATTATTGAGAAGGGTAAAAGCAAAACTGCCCCAGCTGAAACTGCTAGAGTGAACGTGCTCAGAAACAACCTGGAAGAGAAGAGCATCATTGTCACCAGTGGTTGGAAAACGCAAAGAATATGGGAGTAATTAAAAAAGAATAGAATCAAAACTCTTAAATTTTTTAAATCCAAAAAGAATTACATATGCATTTCATTGAGTATATGTAGTTGGAAGACAAGTGATATACGTATGGTCCTGGAAGTTAAACTAGACCAACTCTAAAACTTACTCTGTGAAAAAACCCTTAAGTCTAAAGAGTCGGCCTAAAGCAGACATAAACTAGAGACAGAATACTTTGCACATTTTACGAAGAATAAATTGTAGTCTCATTCCTATTTTAAATTTAAGTATTTATTTCACAATTACATTTAATTAACAACTATGGCAATATATGCTAACAGCAACACAAAAACCGGCTCAGTTGAAAAAATGCTTGTGAACACAGAATGAAAAAAGACTTATGTGAAAATGGTTATTTCAGGAAGAAGAAACTTACAAACCTATTGGTCTACCATCTCTTAAAATGGGTAAAGGTTAAATAAACTATATAGTAAACTGTAGGCAACTATTAGAATTATACATTAAACAATATTTAAAACACAATTTTGTCATTTTTTGAAATGAGATATCTCTAATATGTACTAATATGGAAAGATGTCTAAAATAAATTAAAAATAAAAACACGAAGAAAAGCATGGACAATAAATATAAAACATGCTCTCCCCCCGCCCCCCCCACAAAGTGCATAATTACACACAGGAAAATAGAGGTACATTTAAAAATCTAGCATAGGGCTTCCCTGGTGGCGCAGTCGTTGAGAGTTCACCTGCCGATGCAGGGGACACGGGTTCGTGCGCCGGTCTGGGAAGATCCCACATGCCGTGGAGCGGCTGGGCCCGTGCGCCATGGCCGCTGGGCCTGCACATCCAGAGCCTGTGCTCCACAACAGGAGAGGCCACAACAGTGAGAGGCCCGCATACCGCAAAAAAAAAAATAAAAATCTAGCATAATATATAACAATTCCTAGGAGAGTGGGACTACAGGGTGCTTTCTCTTTCTCAGTTACACGTCTGAAATGTCTAAAGTTTTATACCTAATTTTTTAAAGATTATTTTAAAAGACTAAAATGGCAAAGGAAAAGGAAACCTCACTGACATTAGAGATGAAACCTTAATTTAATATTCATTCCATTAAATTTAATGTAGAAAGAACGTGAAAATACATGTAAGAAGATATAAGAAAAATGATACTAAACACTCAAAATACACATCTAATAGAGTAACTTTGAGGCCAATGCCATCTTGTGGCAACCAACAGAAGCGTTTTCCTACTTAAAAGCTGAAAATAACCATGAAACCTCCCGTGGTCAGTAAATCACTAGTAAATTTTTTAATGTAGACCATATGATACACACCAAAAATACAATTCAGTTCAGACACAGAAAAAGTCTTACAAACGGGTTTTGCTGAACGGGACAACACGTTTCCTGGGAAAAGCAGAGACACACCCTCGCCCCAGGCCCACTGCCATCTCCAGCACTTACCCACCAGTGCCTCAAGCAACCTTCGTTTCTGTCCTCGTAAGTCTGTCGCTACCATTCCTTCCTTCTTCAAACATGAAAATTAAGACCACATCCACGATCTCCCCATTCCAGGTCCCGCACAGCTCTCCCAATTTGCCCTTCCAGGCTCCTCTGGCCACGACAGATTCCCACATACAGGCAGGCTTATCTAACCTCCTTGTACCCCCAACATGAATGGGTTTTCTGGCTCCGTGTCCTGGGCACAGTCGGCCCTCTCCCTCGGGTCCCCTCTGCGTCATCTGCCCCGTGAAGCACTCCTCAGTGGCTCCCTTCTCGCTCCTCTCGGTAAAGTCAGTCCCTCCTCTCTTGGTGCTCATGACACTGACTCGCACGCAGCAGTGAAGGCTAACCATGGCTTCCAGGTCTAAAGCTGGGAGATGTAATCTGACCAAGGAGTAAGCTTATGAGGGCAAACAGATGAAGTTTTGAAATCAAAAGTGACCCAGACAATCCTAAATATATATGGTCACTGTAAATATAATACTGGATCTTACGTCAAAAACCTTCTAGGGACTTCCCTCGTGGTGCAGTGGTTAAGAATCCGCCTGCCAATGCGGGGGACACAGGTTCGAGCCCTGGTCCAGGAAGATCCCACACGCCATGGATCAACTAAGCCTGTGCACCACAGCTACTGAGCCTGTGCTCTAGAGCCTGCGAGCCACAACTACTGAGCCCGTGCGCTGCAACTACCGAAGCCCACGCGCCTAGAGTCCATGCTCCGTAACGAGAAGCCACTGCAATGAGAAGCCCATGCACCGCAATGAAGAGTAGCCCCCGCTCTCCGCAACTAGAGAAAGCCCGCGTGCAGCAACAAAGACCCAACACAGCCAAAAATAAATTAATTTTTTTTTAAAAACCCTCTAGAATCTACTGCACTTTAGGTACTGTGATTGGCCCTAGACATACAAAAAAAGGTAATACCAGGCTCCCTGTTGCCCTTGAGTAGCTGTGAGGAGAACTATCCATAAAAGGCTGATGGGACAGAGTTAAATGCTGGCAAGGGGTCCTCAAGGTAAGATCCTGGGTCAAGTCAGAAAATGGCAGCCGTCACTGCTTACACAACTATGAAACAGTGCGCCTCGGAATTGAAGGCAACCTCAGAAATCTCCCCTTCTGAAAGGGAGCAGATTCTGAGAGAGCCAACAGGGCTGCCCAGTGCGGGATGAGAGAGGGCTCAGGGATGACCAAGACCACCTCGTGAGAGTGGCAGTGGTGGAGCGGCCATCCGCTGTGACATCAGCTGTGACGGGGACGGCTGCAGCTGAGCGGGCTGGCAAGGGAGATGAGGGAGCCAGCTTTGGCTCTGTGGAGTCTGACATGTCCACAAGGCAGGAAAGTCACAGACGCCATGCTTCACGCTCCTCTCTACAGGCTACCAGGTGGCCTAGGATGTCTGTCTGCCCCATTACTGGTCGCAGTCTCTGCTCACTGGCCAAGGTGCCGTCTGCCAAGGCTCTCCACTCTGAAGTTCCTCTTCCCTTTGTGGGGAGTTAAGTTTGGAACTAGGAAGATATCCTGTTCCTTGTCAAATAAGTTATTCACCTGTTGGTTTCTATCTGTATGGACTCAAGATTGCTCTGCTCTGTTCTGTGTTAGATCCATGACAATCCTGATTGTGACGCTCAGATTGTCCCTGAGGAAGTGTGAAAGCCCCTGAAGGATTCCCTGTCTTCCTGATGTGCTGCCATCACTCTTGAGTACTTCCCTGCACTGTGGCACTACAAGATGGATGAAAGGAGCCTGGAACTTTCCCTACCCCAGTCCTGCAATCAGCCTTCCCCCCAAGGAGCACTGATTCCTTTTAGTGGAAACAAAAATCTAGGTGCTAAATATACTCCTTGCTCTTGGGGTGTCATGCTCCCAGGTGAGCACGGACAGGCAGCTCTAGGGGGCGTAAGTATGCACTAGGTATACATGTACCTAGAAACACATACATGCATCCACACTTCACATCTAGATTGGGTTCAGTAACTATACTGAAAAACGTGGGTCCATACAGATGCCTCCAACTGCACCACAACAACCTAGTGTTCCCTGTTGCTTTCCCGCTCTCACTAACTGTAAGTGGTCCCCACTGTCTTTAACAGCCTCCTGCCTCACTGACCCCCTCAGCCTAGAGGCACCATGTGCTCAGGTGAGCCCCATTTTGGACTGCCCTGCCCTGTGAACACCCTCCCCACCTGAGCACTGACAGCCAGGCCAGGCCATCCACCAGGGACACCCTTCCCACCCTACATGGGCTCTGAGTCCCCATGACAGAGCACTCCCCAACGCAGTGGGTGCCCCTCTTCACCCCCTTGGGACAACATCGTGCCTGGATTCCTCTCTCCTCTCAAATCCTGGAAGTCAACACCAGGTCACCCCCTCGTGCTCTGACCTCCGCACCAAGCCTCCCTCCTGCCTGGACAAGCCATCCTTAAAAGCAGTTTCACCAGTTAGGCGCTTTGATCCAAATCAAATCAAACAACCAGCTGAGAGAAAATGTAATCTAGGGTTGAAAAGAACAGAGAGAGGGAATTTGGGGGCATGAGTGGATACAAACAGAGGACAGAACGAAGGCCTTTAAGGAGCAAAAGAGAAAGCGAAGGTGGCTTTAAAGGGAGGTGAGAGAGGCCAGGGAAAGACTCCTCAGCCTGACGCGGGGCTGCAGTAGGCCGCGGGGAACCCTCCCTCCCTCAGGTGGCCAGATGGTGCTGGCCATCACCTACCCTTGGGGACTTGGCTGAACTCTCAGAACCCTGGACCACTGTTTCTCCTCCTTTAAGCACAGCATCTCATTCTGCTCCTTCCTCTTCAGTGGGAGGAGGGTGGGCAAGGAAAGAGGGCTGGGGGAGAAGTACAACAACCCTGAGCTCACACCTGTCGCGCACCGAGCACCCCCCGACTTTTTTTGTGTGTATGTTATTTAATCCACACAACATGCTACAAAGCAGATGGTAGCTCGAGCTCACATATGGAGGAAAGGAATCTTTCTCAATCTCTTCTGAACTCAAGTTAATCTTGAGTTCAGAATGTGAACCCAGCTCTGCCTGACTCCCCGGTTCTCACTCACTCCACCACAGAAGGGAAGAAAGGCAGTGGGAGACAAACAGACCAGTGGGTGGGGCAGCTAGGGGGACAGGCTAGGTCAGAGCCGCCCTCCCAGGTGATCTTCTCCTCCACACTTCCCCTTCCTGAATTTATAAGGGCACACACATCTGCCTTCAGGAAGGGGACATCTGTGCGCATCACCGTGATGCAAAAACCACCTGCTGGGAGAAACCCAAACCCCTCAGACAGGCCATGCCAGCTGCCATGTAAAGCAGGTGAGGCCGCTCCCCGGCACCACCACAAGGAAACAGCCATATTTTCATAAAACACAATGCAAGTGTAAAATCCAATGGGATGTGTTCTTGTCTTTTTACAAATTATTGATCTACAAACGCATTTAAGTAGATTTACCACCAAAAGTGGAATGCAGACTAAACCGAGAGGGGTGCACATCTCACAAGTACTTCACACCTGGAGGACTGGGAAAGAATTCATGTCTGCCCTTTAGCTGGGCTCTATCATCAGCATACACAAGCAGAAACAGAGCTATAAGGAACCTAAGAGGACCGTCTGGGCCCATCTCCCTGCTCACAGTAGGTAAATGTTCAATTAACCAGAAGAGATGTCTGCTCCCTGTCCCAAGGCCATTCAAACAGCCAAGAGCTTTGTTTCTTTCTTTCTTTCTTTGGCCCAGCAATTTTCCCAATCTTAAGCCCATTTCCTGGTTAAATCCTCTGAAGATTAAATCTGTTGGCTCCTTAAATAAGCAAATTTTAACGGAGATAATCAATCCTCAATTATCCATGTATTTGCTTATATGTGCTTTCCAAGGATAGGACTAACATTTGATAAAGATGCTGTAATACTTTAAGTGAATTTTTTCCATATTTCTGCCCAAAAGGCAAAATTAAGTTTCGAACACGTATGACTTTAGAATGAGAAACAAGACAATCGAACATTAAAATACATACGAAATCCTGTTGACTATGGCATCTTCATCTTCTTGCTCATCTGCAAAAATGTTCAAGGTATTAATATTCTTTTATCTTCCAACAAAATGTTTCATTAATTTAATAAAAGCATGAACAAAAATATAAACTTGAAGAAGCAATTATTGAATAGAAATTATTTTCAAAAAGCACTGTGTTTATTTCAGCACAGATCACAATCTAAATCTCATTAAATCAGATAGGATAGAATACGTTAAAGAACAGAGTGTTTTGATTGATCAAAAAATCCTGGGGCTTCCCTGGTGGTGCAGTGGTTGAGGGTCCGCCTGCTGATGCAGGGGACGCAGGTCCGTGCCCCGGTCCGGGGATCCCACATGCTGCGGAGCGGCTGGGCCCGTGAGCCATGGCCGCTGAGCCTGCGCGTCCGGAGCCTGTGCTCCGCAACGGGAGAGGCCACAACAGTGAGAGGCCCGCGTACCGCCAAAAAAAAAAAAAAAAAATCCTGATTAACAAAACTCCCATATGTAAATTAAGATTTTCCAAAATATTTAGTGCTCAAGGAAATAAAACTCAGTAGAACCCCAGAACCACTATCAAGTTTATTGTTATACGATGTCAGTGAAATTGCTAATGAATGAAATTTTCTGGTTGATGATAGCCAAAAAAAATTTTTACTATAAAATTAAAATTCAGAATTTTAGAACTCATACAGTTTTCTGTAATTGGAGTCTATTGTTAGTAATGGTAATAATGAGGACTTTCTTGGATCATCCTAAACCACCTTGGATACCATTGCCTTGATACTTCATCATTTCATTCAAGTTACAGACAGAAATATATCAAGTTCTGTGTCGTTTCTAAGTAGGAGCAAGATGGCCCTTGCTCCTGTGCTTCCTCACCCTACCCTCTCCCTCTCTCATGGCTGTTGGCCATCTTTTTTGTCCTCCCACGTAATCTTACCAGCTAAGGAAACTATGATCCAATTACAAAAATATTACACAACACCCCGGCCCCTCCTTCTCCTCAGTGCCTAACTGGGGTTGTCCTCAAAGGCTCTCTGCGTAGGTCTGTGGAATTCTGAGCGCCCACCTGTTTCAGTGACAATGGCATATTTGGGCCATTCTCTTAGACCAATCTCCATTCTTAATTACTGACTGCCCAAAATAGTTTTAAGACCAAAGAGACCACAAAATAACATAGTCACAATTAACTTTTATACTGTTGTACCCACATCCAATCAACCACCATATCTTGAAGATTGTTTTAATAGCTTCATATCCATTTCAATTCTATTGCCGACCCTCTACCAACCAGGTCCAGGGTCCTCATTACCCTCTCCCATGATTACTCTAAAAAGCATCTAATAAATACCCTATTTTCCTGCTCATCATCCCCTGATTTCCCCTAAAACAATGCATTATTCATTCATTCTCTATCTCTCCCTCCTTCTGTGTCCATAATCTATGAAACCTGGTGCCAAAACATCTTTTAAAACAGCTAAGATACTGTCTTGGATCCCAGGTCTTCAAACTTCTGAGAGATTATAGAATCCAAGGAGTATTTCAGTGCAGTCACAGAGCCAAGTAGTGCACTAGAGCAACACTATTTCCTGATTTCTTTCAAAATTCTGACAAGTTTAAAATAACATAAGGAAGCTTTAATATATGGAATCCTTAACTATTCACATGGCACCTACTATTAGCCCAGCATCACAGGTGGAAATCTTGTGATTTCTAGAAAATAGCTAAGATTTAACAGAAGTCAGTAAAGTAACTGGTTAGTTACTTATAAAACTCTGGCATAAAAATCTGTGAATTAATCAGCACAACATTCATTAAAAAAAAGAAAAGATACAGTGGTCCCTCTGGTGAGATAAGGATACATATGAAATAATAAAAGGATAATATAATATATAATTGAATGCTAAATGGTATTACGGAGACTCTAAATTCTATACCGCTTCAGAAAAAGAAAAGATATTCTGATAGTCAGAGAAAGAACTGGGTGGGGGTGATGAGGGGTATGTTCAAATTCAGAGCCAGTCACAGGGAACCAAATATCCTCATAAACTCTGGAATTTCCCAGAAAGTAAAGAGCCCTGGACTATTCTTAGTTGAACATAAGAATGGTGATAAAAAAGGGCTCGGGCCTAAGAAGATGACCCTGCGAGTAGCCAGATTCCCTGGAGGTTATTTTTAGGGCTCTTAGTACCAGGCAACTGCTTGCTTCCATCACAGGCATACTGAATATACTAACTATGCCGATGGGCACCATATAGCCATGGACCATGCCTAGACCACTTGGCATTAGAATCAAAGCTTTAATAACAATGTGTCTACTAACCTGATTTTCTCTTGTATCTTGTGATGATGAAGTAGGAGACAATGTAGAGAACGGCAAAGAGAAGGAAACAGATCTGAAACAAAACAAATTTAACAAATCATTTACATTTTTGCATATCTTTTTAAGTAACAGAAGATACATCTTTGGCATTCATAGGGAAAAAGAATTTAATCTATTACAAAGTAAAAATTTTAGCTAACAAAAAGTGTTATGAAATATTAACTTATACAAACTAGTCAGCCCAGTTTAAAACCATTCCAGAAAAAAAAGCCCAGTGGACATTTTGCTTTTCATAACTTGACCAAGTTGTTTTCAAAATCATGTGGAACTACAAAGAACCAGACCATTACCAACAATTTTGAAAAATAAAGTCAATGAGAGGCTACTAACCTTACTAAATATTAAAACATACTATTAATATAAAGCTTCAATAACATTTAAAGAGTGTGCTGACACCAAAACCTGACAGATCAATGAAACAGATTCTATCATATAAAAATTCATGTCAGGTGGTTGTACATACACAAGGCCTCACAAATCAAGGTGGGGGTGGGGGTCGATTATTCAATAATTAAACCACATGTCAAAACGAACAGCAGTTGAACAAGATACTTTTTTAATATTAAATTCCTTTTAATTTCTATCAGATCTAGGGGACGGAGGCAAAACAGGATGGGTGAAGGAATGGGAGATCTCAGTATAGTCAAAGATCAAGTGTGCTTTAGATAAAGGCCTCATGGAGCTGTGGACCATGGTAGAAATACTTTGAAGACTCTCAAATGAAACCATTCCAGGTGATGATAAAGCCTCGGGATCACCCCTATGCATGGATTTCTGAAGAAGGGTTGGCAGCCATATGACTGAGAATGATCATGGACAAGGCAGTAAATATCCACTGAGCAGAGTAGTGATACGATCTGACATACTGCAAAAAGCTCACTCTAGTTACAGTGTGGAAAATAAATTAGGAAAAGGAAATGACGGAAGCAGGGAGACCAGTTAGGACTCGCTGCAATAATATAGAGGAAAGGTCACTTAGACCTGTGCTGTGGAGGTGTTAAGAAGTTATCAAGTTCTGGGTATGTTTTGAAAGCAGACTTGACAGGACTTGTAGGAATAAACATAAGGTTCTTGGCTTGAGAAACTGGAAAGACAGAGTTGCCATTTCCTGAGTCAGGGAAGGTCAAAAGAGGAGTAGTTTTGGGGTAGAAATAAGAATAGCGTTTACATTGCTGAATTTGAAACATATATTATTCACTCAGGTGGAGAGGTTGAATGGGCAGTTGGATATAAAAATGTGTACAGCTGAGGGGAAGGAACCAGGCTGGGGGAAAAAAAGAAGAGTCATCAGCAGATAGATGGTACTTAAAGCCATAAGACTAGATGAGATTTCCACTGTAGGTGGTGAGTACAGCCAGAGAAGAGAAGTCTGAGAACAGAGTTCTGGGCTCTCAAATATTTAGAAGCCAACTCGAGAGAAGGAATCAGCAAAAGCTGACTGAGAAGCAGCAGCAAAGAAGAGACCGACATACTGAAAGCCAAGTGAAGAAAGTTTATCTAGGAAAAGGGAATTATCTACCGCGTCAAATGCTGCTGAAAGGCCAAGTAAGATGAGCACTGAGAACGGGCAACTGGATTTAGCAACATGGAGGTCATC
Organism: Grampus griseus; assembly: GCF_964374135.1. NCBI lineage: Eukaryota > Metazoa > Chordata > Mammalia > Artiodactyla > Delphinidae > Grampus > Grampus griseus. The sequence continues at coordinate 1,669,135 of NC_139003.1, read as the reverse complement.
GGTGACCTTGACAAGAGCTGTTTTTCTGGAAGGGTGGAGGGAAAAACCTGACTGAAATGGATTAAGCAAGGAGAAAACTTGGAGCAAAATGAAAGTAGACAGTTCTTACCAGGAGTTTTATGATAAAGGGCAGCAAAGGAAATGTAAAAGGGACTGCTGAGAGGGGTTTTTTTAAGATGAGAAAAGTTATACAGTTGTTGAAATAACCCAGTACTTACTTCTGATGCAAGAAAGAAAGGGAGAATCGCTGAAGAAATGTGCTCAAGTTGAGGGGCCACAAACAAAAATTTATCCAAAGTAAAAGGGAGGAGGGGGGGGAAGCAGGGACGGAGAGAACATTTGAGTCCCTCTGCAGGTGGGTAAGTAGATGGTGGTAGAAGCACAAAGACATTATCTTTTGATGGCTTCTATTTTCTCAGTGAAAGACAAGTTCATCCAATGAGTTACACATGAGGGTGGGGCGAGAAGTATGTAAGTCACGCAGGAGAATGGGAGAATAAATGGATTTGAGAAACACAACAGAAGTGAGGGGCAACGGGAAATGAAACGGCCTTTAAAGTTTCAGGCAAGCTCAAGCCAAGACTCTAAGCAATGCAGGAAGCCTGATGATGCTATACAACACAACACAAGAGCTTGATTTTTAGATGCTGAGGCAGATGTAGGCTGAGTCCCCAAGAACTAGCACAGGCTTGAGGATTCTAACAAATAACCTATTCTCTCTCCTCCCCTTTACAACCTACACTTGCGGACTTCCACTTTTCACCACCACTCACTCACTCACTCTTCCAACCACTTATCTGACTTCACGCCCACTGACCCACTCAAAGTGCTTCTGGCAGTGGTCAGTGATGTCCCAACAGCCAAATTACACTTTCATGATTTCACTTGCCCTCTAAGCAGCAACTTGCACGTCAGCAATCTTCCTCCTTCTCTGATTATTCTCCCAGACTCCATCACTAGCTTCCCTTTTCCTGCCAGCCTTTAAACATTATTCTTCTCTATGATTTCTGAGCGGAGCCAGAAATCTATTCTCATTCCACAAGCTCTTTATAGTTAACCTCATCTGCTCCCAGCGTTTGAACCACCAACCCCCAGAAATCCCCAGACCACCATTTGAGAACCACTGGTTTAGGGTATTAGCAAGAGTGAGTGAAATAATGGGCCATGAAACCTAACTGGATTGGGAGAAAAGTGAACCCAAGTGATGGATAGGAGTGGACATGCCAATCAACTGAGGTTCCTGGTAGAGAAGCAGCTGCAATAAAAGTACTTGACCAAGGAAGCTGGAAGAATACAAAGTTGTGACTAAAGCATGTTTTAGGATTTTTTAAATTAGTAATTAGAAGTGGAGAAGAGTAGTTTCAGGAGTTCCAGGGAGTTTGTGCAGAAGTGGTAGTTGAGAAGGCATGAAAGTTAACGGACAAACGGAAATCAAGGAACCAAAATGCATGGCATGGGATGGAAAAGACTAACGGAAAGCAATCCATCTAAGAGTAGAAGGCTAACAATTATAAAAACAAGTGTAAGTATTACTAATTTGGAAATAAGAGCTACCCACTATGAAAATAAACATACAACTAAACCAGACTGGAACAACAACACAAAAATCACAGAACTAGTTAGGCCATCTTTCTAGTTCCAAAGACGGGGGGTAGGAGCAGGTGTGCTCCTTCTCTACATGAGCACGTCGGTATCAGAGAGACACACCCATGGGGATACGTAAAACGAAAACAAGCATAATGATGCCTCCTATTCTCCTACATTCAGTGGAGGCAAAAGGAAATTCCTAACGAAAAAAAGAAGGAAGTCATTCCAGCTCGCCACCACTAAAGGTGAGGTACAGCTGATAAAAAGGGAGACGATGGGCTCTCACGGTTCTCTGAAAAGACTGAGCTTTTCTCTCCTGGTCAGGGGAAGAACAAGGTTACCAGAGACCATAAGCAGAAGCACAGGGTGCATGTCCTCTGTGCCAGCTGACCCAAAGCAGGTGCTTCAGCCCTCACTGGGGGCCACACGGCTTTAGTCCTGATGCTGATCAAGAATGGCCAGGCATTTGGGAGCTAAGTTACCCAGTCACAAGTAACCTAATACAGGCATTTCTAAAGTTTGCTTTACACCATTTCACTTTTTAGAAAGACCCACTTCAGTACCTGTTTTTGGTAACCAAACAAAATCCAAAGAGGATTTTCACTTTTACCAAAAAAGGGCAAAAAGCGAAAATCTCATTCAGCTCAGTGTGTTTTGCAGCAAGCGTTACAGAGGCAGCGCCCACCCCAGCAGTGAGAGCGGCCCGCCAAGCTCCTCCCCGGAACCACACTCAGCATCTCAGCATCAAGCTGCTACAGCTGTGAACCGTATCGGTGAGCACCTGTGCTTCATCTCAATTGATTTTGTGAGCAAGACGGGTCCTAAAGTAACTGCTTCTCTACTTTGTGCCATTTCAGCTCAGGAAAGGTTTCCTAGGACACTCTACTTCCAGAGGTCGGAAAAAACCTATAATATATCTAAAATATGCTGTTAAAAGCAAATATTCTTAAATCCCAGGTATAAGATTTAAACCTAAATTCAAACTAGTACCTTATAATCAAACTGTATAAGTGTAAGCTTTTCACTTAAGGCTGATGGGCTTCAGCTAGTTTAAGATGACCACGGGGAGTAAATATCATAAGAGTGATGGGTACAAATGGCCTAAGGAAAGCTACCAGTGACACATTTCTAACAAAATCCTGGGAGAGGACCAGTAAACTATAACTGAGCCAATAATCTCACTCCACAGCAGAGCCAATAACCCTGGCTGTATTTTAAAATTGCTAAATCAAAAATGTGAGATGTTGAGTATCCTTTAAAGTTACAAGTGAACCACAAAATAATTAAAATTATAATTATTTCAAATTACCCTAAGAGCCAGACTATGTAGTAAAACACAAGAAAACACAAATAGGGCTTCCCTGGTGGCGCTGTGGTTGAGAATCTGCCTGCCAACGCAGGACACGGGTTCGAGCCCTGGTCTGGGAAGATCCCACATGCCGCGGAGCAACTGGGCCCATGAGCCACAATTACTGAGCCTGCGCGTCTGGAGCCTGTGCTCCGCAACAAGAGAGGCCGCGATAGTGAGAGGCCCGCGCACCACGATGAAGTGGCCCCTGCTTGCCACAACTAGAGAAAGCCCTCGCACAGAAACGAAGACCCAACACAGCCATAAATAAATAAATAAATAAATAAATTTTAAAAAGAAAACACAAATAGTTACAAAAATAAGATAATAAACTAAAGATGAAACATATTAAAATCATAATTGTAAATAAAACTGTCAAAAGAAAACTCTCACAGACTAAGATATAGCTAAAATGAAGTGGCTTGGGACGGTTTGAAAGCAAAAGGATAAATAAAGACATACCAAGCAGATGCTAACAACAAAGAAAGTTAGGCTGTCACATTTTTTTTTTCCTCTCAGACAAGGCTGAATTTAAGACAAAAAGTGCTAAGACAAATTGGGGCCCTTTGTGAACAATGGTATAATCCACAATGAGGAAATAATCTTTATGCACCAAAAACACAGACCCAAATGACGCTTTTTAAAACTGAATATGCAAGGAAAAATAAAACACTACTTTAGCTGAAAGAATTTAATTCACCATGAATGAAAAAGTAAACCCAAACCAAATACATAATAATAAATGTGAATTTCTTAAGTATTAGGATTAGGAATGCTCTAATAAATAAATGTTACCATACTGAATGCTCTATACCCCTATGTGCCCCACATTCTGCCACCCACTGCCCCAGCCCCTCACAACCACTAATCTGACGTCTGTTTCTAGGGATTTGCCTATTCTGGATATTTCATATAAAGGAATCATACAATATCTGACATTTTGTGTCTGGCTTCTTTCACTTAGCATGTTTTCAAGGTTCATCCATGTTGCAGCATGTATAAAAACATCATTCCTCCAGACTTTTTATAGAAAAATAAAAATTTGATTAAAAACACACTGAATTCTTGTTGCTAGTAGCTATAAGCATTCCTTTCAGATATACTTGCATATGTACACAAGGATATATATATATATACACACAGACACATATAAAGATGTTCATTGTTTTACTGTTTGTAATTGCAACATACCACCTTTCAAAAGAGAAAAGACAAAATTACCAGTGCTCTATTTCCACAATTAATTTGAATACAAAACACATGCTGATATCCACTCTTCTAAGAGTTACTAGCACTATCACAATAAATTGCCCCGTGTCTTTCCACTTGTGCTTCAATAAAGGAAAAAGAATATTTCCTTGCAAAAAAATAACACTGAGACCTTTAACAAGGGGTAAATAGTCCATCTTTCAAGACTAACACAGCAAATTTCTAGTTCATTAATTTCACCTACAATATTACTTGTTCTTGAGATTTTTCAGACTCCATGACTTGCAATTTTTTACAAGGCAAGTCACCAGCAAAAAGTTCTTTAAATTCCTTCTGAAACCCACTCCAGAAAAACATAAAAGAAGAACAGCTTTATTTGAGAGGAGCAGGCATCAGAGCCAGTTGTCACTCACCCTTTGTCCTTCGGGCTCTTTCATCCCAATCACAACCATTCTACCCACTTAGCCTCCCTCCTTCTGAATCCCCACAAACTCCTACTTCACAAATTTAGCACAGCAATGATTTCTACTGAATGTTTCAGGTAAATAAAACTTGTCCCCTAAACTATGTATTACATACAATATACTTTAGGTATATCGGAGGTACTAACACAAATAGGAATGATCTTGTACATCTCTTGAATCCTGCTGAGTGCCTAGATAAATAATTTTAAAACAAACTGAGTAAATCACACACCCTTCCCACTGCTGGTTCCTTAGCCTCAGTCAGGTATGATCAGGGCAAAGGGAAGACACTTAGAACTGGATAAAAGGTGGAAGTTTAGATTAGACTGGACTCAATTTTTCAACATGTGAAAGTGACTATAAAGCTATAAGATGAGCCCCAAGTTGTCATGAGGGGTAAGGTACAAAGATGCAACAAAGCATCCTTGCAAGCAGCAGTGGGAGAAAATTAAGCTGCTTTATAACTATTTCCTATCAAGTTTACCCACGCAATAAACACTTAAGTACTGACCTCTTAATGATATTAAAGATGGAAGATCTTCCATGAAGATGGAAGATCTTGCCATTAATTTAGATCTCTGATTTTTTTAATCAGAGTATGTAGTTTTCCTCATATAGATTTGAACATATTTTGTTAGATTTACACCTAAGCATTTGGGGGTGGGGGTGTGTTAATGTAAATGGCGCTGTTTTTTTAATTTCAAATTCCAAGTTTTCATTGCTCATATACAGGAAAGCAATTGACTATTGTTTATTAATTTGTATCTTGAAACCCTGCTGTAATCTCTTATTAGTCCCAGCAGGTTTTTGTTGTTACTGACTCCCTGGCGTGTCACCTGAAAACAAAAACAGTTTTGTTTTTTGTTTTTGTTTTTGGCCATGCTGTGCAGCTTGCAGGATCCTAGTTCCCCGACCAGGGACTGAACCCGGGTCCCGGCAGTGAAAACACCAAGTCCTAACCACTGGACCACCAGGAAATTCCCCAGTTTTTTTTCTTTATTCCCAATCTATATACCTATTATCTCCTTTTCTTTTGTTAATGCCTCAGCTAGGACTTCCAGTGATGCTGAAAAGGAGTGGTAAGAGGGGACATCCATGCCTTGTTCCTGATCCTAGTGGGAAAGCTTCTAGTTTCTCCCCATTAAGTATGATGTTAGCTATAGATATTCTGTGGATGTCCTTTACCAAGTTGAGGAAGCTCCCATCTATTTCTAGTTTACTGAGAGTTTTTATCAGGAATGGATGCTGAATTTTGCCAACTGCTTTTTCTGCATCTACTGATAGGATCTTATGATATTTCTTCTTTAGTCTGTTGATGTGATGGACTACATTAAGTGATTTTTGTATGATTCTTTTTATACACTGTTGGAATTAATTTGCTAATATTTTCTTGCAGAATTGTGCATCTATGCCCATGAGCAATATCAGTCTGTAGTTTTCTTTTATTGCAATGTCTTTGTCTGTTTAGTAGTAGGGTCATACTAGCCTCATAGAAGAAGTTAGGAAGTAGTCCCTCTTCTTCTATTGTCTGTAAGAGACTGCAGATAATTGATATCACTTCTTCCTTAAATATGTGTTAGAATTCACCAGCCGAACAATCTGGCACTGGTTTTTGGAAGGTTAACTGCTGATTCAAGTTCTTTAGTAGATACAGACCTCCTCAAATTATCTGCTTTTCCTTGTGTGAGCTTTGATAAATTGTATCTTTGAAGGAATTTGTTCAATTTCATCTAAGTTTTCAAATTTGTGGGCACAGAATTGTTCATAATATTCCTTTAGTAACTTTTTAATGCCCATGGAATCAGTAGCAATGGCCTCTCCTTCATTTCTGGTATTAGTAATGTGTTTTCCCTCTGTTTTTCTTAGCCTAGCAAGAGGTTTATCATTCTTACTGATATTCTCAAAGAACAAGCTTTTGGTTTTGCGGACTTTTAAAATTTATTTCCTGCTTTCAGTTTCATTGCTTTTTGCTCCATTTCTTATTATCACTTCTCCTTTGCTTACTTTTAAATTACTTTGCTCTTCTTTTTCTAGTTTTCGAAGGTAGAAGCTTAGATTATTGATTTTAGACCTGTCTTCTTTTTTAATATATCCATTCAATGCTACAAATTTCTCCCTAAGCACTGCTTTTGCTACATCCCACCAAATTTTGATAAACTGTGTTTTCATGTTCATTTAAAAATATTTTTAAATTTCTCTTGAGACTTTTTCTTTGACCCATGTGTTATTTAGAAGTGTACTATTTAATCTCCAATTACTTTGGAGCTTCCCAGCTATATTTCTGTTACTAATCTGTAATTTAACTCAACTCTGGTATGAGAACAGACATTGTATGATTTCTATCCTTTTAAGTTTAAGTGTTTTATGGCCTAGAAGGTGGTCCATCTTGGTGAATGTTCCATGCAAGCTTGAGAAGAATGCACACTGTGCTGTTGTTGGATGAAGGAGTCTGTAAATGTCAATTAGATCCAGTTGAATGATGGTGTTATTTAGTTCAAATATATATATATATATATATATAGCCAATTAACAATAGAGGGTGTGTTGCAGTCTCCAGCTATATCAGTGGATTCATCCATTTCTTTTGGCAGTTCAGTTTTTGCCTGATGTATTTTGATGCTCTGTTGTTAGGTACATACACATTAAGGATTGCTATGCCTTCTTAGAAAGCTGACCCTTTATCATTATGTATTGCTCCTTTTAGCCCTGACAGTCTTCCTTGCTCTGCAGCCCACCTTGTCTGAAATTAACACAGATACTCCAGCTCTCTCTTGATTAGTGTTAGCACGGTATATCTTTCTGTGTTCCTTTACTTTTAATCTATCTGTATCTTTACATTTATTGGATTTCTTATAGACAACATATAGTTGGGGTTTTTAATCCACTCTGACCATCTGTCTTTTAATTGATTTATTTAGACCATTCACATTTAAAGTGATCATTGATACTGTTGTTTTAATATTTATCATAGTTTTAACTATTTTCTATTCACTGACCTTGTTCTTTGTTTCCATTTTTGTCTTTCAGTCCTTTTCTGCCATCTCTGGTTTTAACTGAGCATTTTATATAATTCTATGTTCTCTCCTCTCTTAGCATATCAACTACACTTCTTTTTAAATTTTTTATCGGTTGCCCTAGAGTTTACAATTTACATTTACAACTACTCTAAATCTACTTTCAAACAATACTATACAGCTTCATAGGTAGTGCAGATACCTTACAGCAGAGTTTTCCCAATTCCTTCCTCCTGTCCCTATAACATTACTGTCATTCACTTCACTTATCCACAAGCTAATCACTGGAAACACTGGCGCTATTACTTTCAATAAACTGTTACCTGTTGGATCAAGAGTAAAAGATTTTATTTACCCTTAGTTGATTCCTCTCTAATACTCTTCCTTTCTTTATGTAAATCTGAGTTTCTCACCTAAATAATGTCCATCTCTCGGAAGAACTTCTGTTCAAATTTCTTGTCAAGCAGGTCTATTAGCAACAACTTCCCTTAACTTTTGTTTGTACTGCATAGCATAGGGAATTGTATTCAATATCTTTGAATAACCTGTAATGGAAAAGAATCTGAAAAAGGATAGATAGATAGATAGATAGATATAACTGAACCACTTAGCTGTACACCTGAAACTAATACAACATTATAAACTAACTATACTTAAATTTAAAAAATGGTCAAAAAAAATTTTTTTTTAATTTTAAAAAAGAGCTCAATTTAAAAATGGACAGGGACTTCCCAAGTGGTGCAGTGGTTAAGAATCCACCTGCCAATTCAGAGGACATGGGTTCGAGCCCTGGTCCGGGAAGATCCCACATGCCACGGAGCAACTAAGCCCGTGTGCCACAACTACTAAGCCTGTGTTCTAGAGCCTGCGAGCCACAACTACTGAGCCCGTGTGCCAAGCTACTGAAGCCCGCACACCTAGAGCCCATGCTCCGCAACAAGAGAGGCCACCACAATGAGAAGCCTGTGCACTGCAACGAAGAGTAGCCCCCGCTCACTGCAACTAGAGAAAGCCCGTGCACAGCAACAAAGACCCAACACAGCCAAATAAATAAATAAATTTTTAAAAATAAATAAAATAAAATAAAAATGGATAAAGCATCTGAATAGGCACATTCCCCCAAAGAAAATATACAAATGGCCAATAAGGATACAGAAAGATGTCTAACATCATTAGTCATCAGGGAAATACAAATCAAAAGCACAACGAGGGCTTCCCTGGTGGCGCAGTGGTTGAGAGTCCGCCTGCTGATGCAGGGGACACAGGTTCATGCCCCGGTCTGGGAAGATCCCACATGTCGCGGAGCGGCTGGGCCCGTGAGCCATGGCCGCTGAACCTGCACGTCCAGAGCCTGTGCTCCGCAACGGGAGAGGCCACAGCAGTGAGAGGCCCGCGTACCGCAAAAAAAAAAAAAAAAAAAAAAGCACAATGAGATAATACATAATACTCACCAGGATGGCTATAATTAAAAATCAAAAAGACCATTAATGACAAGTGTTGAAGAGAATATGGAGAAACTGGAACTCTAATGTTGGTGGTACAAATGTGAAATGGTGCCATGATTCTGGAAAATACTTTATCAGTTCCTCAAAATATTAAACACAGAGTTATGACCATATGACCTAGCAATTCCACCCAAGAGAAATAAAAAGATATGTCCACACAAAAACTTGTACACAAATGTTCACAGCAACACTTTTCATAAGAGCCAAAAAGTGGAAACAACCTGAAGCTCCATCAACTAAAGAATGAATAACTAAAACATGGCACATCCATACGACAGAATATTATTTGACCATAAAAAAGAATGGACTATTGATGCATGCTACAACATGATGAGCCTTGAAAACATCATGCTAATTGAAAGAAGCTAGACACCAAAAAAAACCACATATTGCATGATTCAATTAATATGGAATATCCAGAGCAGGCAAAGGTAGATTAGTGGCTGTCTAGAACTGGAAGGAGAAGAATTCGGGGGTAAATGGGGAATGAACTGCTAAAGGGTATAATATTTCTTTTTAAGATAATAAAAATGTTCTATCATAAGATTGTGGTGATGGCTGCACGATTCATGTATATACTAAAAATCACCGAAATGGGTGAACTGTATGATATGTGAATTATATCTCAATAAAACTTTAAAAACCAGTTGAGTTGGTTTTGTGCAGCATTCCCATTGTTCTGACAAGAACAAAATACACATACATGCATGAACTACTAAATGTACATTGTACAATTTCAGTGATTTCATATGAGTCAAATGCTCTTAACATTTGCATTTAAAACTTGTATTGCACCATATCAAGATGAATGGTCAAATTAATGGTAATAGGACTTCCTTGGTGGTGTAGTGGTTAAGAATCCGCCTGCCAATGCAGGGCACACGGGTTCAACCCCTGGTCCTGGAAGATCCCATACGCTGCGGATCCCAAGCCCATGCGCCACAATTACTGAGCCTGTGCTCTAGAGCCCTTGAGCCACAACTACTGAAGCCCGTGCACCTAGAGCCCATGCTCCGCAACGAGAGAAGCCACCGCAGTGAGAAGCCCACTCGCCGCAACTACAGAAAGCCCGAGCGCAGCAACGAAGACCCAACGCAGCCAAAAATAAATAAATAAAAAATAAATTTCCAAAAAAAAATTCACGCTAATTTAATTTTTTTACTTAAAACAACATTGAATAGCATGTAAAAAAATATGACAAGTTGGTAAAAAACCACTGAATAAAGGAAAATGCTTTATATTTTAGTACCTTTAATTGCATTTTCTTCCTGCTTTTCGAACAAAGAACCCATATTTTCATTTTGCACTGGGCCCCAAAAAATTTTGCACTAGGCTAGCCCTGGAACAAATCTGAAAACCACTGCACGGAACTTCCTGGAGAGCAAGTACAGAATATGAATATGAAGAAAAAAGTTCCCATCACCTTGCTCTTTTAACAACTAGACATTAAGTTAACAAAGCTACATCAAGCGCTCTTGGTAACTAGTAGAACACTGAAACTAGTTCAAAAATCATCTATTCTTGAACAAGCTTAACCAAAGTCCACAGAAACAACAAATTCCATATGATCAGGTGTTCAGCACTGTGCCAAGCACCTTCCTAACACTGTCTCATGTAATTCTCACTGAGGTAGGTATTGTAATTCCCAGTTTTGTAGACAAGGAAAGTAAGATTCCAAGAGATTAAGCAACTTCCCCAATACCACACAGCTAGTTGGCAGCCGAGATATGACTGGAGCCTACTCTGCCCCAATCCAGAGCCAACAAATCTGCCTCCATGTTCCGCTTCCAGTACTGCAGTGCAGTAGGGAGAAACACAGGCTCTCAATAGAGCCTAATGGTTAAAACTGGGGGTCTGAAAGAGTATTAGACGAGGGAAAGCAACAGTTATAGGCCTCAATAATACATCTGATATTAAAATGTACAACATCAATCCCATAAAATCACCATCTCATGAATTACCATGCTGGTGAAACAAACACTGTTTGCAGTCCTAGATGCCCAGCTTTTTGTAAAATTCCTTATTTAGTTATGGTGCTCTATGAAAGATACACAGTAAATTTGAGAAGAACTAAAATAATGTTAGATAAATGACTTCTTAAGGTCAAAAACTCCTACTTTAAGGCATATGTGGAATGTTCCTGAAACCCAAGCCCCCAAAAAGATACACATGTAGAAAAACTTTTAATTAAACATCAGAATAACTTTAAAAATTCCTATCTTGAGAGTCTATGGCCCACACAGCTAAAGCACTATGAGTTTTATCATGAGTCCTGCCGCAAAGAGCCACAAAGGAAAAAATATATTGTATTCCCTCTCCAACTTTAAGTTCCCCTCATGCAATTTCAAGTTTACACAAATTTGTTTCTACAAACCTTTTCAAAAGCCAAGAAATTCTGGCATCCCCAAAGTCCTGGTGGAGATGGGTCAGCAATGGAAAAACAGGTCAAGTAGGAAGACAGAGAGGAATGGTTTTTACAAAGACACCTCGGACGGCACCCCACCACAGTCTTTGAGGGCAGTAGGAAGACAAGCACATAAAAGGTAACAAGTGCTCTGACACGGAGTCCTCAAGGGCAGAGCTAGGGTTCTATGCCCAGTGACTGGAAAAGGTCACCCAAAGCCTCTCCCACCTCCAGCACACAGTTCTTCAGTGCCAGTGGAATGACAGCGAGGAGCAGGGTCTCAGGAGCTAAAAACTCCAAGTCAAAAAGCAGAAAGACACTAAACATCTGGACAGAGTGAGAGCCATAAAGAAATACTTCTCGGAATACACACTATTCAAAATAATCCAAAATGCATTTACAAGAATTCCACTGATATTCTAGGGAAGTGGATCCTGAAAGATTCTAACGCACAAAGGATGACAGATATTAGCAGCGTAAAATTAGAATTTTTTATCTTTATTTGGTGTCCTTTCTGAGTTGTTTTAAGTGTTAAAACATTTATAAGGGATTTCAAAAAGAAATTCTGAACTTTATTCCCTCATGTCTCTTTTTTGCTATAACGCCATAAGTTCCCTGAATTATCTTACTACCAAGGTTTTCAGGAAATTGACCTGTAATATTATATTTACATATAATCTTCAAAGCCCTAACATTATCATGAGTGAACACCTACAAATATCTACTACAGACACTGTGGAGAATAAAACAAAAACATATGGCTCTCAAAGGATTTATACTCTATCCTACTGCATAATTTTGGCTTGGATACAAAAGGAAGACTAACACTAAAAATCATGCTGAAAGGATATGACATTCTTTGGATGCCTACATATCTCAGGAAATATACTTCCAATTGCCACTTAAGAAGGAAAAGAATAGGGAAAAAGGAAAAATCATCTCAAGTATATAATGAGGAATGCCTCAGTCCCCTTTAACCTCAAGTACAAAACTAGAAACAGGTGATGTATACCCACAAGGAGCACATCACAGGCCAAAGCTGCTACAACCAATTACCACAAACTTAGTGACTTAACACAAATTTACTACCTCATAGTTCTGGAGGTCAAAAATCCAACACGGGTTTCACTGTGCTAAAAGCAAGGTATCAGCAGGGCTAGTTTCTTCTGGAGACTCTAAGGGAAAATCCATGTCCTTGTCTTTCCCAGACTCTGGAGGCCACCCACATTCCTTGACTTGTGGCTCCTTCCTCCACCCGCAAAGTGCATCACTCCAACCTCTGGTTGTCATCACATCTTCTCAAACTCTGACCCTCCTGCCTCCCTCTTATAAGGACCCTTGTAATTGCACTCACCCAAATAATCCAGGATAATCTTCCCCTTAACATAATTACATCTGCAAAGCACTTCTGCCACCTAAGATAACATATTCACAGGCTCCAGAGAATACCACGTGGACATCGTTATGGGCCACTGTACCGCCTACCAAGGGAAATTGATTTAACCCAGGTTCAGCAAACTCAAATACAAAGAATCCTCTATACCTCTATCCCATTCTTCTTTGTTCACCAATACTGTAAAATCATCTCCATATATATTGGCTATTGGATTTATATCTACTACACCATCCACTCTAAGATTTTATGACCACAATGAAAAAGGGAAAAGCATCCCCTGCATCTGGGAGCTGGCCTGCTACTATCAATAGGCCTTGAAGCAACCTTCAAACTGGCTAGCAACTCACAGCCAGGTACTCACAGCTAGGTCTTGATGATTCTCCCGTCGAAAATAAACAACTTCAGAGAACATTGACATCAGAGAAGGCCACTCTATGACCATAATGGATAAAGAATAAGACCACTCTGTAGTCATGCCTCAACAAAGATGAGAAACATGGACACTGTCCAAATCATAGAAACGACCAAACATTTCCCCACACTGGCTAGTAAGAATGACTTACATCTTTACCAATTACAGTTTTAGCCTCACTCAAATCTTTCTCCTTCAAGATAAGATCTATTAAGATATCCAGTCATAGAATTATCTCTGCTTCCTAACAGCATCCAATACAGATCAAAGCCCCACTTCACTTCCATTAACTCTTCCCACCTAACACAAGCCCAAATCCTATTTTAAAAAGTTGTTTTCTAATACTCTCTTACTGAGATGCCTCACAGTTCCCCATGGTATGCATTTTCCCTCACTGTAACATGCAATAAACCTGACTTATCCAACTACAAGTGTGTTCCTGGCGGTCTTTGGCTGAAGAACAATGACAAAGGTCAGGAAAGACTATGGATCCCCAGACAACTGAATTCCAAATTTATGTACAACATTGGTGATTGGCTCAATCTTCTGCCCAACCCCTATTCTCAAGACAAAAGGACTAAAGTTTTAAGCTCTAGCACAAGGAGTAAACCATGGAGGTGAGGGCAAGACCGTGGTAGGAAAAGGCAGGTAACCTCACCTAAGGAAGCAGCAGGTGGAGGATGATTCTTGGCACCCCCATTTTTCCCCACTCCTATTTAGCCAAAAGGGAGCCAAAAAAATGGCAGGGTCCTAAAACCTCTACTGTTGTAATAGTCCCAGTCAACCCTAGAATTGTCCCCAAACACATTACAGCCCAGTGAGGGAGTTTTGTCCACAACTAGGATAAGGAAGAATTTAGATTATGCAGTCAGACCCCAAAGCTCCCAGCCAGCGAGCTTCATAGGCTCTCCTTGGTCCTTTCATCAGCCTTACAGTAAGCCAACTCTCCATTTTATGTAACTGACCTAGTTGGATGCCACTGAACCCTGTCATGGTGGAGGTTTAAACCTTATAGGCTGTAAACAGAGTACAGGCTGTGGGATGAGCCTGCCTGGATTCAAACTGTGGCTCTATCGCACGCTGTGACAGATGCTGTGAAGTACCTACTTCACTGGGTTGTTATCTTCAAATAAGATAACCTGGTCAGTACTCGATAAGTGTTATTTCTTATTAATTTAGTGAAGGGATTATGGAGACTTTTTAGTACAGTCGTGTATTAATCTGTGATCATTTTAACTATACTGGTGAAAGTGGCATCAATGTAAGATAACCACTTTGAAGATATCTAAATAAATGTATCCAAAGAACAGATGTACTGAAAGACAAATGTTGCTGTGCAACTATGGCAGCATAAGAAATAGGTACATATAAATTACTGTCAATGTTTCAGCTCTCCTCATGGGTATTAATAAGCTAGTCAATGCTTTAGAATCCTGAGTGATGGTTCATGTGTGTATATTGTTTAAAAACAGGTTAATCAAAAGCAGGTCACAGACAAACAAATGAAAAGTTTGTGTCTGAACCAAGGATTAAAAATAATCCAATTTTGTGCACCTGAAGTACAAAAGGAAAAGTAAAAAAGACAGCAAAAGGAAATGGATCGTTAAATTTAGTTGATAGTAGGAGCTAAATGTAATCATTATAGTAACTGACAAGAGAACTCTGAGATATTCATAATATTAAAGAGGAAGTAAAATTATTACATGAGCATTTAAAAGTTAAACACTGTACCACATACAAAAATTAACTCAAAACAGATCAAAGACCTCATAAATGTAAGTTAAAACTACACAACTCTTAGAAGAAAACATAAGGAAAAATCTTCATGACATTGAATTTAGCAATGATTTCTTGGATATAACACCAAAAACACAAGCAACAATGACAAAAAATACGTAAATTGGACTAAATCAAAGTTTTAGTCCACCAAAGAACACTATAAATAGATTAAAAAAAGGCAACCCACAGAATGGGAGAAAATATTTTCAAATCACAAAGGAATTAACATCCAGAATATATAAAGAACTCCTAAAACTCAACAACAAAACAACCCAATTCAAAAATGGGCAAAGGACTTAGATAGACATTTCCTCAAAGAAAATATACAAATGTCCAAAATCACATGAAACAATGCTCAATGTCACTAATCATCAGGGAAACACAAATCAAAACCATAATGAGCTACCACTGCACACCCACTAGGGTAACTATTATTGTTAAAAAAACAGAAAACAACATGTGTTGGTGAAGATATGGAGAAACTGAAACCCTGGCACATGACTGTTGGGAATGTAAAATGGTCCAGCCACTGTGGAAAACATGGCAGCTTCTCAAAAAATGAAACATAGGATTACCATGTGATCCAACAATTCCAATTCTGGGTCTATACCTAAAAGAATTGAAAGCAAGGTCTGGAACAAATATTCATTCATTCATTCATTTGAATATTCAAACATGTTCATAGCAGCATTATTCACAGTAGCCAGAAAACAACCCAAATGTCCACGGACGGATGAATGGATAAGCAAAACATGGTATATACACACAACAGAATATTATCCAGCCTTAAAAAGGAAGGAAATTCTGACACATGCTTCAACATGGATGAAACTTGACAGCATTATGCTAAGTGAAATAAGCCAGACACAAAAGGACAAATATTGTATGACTCTACTTACATGAAATACCTGGACCAAAAAGCTCCCTTGGTTTTTAAGTAAAAATAAAAGACATATTTTTCATTTTCACCAAGAACTTTATTGAACAACATATTCACCATTTTGTTCCACTACCTTCTGTCATTTTTCAGGCAACTTCATAATTCCATCTTCTTAAAACTTTTTTATCTTTTTGAGCAAAGAACTTTTCCAGATGCCTTTTACAGTCTTCCAGGGAATTGAAATTTTTTCCATTAAGAGAATTTTGTAAAGACCAAAATAAATGGAAATCCGAAAGTGCAATGTCTGGTGAATATGGAGGATGAATCAGAACTTCCCAGCCAAGCTAACAGTTTTTGCCTGGTCATCAAAGAAACATGCAGTCTTGCGCTATCCTGATGGAATTATGTGTTTTCTGTTGACTAATTCTGGATGATTTTCGTCGAGTGCTACTTTCACTTGGTATAACTGGGAGCAGTACTTGTTGGAATTAATCATTTGGTTTTCCAGGAGGAGCTCATAATAGAGGACTCCCATCCAATCCCACCATATACACAACATCACCTTCCTTGGATGAAGACCAGCCTTTGGTGTGGTTGGTGGTGGTTCATTTTGCTTGCCCCACCATCTCTTCTGTTCCAGATTATTGCACAGTATCCACTTTTCATTGACAGTCACAATTTGTTTTAAAAATGGAACGTTTTCATTATGTTTAAGTAGAGAATCGCATGCAGAAGTACAGTCAAGAAGGTTTTTTTCACTTAACTTATGTGGAACCCAAACATCAAAGCGATCAACATAACCCAGCTGGTACAAATGATTTTCAGTGCTTGATTTGGATATTTTGAGTACGTCGGCTATCTCTCACGGGGTAAAAGGTTAATTGTTCTCAATTAATGTCTCGATTTGATCACTATCAACTTCAACTGGGCTACCAGACTGTGGAGCATCGTCCAGCGAGAAATCTCCAGCACGAAACTTCACAAACCAATTTTGGCATATTTGATCAGTCACAGCACCTTCTCCATACACTACACAAATCTATTTTTGGGTTTCAGGTGCATTTTTACCTTTCTTGAAACAATAAAGCATAATATGACAAAAATGTTGCTTTTTTCCTTCCATCTTCAATATTAAAATGGCTACACAAAAATTCACCAATTTTGATGTTTTTTTTAAATGCACGCTGATATGACAGCTGTCACAATACAACCTAACAAAGTTGTTTCGAATGAAGTTAAAGACAACTAAGAACTAGTAGAGCCTTCTTACGGAAAAAAAGAAAAAAAAACCGAACAAACTTTTTGGCCAAGCCAATAAAATTCAGAGAGATAGAAAGTAGAGTGGTGGTTACCAGAAGGAGAGAGGAACGGGGAGTTACTGACCAAAGGAGACAGTTTCAGTTTGGAATGACGAAAAAGTTCTGGAGATGGATAGTGGTGATGGTCGCACAACAATGCAAATGTACTTCACGTCACTGGAATAAACACTTTCAAATGGTAAATTGAAGGTTACATATATTTTATCTTTTAGGCAAAACCAAAAAGAGTTGAATAATTAAAAGAACTGAGACCATGGCAATCAGAAAAGAAAAAGAAATAACAAGAATCCAAATTGGAAAACAAGTAAAACTGTCACTGTTTGCAGATGACATGATACTACACATAGAAAATCATAAAGATGCTGCCAGAAAACTACTAGAGCTCATCACTGAATTTAAAGTTGCAGGATACAAAATTAACACACAGAAATGTCCTGCATTCCTAAAAACAAAAGATCAGAAGAGAAATTAGGGAAACAATCCCATTTACCATCACATCAAAAAGAATAAAATACCTAGGAATAAACCTACCTAAGAAGGCAAAAGACCTGTACTCTGAAAACTATAAGATGTTGATGAAAGAAATCGAAGATGACACAGATGGACAGACATATCGTGTCCTTGGATTGGAAGAATCAATACTGTCAAAATGACTATTCTACCCAAGGCAATCTATAGATTCAATGCAATCCCTATCAAATTACCAATGGCATTTTTCACAGAACTGGAACAAAAAAAAATTTTAATTTGTATGGAAACATAAAAGACCCCAAATAGCCAAAGCAATCCTGAGAAAGAAAAATGGAGTTGGAGGAATCAGGCCCCCTAACTTCAGATTATACTACAAAGCTACAGCAATCACAACAGTATGGTACTGGCACAGAAAAACAGAAATACAGATCAATGGAACAGGACTGAAAGCCCAGGAGTAAACCCACGCACCTATCGTCAATTAATCTACGACAAAGGAGGCAAGAATATACGGTGGAGAAAAAACAACCTCTTCAATAAGTGGTGCTGGGAAAATTGGACAGCTACATGTAAAAGAATGAAATTAGAATATTCTCTAACACCATACACAAACCTAAATGTAAGGCCAGATACTATAAAACTGTTAGAAGAAAACATAGGCAGAATACTCTTTGACATAAATTGCAGCACTATCTGGGATTTCCCTGGTGGTGCAGTGGATAAGACTCCACGCTCCCAATGCAGGGGGCCTGGGTTCGATCTCTGGTCCGGGAACTAGATCCCACATGTATGCCACAACTAAGAGTTCGCATGCCACAACTGGGGAGCCGGAGAGCCGCAACTAAGGAGCCCACGTGCTGCAACTAAGGAGCCAGCAAGCCGCAACTAAGGAATCCACCTGCCGCAACTAAGACCCAGCGCAACCAAATAAATAAACATTTTTAAAAATAATAATAATAAATTGCAGCCATATCTTTTTGGATCCACCTCCTAGAGTAACGAAAATAAAAACAAAAATAAACAAATGAGACCTAATTAAACTTAAAAGCTTATGCACAGCAAAGGAAACCATAAACAAAACAAAAAGAGAACCCACAGAATGGGAGAAAATATTTGCAAATGAAGCAACCGACAACAGATTAATCTCCAAAATATACAAACATCTTATGCAGCTCTATACCACAAAAACAAACAACCCAATCAAAAAAATGGACAGAAGGGGCTTCCCTGGTGGCGCAGTGGTTGAGAGTCCGCCTGCCGATGCAGGGGACGCAGGTTCGTGCCCCAGTCTGGGAAGATCCCACATGCCGCGGAGCGGCTGGGCCCGTGAGCCATGGCCGCTGAGCCTGCGCATCCGGAGCCTGTGCTCCGCAACGGGAGAGGGAGAGGCCACAACAGTGAGAGGCCCGCGTACCGCCAAAAAAAAAAAAAGGACAGAAGATCTCAACAGACATTTCTCCCAAGAAGACATACAGGTGGCCAAAAAGCACATGAAAAGATGCTCAACATCACTAATTATTAGAGAAATGCATATCAAAACTACAATGAGGTATCACCTCACATTGGTCAGAATGGCCATCATCAAAAAGTCTACGAACGACAAATGCTGGAGAGGATGTGGAGAAAAGGGAACTCTCTTGCCCTGTTGGTGGGAATGTAAATTGGTACAACCACTATGGAGAACAGTATGGAGGTTCCTTAAAAAACTAAAAATATAACTACCATAGGACCCAGCAATCCCACTTCTGGGCATGTATCCAGAGAAAACCATAGTTCAAAATGATACATGAACCCTAATATTCATTGCAGCACTATTTACAATAGCAAAGACATGGAAGCAACTTAGATGTCCATCAACAGAAAAATGGATAAATAAGATGTGGTACATATATACAATGGGATATTTTCTCAGCCATAAAAAAAGGAATGAAATAATGCCATTTGCAGCAACATGGATGGACCTAGAGATTATCACACTAAGTGAAGTCAGACAGAGAAAAAGACAAATATCTTATGACATCACTTATATGTGGACTCTTTAAAAAAAATGATACAAATGAACGTATTTACAAAACAGAAACAGACTCACAGAGTTCAAAAACAAACTTACCGTTACCAAAGGGGGGGGGCCGCCGCAGGAGGGATAAATTAGAAGTTTGGGATTAACAAACACACACAAGTATATATAAAATAGATAATCAACAAAGACCTACTGTACAGCACAGGGAACTCTACTCAATATTCTGTAATAACCTATATGGGAAAAGCATCTGAAAAAGAATGGATATATGTATATGTATAAATGAGTCACTTTGCTGTATACCTGAAACTAGCAAAACATTGTAAATCGATGACAATTTAAAATTTAAAAAATTTTTGAATTTGTTTAATTAAAAAAGTTAATAAATAAAAGAATTGGCAACAAGTCCTAGAGAAAAATCAAGCATTTATACTCACTCTAAATATAAATACTTTGAGGAAGGAAAGCCAAAGACTGGAAATTCACTAAGCTTGGTCACTGTCTGCACTGGTTCTGCAGAGGGCAGCGTATACCCACCACCCAAGGGTGCTGGTGCAGGAGAAGTAGGGGTGAGGAGGAGCAGAACTAAGGAATTCTAGAATCAGTGCCAAAACTGAGTTGTTTCTAGGGTAGGAGACAAAAATAAAGCTCCTGGCTACTATAACGTGGGTCCCTTTCTCAATCCAAATAAGAGAACATCTGATTAATTTAAAATAAAGCCAAAAACAAATAGACCAATGAAACAGCATAGAATCAAAATTAAACCCCACAAATACACAGTTATACCTAATTTGTGACTAAGGTCATAAATGGTGCTGAAGCAACTGGACACCCATGTGAAAAAAATATATACGAATCCTACTTTACAACGTACACGAAAAATAAATTCCAGATGAACTGCAGGTTTAAATGAGAGGAGTAAATCAATAAACCATTTAGAGAAAAGTACAAGAGGACATCTTCCTTACCTTGGAGTAAGCAAAAATTTCTTAAACAGGACATAAAACATACCAATCATAAAAAAAAATTCTAATAAAGTAAACTATATTAAAATTAAGAATTTCTGCTCATTAGAAGATATCATTAAGCAAGTGAAAAAGCATCCCCAGAATGAAAAAAAGATTTACTATATATACACACACACACACATATGCACATGTATACACATATATATACATATACATGACCAAAGTATCATATCCAGAAAACATAAAACAACTCTCGCAAATCAATATTAAAAAGATAAACAAGGGACTTCCCCGGCGGTCCAGTGGTAAAGAATCTGCCTTCCAATGTAGAAGACGCGGATTCGATCCCTGGTGGGGGAACTAGGATCCCACATGCCGCGGAGCAACTAAGCCCGCGCGCCACAACTACTGAGCTCGCGTGGCGCAAACTACAGAGCCCATGCGCTCTCGAGCCCGTGCGCCACAACTAGAGAGAAGCCCGCGCGCCGCAACGAAAGACCCCGCGTGCGGCAACTACGACCCCGACGCAGCCAAAAAAAATAAGGAAAATAAATAAATTAAATAAATAAATTTGTTTTTAAAATAAGCAATTAAAAAAAAAAGAAAGGCTGTTACTTAGTTTTAAAAAATAAATAAATAAGTTTAAAAGTGGGAAAAAGACCTGAAGACTCTTCACAAAAGATTTCCAAATGGCCAATACACATATGAAAAGGTGCTGAAATTCATTATCATCAGGAAAATGCAAATAAAGTCTTTTGTGCAACAAATACATGACACTTACCAGAATGGCTAAAATTTTTTAAAAAAAGAAAAAAAAACCCAGAAAATACTAAGTGTCCTACAGATGGGAAGCAAATCACGCCTCTCCTACAGCGCTGGTGGGAGTGTAAATTGGTACAACCCACTTTGGCAAACTGTTTAAAAGTATCTACTAAAGATGAACAAACCCACAACCTATAACCTAGAGGTTCCATCCTTAGGTATGGACCTAACAAATGCGTCCACATGTTCACCAGAAGACATGTACAAGAATACTCGTAACCACAACCCGAAAATTACTGAAGTGCCCACCAACAGTGAAATAAACATAAATTGTGCTATAGTCACACAACTACAGCATTCGGGGTGAACTGCAACTACATACAACAGAGAGGAATTTCACAAACGCTGTTGAGTGAAGGAAATCGGACACAAAAGAGGGCATACTGTAAGGCTCCACTTACATAAAAGTTCAAAACTAAGCTAATCTACTAAAGCCAGGACAGTGCTTACTCTTGGTGGAGAGGAGAGCAACTGGACGGGGAAAAGGGATGGGCCTCTGAGATGCTAATACTAATTGTGTTTCACAGTCTGTGTTCAGAATTACACAGGTGTGTTTAAAGTGCTTCGAGCTGGACATGTATGATGATGTACTTCTCTGTTTATTTTAGCTTCAATTTAAAACTTTAAACGAATACGCCGTAGCAGAATCCACCAGTTCAGAATTTATACCTCTTTATTCCAAGATATGACTTGGCAAAGTGATTCTCAATTTTCTAGATCAAGAACTACACAAACCAGGCAATTCTCAAAAACCAAGAGACTGACTGAATTTGAGAGAAGTTAGTTAGAAGAGGGGAGGAATAAACACAAATGCACAACATGTATATATTTTACATTGCTATGAAAACATAAACAAACACAACCACAACGTGTTCTAGCGCGCCAGGAAAAGGTAAAAACATCAACGTAGACTCCTACGGCCGAGCCTGCTTCCCGACCCCTGCCAGCAGCACAGAAGAAACAGGGGGGACCAAGAAAGGATGACTCCCTTCAGAAGCTGCTTCCAGGGCACAGAGGACTTCTGCCCAGGCGCTCAATCCCACCCATCGCCGGCCTTCACACCCAAACGCAAGGTTTCGGGCTCAGCCCAAGAAGGGAGGAGGGCGACGGGTGAGAGGCGGAAAGGTGGGCGCTAACCCGGCCGAGGTGACTAGTCGGGCTGGGAGAGCGAGCCCGGCCACACCCCGGCGCCTGCGCGGGGCCACCCAGGTCCCGCCAGACACCCGCCCGCACACCTGTCTACCGTGCCAGGCCAGGGACGTGCCAGGCAACGGTGCGCGGGCCGCGGGACTGTCGTCCACCGCCTGGAGGGCCGACGCCGCTAACCCGGCCCGGGAAGAGCCCTGGGGGAGGAGGGCGCAGGCGGCCCCGAAGCACTCCCGGGGGCCGGACAGGTGACTCGACGGGACCGCGCCCAGGACTGAGAGCAGGTGGGCGCAGAGCGGGGGGCGGAGCCTGGGGGAGGGGCGCGGCGCGAGGCGGAGGGGCGAGGGCGGGGGCGGGGAAGCGGTACAGGGGAGACCGCGAGGGCCGCGAGGGGGAAGCGAAGAGGATGGGAGGGACAGGCGGGCGGCAGGCTGGGAGGGGGCGGGCGGAGGGCGCTCACCGTGGACTCTCGCACTTGGCTGTGGAAGTGCTGCTCCCGCGCCGACACCTCGTCCTGCCCTTCCATCCTCCTTCATGCCCGCCGCCACGCCGCCCGCGTCCGCGCACTCCACCGCACCATCGCCTGCCGGCCCGAGGGGCTGGACGGCCGCCCCGCCGGCCGGGACGGGAGCAGCCTGCCGCTGCACAGACCGCGACCAAGACACCGGACGCTGCCTCAACCGCCGCCTCAGAAGAAGCCGCTCGGGCTGCTGAGGGCGGGCGCCGCGCGAGCCGGGGCGGGGAGGGGGCGGGTCTTGACGTCAGAGGAAGGCGCCGCGCGTCAGAGGAGCGCGCCGCGACGCTGAGGGGCCTGAGGCTGAGGGGCGGAGCCTGCCGGGCGGGGCTTGGGGGCCACGCCCCCGGGGAGCGGAGGCCGGCGGGCGCAGGCGAAATTCCGCAGGGAGCGCGGTGAGGAGCTAGCGGTTGGGGTCGGGTCTCCGGGCGCGTACTCCCCCCGCCGGTGAGGGTGAACTAACGGAGGTGGGCGGGCCGGCGCGCCGGGTTAGCAGGCGTTTATCCTGTATGGCCGCAGCAGTCAGCGCCCTTCACCAGCACGAGCCCCGCCTGCAGAGCCCTCGGCGGCATCCAGCAGAAGGCCTCCCGCGGGAACTGTCACTCCGCCAAAGTAAGTAAAAGGTCGGAAACTGGTTGTTTCTGGACGCGCTTTGGGCGGAAACCTGGCTTCTCTGGGTCTGATAAGCGGTTGGGCCGCCGCTGGTCTTGTGCTTCCCCACCTGGAAAATGTAGATAGCCCTGAACGTGAGGCCCTTGCCAGATCCGCGGGCGGCCCAGTACTGGGGAGTTTACATGACCCTCCTGAGAGCCTCCATGGTCCGTTACTTTGGGGACGGCCAAACGTGCCACATACAGTACATAAGTCCCCTACCTACACATGAGTTACGTTGGAGAGCGTTAGCAAATCTAATTTGTTCGTTAAGTCCAAGAAGTTAGCCTAGGTAGCAACTAACACAATTGGCTCTTTACCGCTGCTGTTAGGCTTGCTTCCGGACACTGTAGTACTGTCCTCCATACAGTACTGTACAGTAGAGTACACAAAAGCACAGCCACTTGTAGAGGATGCACGCACGTGACAATGTACGCCAGTCACGTGAACTACCTTACCTGATTGGACGTTCCAACACACGTTCATATTTTTGAAAGTTGCAACTTGAAGGTTCATATGTACGGGACTTATTGTAATTCACCCCTATTCTGCATTAAGTACTTTTTTGTTGTTGTTTGCAATAAAAATGAATCTGAAGGAATATTTATCATTTTACTTTTGGATTTTGGGCATATAAGTCACTTAAATTGCTATTGGCTGTGATGTTTGGCATCTCTGAGAATTCTTAGGAAGGGAGAAAATCTACAAATTGCTTTCAGATTATTTTTATGATATATGTTACTTTAGATTTTGAAGTGTCTTTTTGTGATTTTGAATTAAAACTTTTTTCACGACTCCACCTTTTTTTTTTTATGGCCCCTGAGAAGCTTGTAGGCCTCCACATACGGTGCCTATAATGCCTTATGCCAGAAAATGGCGGTGGGGACTTGGAGAACATGAGGCTTGTTCTGAGCCAGTACTGCTGCTGCCATAGGCTGATAAGAATACGGGAATAATTTTCAACTGGTTACACTCAGTGTTCATCTCTATTTTTTTGAAGTCCCTGAACCCTAAAGAACCTGGGAAAGATAAAGAAGTATCTGTTTTTCTGAACACCCAGCTTCTGAGAGCTGGGTTAAATGCCTGTGTGAAGTGACCTGGATAATTTCTGGGGTAATCTCTCCAAATCAGAGGGTAGTGAGATCTGATTTTAAGATGTGACATTTAGAAACATGTTCCAGAAAGTCAATAAATATGGCATTTCTGATCTTTCTAACCCAACGCTCCAGCCATCTAGACCTTTTTATTTTCTTTTATGCAGCTGTCTGTAAAGGTTCACTCACCTTTGATCTTAGTTGTTTCCCTGTGTTTGGTACGTACAACACTTAGCCCAGGGTAGTAGACCTCAAAAATGCCCACAAGCTCTTCCCTGTACACTCACCCCTTTGCCTTGTGGCTTTGCCCCTCCTCCCAGCAAGGAGTGGAGCCTATTTTCCACCCTTGAATCTGGGCCTGGACGTGTGACTTGCTTTGGCCAAAGGGACATTAGAAAATACGAAGCTGTTGAGAAGTGCTTGTGTGTGAGGGCTTGCCCCTTCTCACGACCCCTGGGCACCCTCCAACTGCCATTGTGTAAAATCGTCCCACCCAAGCTGGTAAGGGGTGTCCCAGTTAATCTCTGTCACCCCAGCTGACACCCTCTTTTCTGCATCCCCCTAAAACGTGAATTCCCCCAAAACACAGTTCTTCCCCTCTGCTGAAAGCACTGTAATGCAGTATTCTCATTACCTGTAGAAAAAATCAGACTCCTGAACTGGCATTCAAGACCTTGACTTTGGGGCCCCGCCCTGCCCTTCCAGCTGTTCCCACTTCTCTCTCTAAAGAACCCTTTCCTGCAGGCTGGCTTCCTCCTCTCTCTAATCCCCATTCCATACTCTCTTTCCTCCTCTTCAGATTCCGTGCTACCACTCTTTACTGTCCACACCAAGACATTCCTTCTCCAAAAAGTCTTTCCTGGCAATTCCAGTCTCTTCATTCACTCATTCGTTCAAAACCATGAACACACCATGGAAAGAATACTGCTTCAGTCCCCGCTCTGGGGGTGCTTACAGGAGGAAAACAGAACGTACAGCCATCCACCTGACACCTGGCACACACGACCTTATGTTTTACCTCAGCGTTTCATGTGTGTGTGTCTATCCACAGTCAGAGTACAAGCTCTTTAAGGTCTGGAGTATCTCTTCCTGCATCATGTAAACCTCCATGTATTTCCCGCAATACCTATTAGAATGCTTTGCCCAAAGGACAGTTTACGAGTGTTTATTGGTCAATAGATTGGTTGCCCTGAGAAATTCCCCAAAAACTTCTTCAAACTTCAGTAAGTCTTCAGATTTCTATACCAAGGTAGATAATTGCATGGGCATTGCCCGTGTGGGCAACATTACGACTTATGTGCCCACAAATGAGAACGCTGCTTGTTACTAAGTGCTCCAGTTTCACTATCACGACGTGTCTTTGAACCCGCCAAAATTCAGGATGGTTCCCTTCATTCCACTGGGCCTTGCTTTGATTCTCTTGATTACAGTGAGATCAAAGTTTTGAGACATAAGGACATAGAGACCAATTTTTTTCTTGTCTTTATGCCCCATACAAAACGAAGCCAAGCAATGTTCAGATGTAAGCTGAATTCCTTCCAGCCTCTATTAAAGGGCTTCTTTTTTTCCTTTATCCAGATACTCACAGCAAGAGAGTTAAACAAGCAAAAGTCTAGAAACAAGCCAGCTGTCCATCTACAGTGGAAAGCATAAACAAATTGTGATGTGTTCACGTACTGGAGTTCTACCCTGGCATGAAAAATCCACGAGCCACAGCTGCAAGCAACAATATGGGTGAGTCTGTGCAACAGCACTGAGCAAAAAAAAAGTCACAGAAGGATACATACAAGCATGATTCCACTTACATAAAGTTCAAAGCCATGCAGAACTAAACAGGATATTACTTAGGGATTCAAACGTGTGGTAGAATTAAAAAGAAGAGCCGTGATAAACCTCTAAGAAGGAAGGTCAGAGGAGAGACTGGGCAGAGGCATTCAGAGGGCTGCAAGAGGAATGATAACACTCGTTTCTTACATGTGCGGGGTGGGGCCAGGGGTCACAGCGCCTTGTTGCATTGTTGTTTAGGCATCGTATATGTTGCATAAACTATGTCTATCACTATTTAAATAAAGGAATTGTTTTAAGAGGCACCACTGTCTGGTAGCCTAAACTGTGGGTTCTCTGCCTCAGCTTGACCCCTTGCTAAAGGGAGCATCTTAGAGTGGAGTCAACACCAAGCAAGGATTCTGGAAACCAGGTTCCAGCTCTGCCAGGTGTGGCCTTTTGGGCCTCGCTTCAGTTACTGATGCCTAAGGTCCTTTCAAAACTCTGTTTATGGTTTTCAAAGTTAATTTGGAAACTTTCCACACAACCCTGTGTTTCGGCTGGAGTTTTCATGGGTCAGAGGAAGAAGCGAACGGGCGTTGGTTGCTTAGCTCCAAACCCGAGTGTCATCCTGAATTGCACGCCGCCCCTCACGCCCCAAAGCACACCCATCACCAAGAATTGTCGCCTCTCCCACCAAAGCACATCTCAGGTCAGCCACTTCTCTCAGCCCTACTGCTACCTCCTGGCCAGAACCACCCTCAAGTGGCCTGAGCCATCTCCCCACATCCCCTCTTCCCAGCCCCTCGTCTGCCCCCCACCAGTCCAGCCCAAGGGATAAGCACGGAAGTCAGACTTCTCCCTCCCTCCCCCCGCCCAGCTTCCCATCTCTCGTAGACTCAAACCCTAACCTGCCATGGAAACCTGCAGGGACCCCGGACCCTGCCCTGCCCACCTCCTCAGCCTCCTACCACGGCCCCACTGCCTGTGCCCTTTTGTCCGCTCAGCCCAGAATGCGCCTCCCCTGGGTCACAACTGCCCCCTTGTCACTTCCACCGCAGCATGAATGTTATCAACGCGGAGAGGCATTGGAGACCAACCCAGGTGCTTGCTCAGTTCACCTTGTTTCATTTTCCTCAAAACAGGACCACTGAAATTATTTCTGTATGGGTTTGTTTTCTGTCCAGTCTAATTTGTCTGGTTCACTATTTTCAACACCAAGCACAGTGCCTGGCAAGTATTAGGAGCTCAGTAAATCTTTCTTAGATAAAGAACTTAATGTGTGAATGGGGGGGGGGGGTGGGAACTAGCTTTTGTAGAATAACCAGTACATTCCAGGGGTCTCATGCATTATGTAATTTAACCATCACAATAACTCTGTGAAGTGGGTATTGTCGGCTCCATTGTACCATTGATGACACTGAGGAGAGGGTAAGTGACCTCACCTGGTTCACATAGTCCACATTCAAACCCAGATCCACCTGACTTACTAACTCCCGTCCTTTCCACAGAACTATTGCCCCTCGCCACGCAATAAAACCACAACCTGGCTTCATCGTGGGTGACACGGAGGAAAACTCCCGGTCCCTCTGTTGGACGTTCTGCCCTAACCACTCACCTCCCCTTCCCCCGAAATTATTCTGCCCTCATTTGTGTGCCTGAGTATGTGCTCAAGCATACCAGTAAGTACAGGCTCCCTCTGCCCCTGGATCTGCAGGAGTGGTGTAGTAGTCAGTGCTCTCCAGAGGAAGAGAGCAATAGGGGATACAGAGAGATAGACACGAAAGATAGATATACAGATAGATAGATAGACAGACAGGCAGACACAATATGGTTTCTAATTCCATTCTCTAATGAAGAGCCAAGGTTCCTTGGGAGGTGGCTGCTTCTAGGGCTGGGGCAAGAAATATACAAGGTGAGCCTGGAGCATCTCGTAGTGCCAGAAAATAGGAAAGTGATCAAGGGAATTCCCTGGCGGTCCAGTGGTTAGGACTCAGTGCTCTCACTGCCAGGGCCCAGGGTTTGATCCCTGGTCAGGGAACTAACATCCCACAAGTCTCACGGTGCTGCAAAAAAAGAAAAAGGTGATCAAAAACCAAAACGATGAAGGTATGGGGTATGACAGAGGGACACAGGCGCCAACCTGAAAGAGTTCCCAATGGCCAAAGCAAAAATAATTCGAACATCAAAATAAATAGCAAAGTATTGGGTTAGAATTAAAGTATAAAGTAAATATTCATGAGTCAATACTGATATAAACAAATATTAATTTAGGTAAATTCTCCCCCACAAAAAAGTGGAGCTTACCTCCGCGCCCCTGAGTGTCGCTAGACTTAGTGACCTGCACCCAAAGAACAGACGAGAGAAGGAAAAGTAAAGTAACTGCGGTGGAGAAACCTGGGGGTCAGTGTGAGCGCCATCAGAGGCGAGTCACGTTGGCAGCGTGCACCTTTGATGTGGGCTGATGAGAACGGCCCTTCACCCATGAGGCCTTTTTCCCAAAACGCACACCCTCAGTCCAACCATGAGGAAAATGTCAGACAAACTCACATTGAACAGCGTTCTACAAAATACCAGACCAGTACTTGTCAAGGTCACCAAAAACAAGGGATGTTAGGAAAATCATCTCGGGCCGTAGAGGAGGCTAAGGATAATAATGTATCAACATTGGTTCATTGGTTGTGATAAATGTGCCGTAAGTAAGAGGAAGACAGCGAGGGGGCCTGGGTACGGGGAACACAGGAACTCTTATTCTCTTTGCAACTTTTCTGTAAATCAAAAATTTAAAGTTTAGTCTTTTTTTTAATAAATTTATTTATTTATTTTTGGCTGAGTTGGGTCTTTGTTGCTGTGCGTGGGCTTTCTCTAGTTGCGGTGAGCAGGGGCTACTCTTCGTTGCAGTGCACGGGCTTCTTATTGCAGAGGCTTCTCTTGTTGCAGCTCACGGGCTCTAGGCGTGCGGGCTTCAGTAGTTGCGGCACACGAGCTCAGAAGTTGTGGCACACGGGCTTAGTTGCTCCGTGGCATGTGGGATCTTCCCGGACCGGGGCACGAACCCGTGTCCCCTGCATTGGCAGGCGGATTCTTAACCACTGCGCCACCAGGGAAGCCCCTAAAGTTTATTCTTTAAAAAGGAAGAGAAAGAATACCAGATACTCTGCAAAATCTCCAGGAGGACCAGAGAACCAAACTTTAAGGAAAGATGCCCCAGTCAAGAGCTGGTCCCTTGAAGACACCAGTGCGCCATTTCTGAGTGTAGACACACAGCCCACCCACGGCTTATCTGACGCTGGTCACTTCTAAGACTTCTCCTGTCTGGACCCTGGATGTGGCCCATTGGCAGAGCCCGGGTCATGAGCACACACCTGAGCTGCAAAGGAAGTGAGTGCTATTTTCCACTTCTTTCATGGCGTAGACTCCCTGCTTCATAGAATGGGGGATTCCCTTGACGTAGGAAGGGGCTTCGAGTATTGTTCAATCAAAAGGAATTATATGGTCCAAATACAAAGTTCTCTAATGACCCAGCATAATCCAAGTATAAAATCTACACTCTAAAGAAACAAATGGGCTTTAGAATTTTGGTAAGTGATGCCCACCCAGTGATGTGCCGGAGACCCCTGGCACTGGCTTGTGAACGCAAGTTGTTAATTTTCAGGAATTTTGCAAAGCCAGTCGTTAAACACAACACTGTTTGAAACTAAATTACATAAACTTACACTTAATTAAACTATATTTTTTAAAGGTAAAAAGTACTGAAAATCCATCGTGTCCTAATTATTTTATTATACTTTCCTTGAGTCTGCTTACGTGTCCTTTACAACGACGTGCTGCTCCTTGCTCAGTGACCTCACATTGGTAGCCGAGGTTGGCCGTGCTGGGAGCATTTCGACCGTGGAAATCAGCAAATGCTGCAAGTCAGGGCCCTTTCCCTCCCCCTTGTAGAGCTGGTTATTAGATACAGCATACCAGCGGAGCCAGCAAAGATTTTAGAAAGAGCCTAAAATGAAGATTTTCCTTATTATGGGCTGAAGTCAAACAACAGATGATCAGAGTTGGCATCGTTTCATGGAAACTGAGCGAGACTCTTGCCTGCTGGAGGTCATCCCAAGTGTCTGTAGAGCTGGACCCAGGGGGCTCCTGAAGGGGAAACAGGATTTTTCTCAAGAAAGCAATTCTAAATCTGTGAAAGTAAATCAAAGTTTAGAAACGTCCATTACTCCGCGCTGATGAAACACTGGCAGTTCGTATATTTGTTGGTGTTTTAAAGGGGCAGAATAAAGCCATTATTCCCTAGTGCAGGAGGGGTAGCATGCATGGGTCCAGGTTCAGGGAGGGGATAGAGGTGCTGGTCTGTGTCTGTTCATTTCCTGGGGCCACCGTAACAGAGTACCCCAGACTGGACAGCTTAAGCAACAGAAATTTATCTTCTCACAATTCTGGAGGCTGGAAGTCTGAGATCAAAGTGTGGACAGGGTCATTGCTCCTGAGGCCTGTCTCCTTGACACGTAGATGGCTGTCTTCTCCCCGTGTCCTCATACGGCCGTCCCTCTATGTGTGTCTGTGTCCCGATCTCCTCTTCTTATAAGGACACTGGTCACATTGGATCAAGGCCCATCCATACGACCTCATTTAACTTAATCACCTCTTTGAAAACCCATCTCCAAATGCAGTCACATTCTGAAATACTGGCGATTAGGAGTTCAACATGTGAAGTTAGGGGGACACAGCTCTGTACAGGGAGCACGTGAAAGTCTATTCCAATTGCCACTCTTCTCTCAGGGAAATAAACGGCAAGGTCAGCCACCAGAGGGAAGAGTGCGGAGTAGTGTTTGAGGTACTGGGAGAGAAAAGGTGGGGTCGTACAGGAGTGGCTGGGGGAAACACATGTGACCTCTAAGCAGCACTAGGCTCCAGTCAAAGCCCAGGCACCAGGCCTCTGCTTCTGACCACCCACGCTGCCCCGTGATCCCTGGCCCAGCTCAGCAGCGCAGTGCCTTGGATGCTTGGCCTGACCTCTTGTGAACATCGTCAGATGAACTGAGAGTTTGGTAATTAGATGGGAGAGTGGTTAGGAATGTGGTCTCCAATCTCAGAGTCCTGGGTTAGAATGTCAGCTCCACCACGTCTAGGTTTCAGGACCATGGACAGGTCACTTACCTGCTGTGCCTTTTCTCTCATCTGTAAATGGAAATAAAGATGCCTGCCTGATACGGTTATTCTAATTAAATGACACATCCGTAAAGTGCAAGGACACAGTAAAAGTTAGCTATCATCCTCACACCAGTATTTGAAAAGCCAGAATCTAAGCATGGCTTGTGTGACATTTACACATTGGGTTATATATCGATGTTTATGAAATACAAGTTTCTAAGAAATGCATAGCAAACTTGTAAGTTTTACACAGGAGATTAAAGACTGAAAGGATGCTTTAAATGCATGAAAGAGCTTTAATTTGCCCAGAAATTGTGTGGCTGTAGTGTCCATAGGAGTTGAGAGTTGAGGACGAATCAGAGGAAACGAAGGGATGTGGACCTGTAATTAGCTGGGGGGAAATTACAGGGAAACATGGGAATTTAAATCCGCAGCTAAAAACAGCAGCATCCTCCTCCACTTCCTCTTCAGCCTTTGGTGTCAGTTTCTCATTTTAACAAGATTTCATCTTAGGGTAATCGTGTGAATTTCACCATCCCCGGCTAACTCTCCTTGAAGTATAAATAAAGAGATGATCAAGCGGCTGCTAGTAGGAGAAAGGAGAGAAGAGGCATGAATAATTCCTGTGTATTCAGGATTTGGCCTTCTTCACCCAGTGTGCTGTTGGCTTAGTTTAGTGTGTACCCTCGGGCCCCCTACCCTGTACACAATAACCATCTGACAGCCACAGGAAAGCAGGACCCCAGGAATTCCAAGATAAGAGACTTGCACAGACATCTTTAAAGTTCCTTCCCCCGCCCAGGCAGTGTAGACACAGAAACACCTTATCTCTGACTGAGAGGAAGCCTCGTTTCCCACCCAGGACCCCGGCTGAATGGCAGGAAGTGAAGCAGGAAGAACACGTGGGCGCACGTGGCAGGCGATCCAGGAGGGAGACGGGCGCACAGAGGCCCAAGGAGAGGACAGGATGCGACCTCTGGCGCACCGCAGACTCCGCCTTGTTATGAAAGCCTAATGGCGTGAGCAACTCCAGCCCCGTAAACGTCTGCCGACCAAGGACAGGAGCAGGCCCCCGCGTGAGGTTCTGGCTGTGCAGGTCGTGCTCCGGCCTTGGCACAGGTCATGGCAAGGAAGCTGCCTGGTTGGGGGATGTTCCGACTGGACAACCAGTTCATAAACTGCCCGAGGAGGGGGCACTGAGAGCTTTGGGAAATGGATGCTGAACTTTCAGCACCTTCTACGCTAGCTTTTAAATTGCACTTTCTAAAGAGGAAAAAGATGGAAACATGAGGAAGCCATACTTGGGAAGGTAGTCCTTCTCCGCTGGCCCTCAGGCCCGTTCTGTGGGTGCACCCGGTGGGGTAAAGGTTTCTAGCCATTCCTCCAGATTTTTCTGCTCATAAATGTGTCTTTTAATTACACAGTTGAGATCTATTTTGCTACTTGATGTTTTTATTTAACAGTGTATCTTGGCTATCTTACATGTACAGATCTATTCCATTCTTCTCACCACTTAGTCATCCATTGATTAACTAGTCCTTATTGCATGTATTTAACCAATTGCATGTGGATAGACATTCAGATTGTTTACAGGTTTTTTTGTTTTGTATTCCTATGTAAATGATGTCGTGCATAGATCCTTGTACATATGTATTAGCACACGTGTACAGATCTTGGAGGCGATCACCCACCTCCCACTTGGGAGTTTCCAGAAGGTCAAAGCAGCCCAGATGCTTTTGGAAAAGGCTACTTCATGCCCAGGCCCCCTCCCAGCAGAGGGTTCTAAGGGGGACCGGGCGGGGACAGAGCCAGAGCTACCTGGAAGGGGGGTGGGTTGCATCCTGAGTCCCCACTTGCCACCAAGCCTGGGTGGGGAGACAGTGCCTGTAGCACATCAGGGAATTCACCAGGAGAACGCAGACCTCATCCAGGCCCCCCCAGGGGCCGCTGGCTCCGAGCCCTGGAACAGGCCCCCTGAGGACAAGTGACAACAGCAGCCTGGGAGCTAGACTCTCCCCTCACCGCTGAGATTTAACCCCTGAGAGCCCAGACCCAGAAGTGAGCAGGTGCAGGTGCAAAGGGCTGGGTTCAGGGGTGAGTCCATTGAGAGTGTCCTCTTGTCCCCACTTTATGCTTTCCTGGTTACTCTCAAATGTTTGTTTTTCCAGATCAACTTTGATATCATTTGTTATTACCTCCGAACCCCCCAAATACTCTTGGTCTTCAGTTGGAATTGAGTTATGGGAGAACGGACATTTTTTACAACATTTGAGTCTTCCTGTCCAAAACAAGGAATATCTTCGTCTGTATCTAAGTGAACTGACATCTTTCTATCAGCTCTTGGCTCTGGGGTGGCAAGCCACACACAGGGGCCAGCAATATGTGAAGTTTCTCTAAGACCCCTCCGTCTCTCCAGGCTTGTCTGCCCCAGGGCAGATCACGCCCGAGGAGGCAACCTTTCTACACAGTTAGCCCAGGTTCACTGTCACGGTAGATGTCTCCTCGAAGAGCCAGCTCCAAGCGGTTGGCTGTAACCTCACCGGCACCAGGCGGTCCCTCTACCAACCGTTACTTAAGGAGCTGGAAGGGCTGATCTGTGTAGCTTGTAAAGCTTGGCAGAAATATCTTGGTCACCTTTATGGGCTCCCAGGCAGCGGCATTGCTAAACATCCTGCTACTAATGTTCCTCTTTTACAGCACTTTCAAACCAATTTTCAAGTGAGTGTCATAAAATCACTCTATCCAGGAAGTCAGCCCCATAATCTCCAGGACATAAACTTTAAAAGCAAGGTGTAAAATGCCAATGGGACGCCCCGACATGCCTCCACTCTGTGCTCAGGTGTGAGTTTATTAGCAAAGCATTAGGCCGTAAAGGTCCACTTGAGAGAGCAGACTGAAAGCGCACCGGTTGTAGGTGGGGCCTGTCAGGTGGTGAGAAACTGATCTGGGAGGACAGGAAAATTACTCCAATGTCAGCAGCACTTGCTAATTTCCAAAGTGTTTACCTTCTGGGGGGGTTTCTATGACTGTAAAACATTGACGCACAGACACACACACACAGACACACACACACACACAACAGCCTGAAAGGGACCTCCCCGGCGGTCCAGTGGTTAAGACTCCACACTTCCAATGCAGGGGACAAGGGTTCCATCCCTGGCCAGGGAACTAAGATCCCGCATGCCGTGGCCAAAAAACTAAAAAAATAAAAAATTTTTTTAAAGATTAAAAAAAATTAAAAAACAGCCTGAGACCCTCGTGTTGCATCGTGTTTTATTGTGTCGTGCGTTGCAGTAGAATTTCTCACTGTCATTGTTGTCTTTTTGTGTATTTGTCTCCCTTAGTGTCAGTTCTCTAAGGGCAGGGCCCACGCCTGCAATTTCCCTCTCCCGCACCTGACACTGTTCTCACAGAGCTTCTTTGGAAAGGCTTGCTGTCGACGATGACCCGGAGGTCACAGCCGGGAACAGGCTCGCAGAGGCGCCTGTTTGTCTCTGCGTCAAGAAAAGCGTTGCTTCGGAAAACACTTCATTAACCTGATGTTTGTCTGATGGGAGCCATGTGTGCCTGGGCTTGAGTGTCACAGAACGTTAGCAGCAGTTGGGGTCCCTCTCCCCGACCAAGGCTGGTGCCTTGGCTGGAGGCTTGAGCCCCACCCCGCCCCACCCCCCTCGCTGTTTGTCCTGCTCGGGAAGGGGAGTTCTGAGGAGGAGGCCGGGCAGGGCTAGGGGGCAGCAGTGGCACGTGAAACACACCTGAAAGCGCGCCAGTGGCTGCACACTCTCCCAGGTCCCCACGGGGCTCCTCTGATTGGTTCTTCCTGCCGCTGGGCCCTCAGAGCCACCAGTCTCTCTCCATGCCAGGGTCCCAGGTGTTGAGCATAGGAGCCCATCACAAATCACAGGACTGGCATATTTTGCACCAAAGGTGATGCTATTTATCCTACTTATCTTTACACTGAATTTTTCCTTTACCATGGACTTAGCCCGGACCTTAGGGCAATATCTTTTAGTGGAATCAACTGACAATGTTACAGAAGAAGAAACAGGCTGAGAGAGGAGAATGCTCCACGGTCTGGCTCCTGGTTCCTCCTTTACACCTCATAGATTCCCCCAATGTGAGAAAAGCATAATAAACTACGGTTGTTCACTGCAGAATGGGCCTTAAAATGAGAATCTATCCTAATTTATTAGTACTTCCCAAACTGGACCCAAAAATTTTATCACTAATAATGTTTTACTTTTATGGGTATTTTGTAGCTCACAAAGCACATGTTATCCATTATTTAAATTCACAATAACCCAACAAGATAAACTAGGGTTGTCATCCCTTTTTAACAGATGAGGAAACTGAAATATAATGAGGTAAAATAACATACCCAGGCTTGCAGTTAGTAAACCACAGAGGCAATTCCAACCTTCAGATCTCTGTTCCAAGTCCAAAGCTCTCTCTCTCGCTCTACGGAGCCATCCCAGGAGAAGGGATGAGTTATAGATAGGGACAGAGATACAGCTACAGTGTGGACAGATGCAGATGTAGAACAATCGTAGCTACAGATATGGGTAGAGATGTAGTTACAGTTTTGCTATGGATGTGAATATAGATGTGGTGGTGGTTATGGATGTAGAGGTAGATATATAGTTATAGAGAGACATAGAGATGGAGATGGAGAAGGACATGCAGGTGGGGATGGAGATGCAGATGGAAATGGAAATGGAGAAGGAGATGCAGATGGGGATGGAGATGGAAATGAGAAGGAGATGCAGATGGAGATGGGGATGGAGAAGGAGATGGGGATGGAGATGCGGATGGGGACAGAGATGGAGAAGGAGATGCAGATGGGGTTGGAGTTGGGGATGGAGATGGAGATAGAGATGGAGAAGGAGAAGGAGATGCAGGTGGGGATAGAGATGGAGATAGAGATATGAAATGCCCCTTGAGCTAGCCGAATTAAAATTCTAATATGCAGCTAGAAAACCCTGGGTCTAGATACTCTAGCTCCCGGCCATTCCCTTCTGTTCACAGAAGATCTTGTTTAAGGGAGATGATGCCGTAGAAATGATGTCTGCCAGGCTGAAGAGTTCTGGGACTGCTGGTTCCGTGTACTGAAAGGGATGATAAAATTTCCCTTTCTCTTGTTCATCAGAATTAGCCTTTAGGACTTCCCTGGTGGTGCAGTGGTTAAGAATCCACCTGCCAATGCAGGGTACACAGGTTCGATCCCTGGTCTGGGAAGATCCCACATGCTGCGGAGCAACTAAGCCCAGGCGCCACAACTACTGAGCCCACGGGCTTCAACTACTGAAGCCTGCGCGCCTAGAGCCCATGCTCTGCAACAAGAGAAGCCACCGCAATGAGAAGCCCGCGTACTACAACAAAGAGTAGCTCCCACTCACCACAACTAGAGAAAGCCCATGCGCAGCAATGAAGACCCAACGCAGCCTAAATAAATAAATAAATAAAAATCAGCCTTTAATATATTTAGAAATTTTGGAGCTCCCTGGGACATTCTGGGATGTTAGTTTATATATAGTCCTACTTTGTCTTTATATATTTGAAAAATAAAAGGTGAAACTCAAAGGAAAAAATGAATAGTAAAAATATTTGTTGTAATTTTTACTATTATAAAATTAAATTATATTTTAAGAGTTCCAATTCATTTCTAACTGTGGTAGATTTTAAGGTAATTATGTGTCTCTTCGGTAATATATTTGCTATCAACTTATTGCATAAAAGGATTACTTGCGAATTCAAGATTATTTTTAGATTTATAGCCCTTTCAAGTGAAAAGGGGGTTTTTCAGGAGTACTTCTGATTTCCAGTTTCTGGTGAATTTTCCATTTGCCATCAATAATGCTCCCTGCAGAAATCCCCCTTCATGTAAATCGAGCCTGACACTCCTATAATGCACAGTGCAGAAGAGCGCTCCCAGGGCAGGGAATAACGTGCGTGAATTATGTCAGGCCACCATGCAGAAACCGTTCATCCCACAATTTATGAACGCAGATGCTCCCAAAACACGTTTTGGTATTCTAAAGAGATGTACGTGTTTTTATATTCATTGGCTATCTTGATAAATGTTTATTGTGGGCACAGCAAAAACTGCTGATTTGAAAAGATATTTTTGTAAACCTTTTTCGGCCTACCTCTAATGTTTATTACTCACATGATCAAAATTGTATGGCTCTATTACCCAGTCTAATGTTGTTTTCGTTGTTTTGATTTTTCCAAAGTAAAGTCTTCGTGAAAGGCATCAGTTGGAACCTCAGAGTTTGGATTTCTCTGCAGGTGTGCTGGGGGCCTCAGCGTCCGTGTGCCTCAGCTGCCTGGGCTCAGTCTGTCCAGGAGGGATTTGGAAAGGACCCACGTAAGTAGCAGAGATACAGTTAAAGATGCTATAGTATATCATGCTATGTTGTGTTACTTTACATTACCTTATATTACACTGTGTTATATTACAGTTGTGCTGTGCTGTGTTGCATTATGTTGCTCATACTATATATCATATCATATTATTACATTATATTGTTTTAGACTATAGGGCTATGGTTGCAATGCAGAAAAATAATTTTGTCTGAGTTGAGGATGGAGTTAGCGTTTGGGCTGAATGATACACGGTCACACTGTCCGCATTCCCTGGATAGTTGCTCTTCTCTTCACTTTCTGTCCTATGACTTGATCATTAAAGTCTGGGTTTTGATTTGTTTGTTTGGTGGTTTTGAAAATGAAAGGCTGAGAACTCACGCTTACCCAGCCTCCTGTCTTCATGTGGTGGGGGGGGCTGTGTGTGTGTGTTTGTGTGTGTGTGTTCCTGAAGATCTCAGGGGCTGGGATTCTATAATGTATCTCAGGGACCAGTTCTCCTATCTACGCCCCTGAGTCATCAGCCTTCATTCACACAAATGTAGAAGCTGGTGGACGCTCTGACTTCCCCTCCAAGGCTGTCCGCTCAGCGCTTCTCACAACGATGTCTGTCTTGGCTTAGCTCCTGGCCAGTGTCTGGGAGTGGAATTTAGTCTGTTATTTGAATAACAATTACAAGAAAAAGCATGCAAATAGACGTGTAACATTAACTGAGGGATTATTTTTGAAAGACACTTTTAGTCACCTTCTTATAGTTAGGTCATTGAAAAGAAACCATTATTCTTTTTGTGAAAGATTGCTCCAGAAGCATTAGAAATCCAAGTAGGAATAAATCGATTAATTTTCAAAACTTGCAGGGATAAACTTTATTCTGAAATCATGGACGTTCTCTTCTAATTAAATTCAAATATGGTTAACTCCTTTCAGACATATTACAATAATAAATAGTAGACTGGGGCGGTGGTGGTGAATATCCTTGATCCCTGTAAATAATAAGATTGGTTGGCTAATAGAGCATAATGCCTAACACTGTAAAAATCCCAACCTTCTACATCTGTCTCATTAGCAAAAATAAATAGGTTTGTGTTAGGCCGACAGACTAACGCAGGAACCCAGTATTGTTCCAGGACCTGCCAAACGAGGGGAGGACTCTTGCTGGCAGTGGGTATCAACATGGTTTTCCTCTTCCTACAAAGAGAGTGGGATGTGATTAGATTAGCAGCTCTCACAGCTACACTGCTGGTCGGTAACAGCCTAGGGGCGGAGACAGGTAACAGCCGAGGGGCGGAGACAGGAACTGGTTCTCTCTAGGGGGCCCCAGGGACATGGCAAAGAGCTTCTTTCTGCTTTGCAGAGATGGGTGATGAGGGTCCAGTGAGATGATGCCAGTGGTCAGTGTGAGCGTAGCGGGCAGTGTGAACATGGCAACAGCCCAGCCAGACCCCCCTTCAGTGCTTCCCCAGACATACGTACCATGCCCTTCCCTCAGGGTGTTTACAGAGTCACACTGACATTCTTCCATCCATGAATGCTTGCCAAGGAGGAGAATCAAGCTTGCACTGTGGGCCACGTTTGCACGTGCCTGATCTATACTAGGAAATTGTTGTCCATCCTTTGTGTTCTAAGCAGGGTGACCTGATATCTTGTTTGGGGGTGAAGAAGACTTCTACAATCACCCTCTTCTCTTTCTTTTTAGTTTCATCCATTCAGTTCACCAGTATTGACTTTCTCTGTGCTCAGCACTATTCTAGGCACTGAGAATATTTGCATAAATAAAGTTGATAAGTACATACTCACATAAATACAGAACAGTACTTACAGCCCTCAGCTGTCCTACGCTTATAATTTAGGAGAGAGACAAATGTAATTGATAATTATAATTAATAACTTAATCAATTAAGTAACAGGTAATGATTGATAAATCCTGTATTGAGAATTAAAATATGATCTTTTAGATAAAGAGCAGATTAGGTCTAGAAAGACCCAAAGGAGAACTCTGAAAGGTGGGAAGAGAAAAGTGGATCGGTTAGGGGCCCAGGCTGGAGGGGTACCAGGGCAGGGGGCATCACACAACCCCCGACCAGCATCACAGGGGAACAGGCCGGGCATCTCCTGACCCACAGCCCTGAAAAGAAGGCGGGGCAGGTAGGCTCATCCCTCCTCCAGGTCCAGTAGGAGTTCTGCCCACTGACAAGACCAGGTGACCCAGCAGCATCAGCAGAGGACTGACCAAAAGTGGCCCTCCCTCACCTAGAAAAACTGGACGACCAGGGGCTCCAGGGGAGGAACCCACCATCTGGCCCAGGAAACACTCCAGGCTCTGGGGCTGGGAACTCTCCCTGCTGGAAGGCATCAGGTGGTCTGGCCTGGGGAAGATGCCCCCACCCACTTAGGTGGCACCAGCAGGGACCAGGGGGAGCCCCACCAGCACCAGATAACAAGCAGACTGAATACTCCAAGCACTAAAACTGCCATTAGAACCACAGCCCAAGGAAGCAGGCCAAGAACTGTATGCTAAACTTAAATGGGGTGACCACCTGCTGAAATAAAAGATCCAAATTGCACTGAGTCTCCTGATATAATAGCTGCAACGTCCAGGATACAATCGAAAATTGCATGTCATTCCAAGAACTAGGAGTATCACAACCAGAGTGGGAAAAGACGATCAACCAATATCAACACCAAGACCAGATCAGATGTTGGAATCATCAAACAGGGTTTTAAAGTAGCTGTGAACAAAAATGCATCAGTGAGTAATTACAAATTCTCTGAAAACAAAAAAGTAGAAACCTCAGCAGAGAAATAGACATTATTAAAAAAAATTATAGAACTGAAAATTACAACAACCAAAATAGAAAACTCACTGGACATACTCAGGAGTGGAGCGGGGATGGCAAGGGCTAGGATCAGTGACCTTGAGGACAGATCAGCAGAATCTACACAATCTCAATAACAGAGAGAATAGACTGAAAAAAAAAATGCACAGAGCTTCAGGGACCTGTGGGACAATAACAAGAGATCCCACACTCACAACATCAGAGTCCCAGAAGAAGAGAAAAATACTAGACCTGAAAGACGATTCCACAAAATAATAGCTGAAAAATTGTGAAATTTGGTAAAAGGCATAAACCTACGGATTCAAGAAACTGAGCTTATCCTAACCAGGATAAACCCAAAGAAATCCATCCAAGACACATCATAATTAAACTTCGGGAAACCAAAGACAAAGAAAAAAAAATCGTGAAAGACAAATTTCTGATAGATGAACACCAATTCGAATGACAACAGATTTGTCATTGGAAACCCCAGAGGCCAGAGGAAAAGGCATGACATTTGTCCAGTGCTGAAAAAATGACTTGTGAGCCACAAATTCTATAGCCTCAGTGAAAGTATCCTTCAGGAATAAAGGGAAAGTAAAGACATTCTCAGAAATAAAAAAACTAAAAGAATTTGTCACTAACAGACCTACCCTTCAAGCATGGCTAAAGGAAGTTCTTCAAACATTAAGGTAATGACAAAAGAAGGAATCTTGAAGCATCAGGAAGGAAGAAGGAAGGACAGAAAGAGCAGAAATAGGGGTCAACGCAACAGGCTTCCTTTTCCTCATGAGTTTTCAGAGTCATGTTTGATGATTGCAACAAAAATTGTGACACTGTTCAATACCCAGGACCAGGGTGTTTAAAAGTGGAACCTAAATGGAAGTACAGTTTCCACACTTCACCTCCGGTGGGAAGATGGGCCACGACATCACAGCCACTCCCTGAGTGCTCATCGGAAGAAGCTGAGCTGGAGCAATCACATGGCAAAAGCTGTTACCAAATTTGGGGAAAACATGTTGAAATTTGCATTATTCCCACTATATCACTAAGACTCGATGCTCAGTTGAACCATACTTAAAATGTGAGTATTCAAAGGTGAGTGCAGAAAAATCCCTCTTGCTTATCCTTCCTCTGGTTCAACATTAGTCAAACCTGCTGATGCACGAATTTCCTCATCTGATTACAGAGACAGAGCCTTGGATCACGACGGCTGCCCGTGTTTGCTGTCGCGATTTTAAGACTATTACATAAAAAGCCATCGTTCTCTAGCACACACACCCAGAAGGTCTTATTTGGCATTGAAAGTGGTCTGTGATTTTCTGCTTTACGTGGAGCATCGCCTCCATTATTCACTTTATTCCAATAACGGTAGCATTGCTGCCATCTGAAAAGAGAATGCACCCTGCTAAACTGGCAACCAAGAAGCAGAGACATAGCAACAAACGAGAGAACGGAAAAGGAGATGAGGGATGCTAACAGAAAACAGGGACCAGAAGGGGAGCCCTGAAGATGAGGGTCCTGTGGCTCCTGAGACCCTGGGGAGGAGCAGGGGCAGGGAGGTGGCAAGCCCCTGCCCTCCCCTGGGAGCTGGGGACTGGGGTGCTCTCTCTGCATGTGACCTCCCTACTCACCTCCTCAGATTACGGATTGGCCATTGAGGGGTGTTCTTCCTTGAAGAGGCAACGTAGGAGGGGATCCTGGTGAGGCTGGCGTGGTCTCAACCCCTCCATTTCTGGTCACCCCACTTCTGCCAAAGTCCGGGCTTCCCTGTATCCCCTGACGTGACAGTTTAGGGGGTCCCTGCAGCGTGAGCTATTTCCCCCCTGTAGGACCCACATGCCCCCGACCCCCACCCCCAGGCCTTTACCGGGGTCTCTCTGGGCCACCTGTTTCTACATCCTGCCTCTCCCTCAGCAATCTTGGCCTCTGCTGAGTCACAGAGAGTCACTGCCACCCGCGGTCCTGGTGTCCCTGTGTGGAGGAGAGAAACTTGACCCAGAGAAGGACGGACGCCTTGAGTCATTCTCGAAAGTTTCACCGTCCTGGGTGGTCGCATCCAATGGCTCTCGTCGGCTCACGTCCACACTCTGGCTGCCACAGGCAGGAAGAGGGAGCGCCGGCCCCTCTCACCTCCCGAGCGGGAGATAGGCCTGGCCTTGCCCCCTTCTTGGGATCAGGCAGCCGCAGGAACAGTGCAGCACTACAGATGCCCTCTGACAGCCGCCTGGGTCCCTCTCACCCACGTGCTCTAGGACTTCTGCTGCAGTTGAGTTTCTGTGCCGGTGAAGCTCTCAGGGCAAGAGCCTAAACTGTGAGCAATTTACCGTGTTAACGAAGGTGGC
Source organism: Grampus griseus (assembly GCF_964374135.1). NCBI lineage: Eukaryota > Metazoa > Chordata > Mammalia > Artiodactyla > Delphinidae > Grampus > Grampus griseus. Next base: position 1,625,693 of record NC_139003.1, on the reverse strand, counting down.
CCTGGGAGGCCTTGCCCAGGAAGAGATGGTCCTGTAGGAGTGGGCCCTTCATGTGGGGAGGCTACCAGGGAATGAGCTTAAGGAATTGGAGGAAGACACTGTTGGGTTTCATGTGCCTCCCTGGATGGTCCTGGAGATGTTGAAAACCAGCCGGGCTCTCAGGGAGCCTGGGCCCCCGGCTGCCTCCCTGGACCGTCCTGGGTGAAATCTGCAAGCGACAGATAAAGTTCTAGGGCCCACCGTGCATCCAACCCTCTACCAGTAGCGGTTTGTTTTTTTGGTTTTTGCTTTAAAGCACATTGTCATGCTATATGTGACTCTTTTTGTCTCTACTTGCACCTAGAGGTAACGCCACAAATAAAACACTAAAATGGGAGCTTTTCGGGAAAAAAACAATAGAATCCAGAATGTTCTGAGCCACTTAAACTCTTCTGGAAAAGTGGAAAAAACAGTATGGAAGTGTCAGTACTTCTATTGTATTTAGACAGTGTCTTTAAATGTCTACTTTGTATGTGATTGTGAGATGTATATGAACGGAGGCATTACTATCATTCTATCATAATTTACTGCTTGACCAAAATAAACTAATAAGATTAATAAATACATCTGCTCATCCCCAACTGACTAATATGACCCTGAATCGAAATAAAATATTGGATGAGCTGGCGATGCCAAGTTTAAACTGGATTAGCGACAGAATCTCAGTGTGCTGTTTCGATATAATTAACGCGATGATTTAATATGTTTTTAGCTCAGAATCATCGTAAGAGGTTTTTTGTAGCAACATAGAAATGAACACACACTCATCCAATCTGCAGAGGAATAAAAGGTTATAATATTTTTGAGTTCTCCTGGCAGAGGATCCATTCTCATCAATCTCGTGCTCGGCAGGAGAGCCTAGGGATGTTTTTCTTCCCATCACTCACAGCCGTTATTTAATGGGGGGTAACAGCCACAGTCTTCATTAATATATTAACCTATGGCTCCAAAAGGCCTCGCAGTAAACCAGCTAAAGACTCCTCCTGGCAGGGTCATGTCACAGGGCTTGCAGACGTTAACCATTGGAAACACTGACCTCAGGGATAAGCCCAAAGTTAATAGCCAGTCGAAGTCGGCTGGCCGACAAGCAGAAAGAGGGAGCCAAGAAGCCGACCTCAGGGAACCCACGTGCGAGCTGTTCAAGAGGGATGGGGCACAACCACGTGTAAAACCTTACGGTGGAACGTTCTGCAGCTTCTAAGAGAATGAGCAAAATGGAACGAGTGCTAAATGGAACGAGTTGCAAAATGGAACGAGTGCTAAATATATGGTTACGTGAAAAAAAATGAAGATGCCACATGGATTAAACTCTTAGTTGCTCAGCATTCTAGCACTGAGGGGTCGCCAGAGGAACGGCTGGCTCCTGGCCTGCTCACCCTAAGGCTAAACCTACCGAGGCTCCCTGGAAACACACAGCACGCTTTCCTAATGACACCAGATCTCGGCTCTTTCAAACCGAAAGAACCGAAAAGGAAATCATAGACTCTTGTAGATGTGTAATGAGACAGTAAAGCATGTGTCTGTGGACTCTGCTTCCCGGTTTCCAAATGACTCACAGTGCAAGTCTTCACATCATAAGCTCAGGGGTCTCCCATCCTGCTCACCCTGCAGTGAAACCTGGCTCTGATGAGCCTCCACAGGACACACGAGCCATTGCCTATGCTGTAGCTTGAAGGTCAACAAAGAACGACCGGACATAACTGGGAAACCAGAAATACGAAGGAGAGGGCTTCCCTGGTGGCGCAGTGGTTGGGGGTCCGCCTGCCGATGCAGGGGACGCGGGTTCGTGCCTCCGTCCGGGAGGATCCCACGTGCCGCGGAGCGGCTGGGCCCGTGAGCCATGGCCGCTGAGCCTGCGCGTCCGGAGCCTGTGCTCCGCAACGGGAGAGGCCGCAGCAGTGAGAGGCCCGCGTGCCGCAAAAAAAAAAAAAAAAGAAATACGAAGGAGAAAGAATAAGGGAAACGAGAAAAAGGGACCCAAGAAATCATATGCACCTATGATCCCATATCGATTTAAAATATACACAGTGTGTCAGAGAAAGACAAATATCACATGATATCACTTGTGTGCAGAATCTAAAAAAAATCATACAATGAATTTATTTATAAAACAGAAACAGACTCACAGACATAAAAAACAAACTTACGGTTACCAAAGGGGAAAGGGTGGCAGAGAGGGCTAAATTAGGAGTTTGGGATTAACAGATACACCCTACTGTATATAAAACAGATATACAACAACGACCTAGCACAGGGAACTGTATTCAGTATCTTATAATAACTTATAATGGAAAAGAATCTGAAAAAAATAGATATATTGTATGTAGGGAGTTCCCTGACGATCCAGTGGTTAGGACTCAGCACTTTCACTGCTTTGGCCCTGGGTTCAAAACCTGGTCGCGGAACTGGGATCCTGCAGGCCATTCGGCACAGTCAAAAAAAAAAAAAGAATATATATATATATATATCCGGATCACTTTGCTGTACACCAGAAAGTAACACAACATTGTAAATCAACTATACTTCAATTAAAAATATATATATACACAGTGTGTTTGTAAGTACACCAACGTATGTGTGTTTATACATGTGCATATATATGTGTATCTGGAAAGATATGTACTCAGATTCGAGCAGTGCTAATCTCTAGGTGGTGGGACATACTTTTTTTTTTAACTGTTGCGTTTTTCAGTTTTCATTTTCCAATTCCATAAGTGTACAATGCTTCTGAAATTACACAAAAAATGTTTTTCAAAATACAAATAAACTAAAACAGTATATTAAAAACCTAGAGTAGGGCTTCCCTGGTGGCGCAGTGGTTGAGAGTCCGCCTGCCGATGCAGGAGACACGGGTTCGTGCCCCGGTCCGGGAGGATCCCACATGCCGCAGAGCGGCTGGACCAATGAGCCATGGCTGCTGAGCCTGCATGTCCGGAGCCTGTGCTCCGCAACGGGAGAGGCCACAACAGTGAGAGGCCCGCGTACCGCAAAAAAAAAAAAAAAAAAAAAAAAAAAAAAAAAAACCTAGAGTGATCTGAGATGTTGCAAGAAACAGAACAGAACTTCAAAAAAGACTCCAAATAGTATCTTAGAGATCCTAGGGAACAAATGCATTCGTAAAACAAGAATAGGATGATAAAAAAATAAATAAATAAGTAAATAAATATGTTTAAAAAAAAACAAAAAAAAAAAGGAAAGAATAGAGGACAAGTAACTTTTAAAAGAATGCTGAAATTGAAAACATTAACAGAAAAGTTGTAAGACGGAGCTGGGGAAAAAGGCAAATGGAAAATATGGGAAGCAATAAAAGACTTAGAACATCAATCCAAAAAATTTCAACATCTAATCAATAAGAGTCCCAGAAAGAGAGTGTAAAGAATCTGAGGGTGAATGTTGTTAAAGAGAGATTATCAGAAATTACCAGAATCAAAAGTCTTCAAATGGGGCTTCAAATGGGACTTTCCCATACCTCAAAAAAAAAAAAAAAGTCTTCAAATGGAGAGTTCTCAGCACAATAAATGAAAAAGAGACCCACATCTCAATACATCACTTCAGAACACACAAAGAGACAAGAATCAGATTGGCATCTGATTTTCCATACACAACACTAGATGCTAGAAAATAATGAAGCAACATCTTCAAAGTTCCTAGGGAAAAAAGTCTGTTTCACCTAAAATTCTGCAGCCCACCAAACCACCAATCAAGCGTGAGGTAGAATACGATCATTTTCAGATAGGACATTTACAGAGTTTACTTCGTGCTCTCTCCTTCCCCTTCTGGGAAGTTACTCAAGAATGTGAATCAGAGAATGGAGGGAAAGTGACAAACCGAGGGGCACTCGTCCCCTTGCCCCCTCCCCTTCCAGGAAGCAGCCCTGGAGCTTAATGAGGGGAAACCCTGGGTGACAGAAGTCTGGATGCTACCTAGTGAAAGGACACAGAAGGAGAATGCTGTGCCTTAGGTGTCTTTACAGAGGGTGACTAGGAGGGGCCATGTCAAAGGTTGGGTTTTCCAGAAACAGGAGCTGGGATGGAGTTTGTGTTGGACATCCGCACAGAGGAAAGGGGAGGAAGCAGGGTTGGGGAGCTGTGGCTCAGGCCAGGAGCCTGCAGGGCAGAGTGGGCCACCATGGCCCATCAGAGGAGCCCCCCAAATCCCCTCCCCCAGCCCATCGCTAGACGTGGACCACCCAGGGAAGGGCGTGCCTGTGGTCAGGGAGGCTCTCAGCAGCAGAGGCCGGCCCTGAAGGGGCATCTGGTGCACACGTCTCTTGGTCGGCCCACAGCACAGTCCATGGCAAACCCCTGGAAAGCACAGAGATGAGCTGCAGGGGTTCTATCAGCCCCCTGCAAAATCTACAGGCAGGACGCTAAGTTATGGTTCTGAAGAGTTTTCTATAGGGGGAGCACAGAGTAAGTTAGTCTAAGTACGCAATTTCCTGAAAACGGGTTAATGAAACTTAAAGGATATAAAAATTAAATTAACTTTTAAGATCTTCATCTCCAATATCCATTGCCTAGGCTAAGTTTTTTTTTTTAATAACTTTGCTTTTCTAAGAGCAGTTTAGGCCGACAATAAAACTGAGAGACAAAGAGATTTCCCATACGGCCAGCTGGCCACCCGCTGCCCACATGCAGGCACAGCCTCCCCTCTGTTGACAGCACTCACCAGAGTGGTTCACTTGTTTTACCAAAGGTGAACCTCCATTGACACATCAGCATCACCCAAGTCCATGTTTATCCCAGGGCTCACTCTGGGTGGTGTACACCCAGTGGATTTGGACAAATGTGCAATGACATATAGCCATCATCATCATATCATAAAGAGTATTTTCACTGCCCTAAAAATCCTCTGTGCTCTACCTATTCAGCTTTTCCCAACCCCTCCCCTCCAAAACCACTGATCTCTTTACCGTCTCCATAGTTGTGCCCTTTCCAGATTGTCATAGAGTCAGAATCGTGCAGTGTGTCGCCTTTCCAGACTGGCTTTCACTTAGTGACGTGCCTTATGGTTCCTCCATGCCTTGTCGTGGCTTCACAGCTCATCTCTCTTTAGCACCGAATGATATTTCACTCTCTGGATACACCACAGGTTATTTATCCTCTCACCTACTGACGGACGTATGAGTTGCCTCCAATTTTTGGCAATTATGAATGAAGCTGCTCTGAGTATTTGTGTGCAGGTTTTGTGTGGAGATATGTTTTCAGCTCTTCTGGGTAAGTACCAAGGAGCATGCTTGCTGGATTATATGGTAAGAGTACGTTTCATTTTGAAAGGCACCGCCCAACTGCCTTGCAAAGTGGCTGCACCACGTGCGTCCCCACCAGCGGTGAGCGTTCCGGCTGCCCCACATCCTCGCCAGCATTTGGTGTTGTCGGTGCTCTGGATTTTGGCCATTCTCAGAGGTGTGTAGTGGTGTCTCATTGCTGTTTTAATTTGCATTTCCCTGATGACATAGGATGTGGAGCATCCTTTCATACATGCTTACTTGCCATCTGTATATCTTCTTTGCTGAGGTATCTATTAAGGTCTTTGGCCAGTTTTTTTAGTTGGGTTGTTTTCTTGAGTTTCGAGAGTTCTTTGAGTTGAGTTGAATTTTGAGAGTTCTTTGTCTATTTTGGATAATAACCCTTTATCAAATGTGTCTTTTGCAAATATTTTCTTCCACTATGTGGCTTATCTTTTAATTCCCTTGATATTGCCTTTTGCAGAGCAGAAGTTTTTAATTTTAATGAAATCCAGCTAAACAATTATTTCTTTCATGGATCGTGTCTTTGGTGTTGTATCTAAAACAGCATCACCGTACCCAAGATCATCTAGGTTTTCTCCTATGTTATCTGCTAGGGGGTTTGCCTTTTACACTTAGGTCTATGATCCATGTTGAGTTAATTAGGTTAGGCTTTTGACAGTATTTATGTGATAGATTGCTCAAAACTATCTGCACTCCTAAGTTTGTTGCAGCATCACTTACAATAGCCAAGATATGGGAACAACCTATGTGTCCATCGAAAGATGAATGGATAAAGAAAATGTGATGTATACATACAATCAAATATTATTCAGCCTTAAAAAAGAATACACGTTATATTCTGTTTTATGCTACAACATGGATGAACCAGGAGGGCATCACGCTCACTGAAGTAAGCCCGTCCCAGAAGGACAAATCCTGCATGATTCCACTTATCTGAGGAATCTAAAGTAATCAAACTCACAGAAGCAGAGGGTAGCATGGTTGTTGCCAGGGGCTGGGGGAGGGGAGACATGTGGAGTTGGTAATAGGCATAAAGTTTCCGTTGTGCAGGATAAACAGTTTCCAGAGATCTGTTGTACAACTTAGTGCCTCCAGTTAACAATTCTGGTTTTTTTTTCTTGAAAATTAGTTTTAAGAGTGTAGCTCTCAAAAAAGAAAAAAAAAAGAGTGTAGCTCTCATGTTAAGTGTTCTTATGACAAAGACGGTAGGGGCATGAGGAAGTTAGCAGGTGATGGATAAGTTTATTGACTGTGGTGATGGTATCACAGGTGAAAGCACATGTCCATACTAAACAAAGTGTATACATCAAATATGTGCATTTTTATATGTAACAGTTGTATCTCAATAAAGCCATAAATAAAATTGATCAGGTTACTGTGATACACTTACGCTAGGTTATTTTTTGAAAAGAGATTCCTATGCTTTAGATATCAGCATACCAAGTGTTGGTATTTGCACAGCAAGGCTGAGGTCGTATTCTAAACGTCTAAAACCCTGGCTTATTTCGCTATCCTCATGAAGGACAGCTGTATCCTCCACGGAATAGGATTATGGAGGCACCAAAGGCAAACTACTTTTCCATAGTTCCGACAAATACTCAGTTACAGCACCATCATTCTGTTCCTCTGCGTAGAATAAGAGCAATAGGGACAAGGCCAGGGTTAAACCCTATTTCTTGTCCCATTTAGGGCTCTGTTAAAGGATATTTTAAGGACATCCTCTACTATCATAAAAGAACTAAGCATCAGGTACCGGAAGCACAGAGGGCCCCAAACAAGATGAACCCAAACAGACCTGCATCAAGACATATGACAATTAAAATGGCAAAAGTTAAAGAGGAGTCTAAAGGCCGCAAGAGAAAAACAAAGAGTTCATTTCAAGGGAACCACATAAGGGTACCTATCTATCAGCTGATTTCTCTAGAGAAACATTGCAGGCCAGGAGGGAGTGGCAAGCTATATTCAAAGTCCTGAAGGAGAAAAACCTGCAACAGAGGGTACTCTACCCAGCAAGATTATTAGAATAGAAGCAGAGAGAAAGAATTTCTCAGACAAGCAAAAACTAAAAGAATACAGTAATACTAAACCTATCCTAAAAGAAATATTGAAATGTCTTCTCTAAATAGAAAAGAAGCAAGAATCTATAAGAAAGGGAAAATCACAATAGGAAAAGCAAATATATAAAAGAATTGTAGATCACTTAAATAAGCCAGTACATAGATTTAAAAAAAACAGTCAAAAAAGTTTGTGAAAGTGATTATAACCACAATGAACAGCAAAAGGATAAACATGAAGATGTAAAATAGGACATCAAAATCATAAAAGGTGGGCGAGGGGAGTAAGAAAATGTAGATTTTTTTTTAGAATCTGTTTGAGCTGGGGGAGGAGGGATAAATTAGGAGCTTGGGATTAACAGGTACACACTACTATGTGTAAAATAGAGAAACAACAAGGTCCTACTGTATAGCACAGGGAACTATATTCAAAACCTTGTAATAGACTATAATGCAAAAGAATCTGAAAAAGAATATGTATGTATGACAGAGTCACTCTGCTGTGCACCGGAAACTAACACAACTTTGTCAATCAACTATACTTCAATAAAAAATAAAAGAAAAATAAAAGAACTAAGCGAGGCTTCAGGAAATGTATACCAACAGATTCACCAAATAATAAAATAAGTTCATCAGTTACATAAGGTTGCTTAGTATTATCGAATCAGATGCCAGAGGTAGGCTGACAAGAACGCCTATTTTGGTGTTGGCGTGACGATACTTTACTGTTTCTCTTGACAGTACCTGATGGGTAGGTTTAGCTGTGTCCTGAGGGCCCTGGGAACACAGCAGTAGTTCTGCATCATCGGCACGAAGGAGGACTTCCTGTTGGTTTAATTTTAGAGACCACGTGACCAGATCAGCTAAGAACTATTCTGAAATCTTTAGATGTAAGGACTGTGTCAAACAGAGCCATCTTAACATAATTAAACACGGAATTTGGTGTCAGGAGGCCATTCCTCCCCACTCTGATTTCCTCAGTGACATTATGATAAAGGCAAAAGGTGCATTAAAAGCTTTGGATCTATATTGAGGTCGTAAAATCTCGCCCATAGACAGTTCCTGTCTGGGGATTCATATGCCAGAAATAGATCAATAAATGCTGTGAAAAGTTCTACACTATTTTCAACCAACTGCTCTATAAAGTATAAGTGAATGCTCGCTAGCTGGGCGTGTTAAATTACAGTAGCTGGGAGTATTAAATTACAATACACTCAAATAATTTGTTTTCTATTTATTTTCTTGGGGAAATTAACTGAGAAATGAAATGTTAGACTTGCCTCCTTTTCCGGGTAAAATCCTGAAAATAAGCCCTGACCGACACCAACCCCAGATAGGTGCCCTTTCCCACCCCACAGTAGATGCTGGATGGCGACTCCTATTCTTGGGCTATCAGGGTGAGAACCTGATATTGTAAAACTCTAATGGTGGGACTTTCCTGGTGGCGCAGTGGTTAAGAATCTGCCTGCCGATGCAGGGGACATGGGTTCGAGCCCTGGTCCGGGAAGATCCCACATGCCGCGGAGCAACTGAGCCCAAGTGCCACAACTACTGAGCCTGCGCTCTAGAGCCCATGAGCCACACTTCTGAAGGCCACGTACTTAGAGCCCGTGCCACACAACAAGAGAAGCCACCGCAATGAGAAGCCCACACACCTCAACAAAGAGTAGCCCCTGCTCGCCGCAACTAGAGGAAGCCTGCACGAAGCAACGAAGACCCAACGCAGCCAAAAATAAATAAATAAATTTATTAAAGAAACAAAAACTCTAGTGGTGGCACAAAGTTTGCAATCAGAGAAATGCCTTTCTCGTGGCAAAAGCCAGCTATTCCCAACTGGCCAGAAATAAGACAAAAGAAGCAAATGCATCTTGGTATAGATGTCCACTCTTTGAAAACCTGTATAAACTGCTCTGAATGACAGAACATGGGCAGGTTTCTGTGGTCTTCAGGAAGGTGGCAGGTGGCTGGATCAAACTCAGGCCTAATAAGCGTCGCCAAGGTGAGGGGACCTTCGCTCCATCTCTCCAACAGGAAGGATCACTTTCCAGGCAACTGAAAGATTCATCACACATTTCACAAAGGAGACACGAGGTTCGGTAATGTGAGACCTTGATTTACGATGGTCTTTTGATTTACTGCTGTGTCTTTTTCAACCATGCTATTTCAAACACGCCTCATTTAAAAGCTCGTGTTTAGGCAGTGTTTGGGGCTAAAGATTGACTCTATGCTAATAGGAAAATTAGTCTGTCTACACATAGTCCCAGATCTCCCAAGCCACGGGGCCAACCTCCAATAAAATTGCTTGCCGGGTGATAGATACTGGTTTTCTTCTGGGTAGTTACTATGTCTTTGTCTTTTTTTTTTTTTTTTTCCAAATGCCGTTTAAATGTTACGGAAGCAACATAAGAAAGATACTTCGTAGCAGCAGTCTTGCTGGGTGAATACAAATGATAAGTATTTTTAGAGGGGCCCGTTTCTCAACAGTACGACACCATTCGTGCAGCTCTTTATCCTTCAGGGAGCACTTGGAAATGCCTCGCTGGAGTCATGGGTAGCCTGCCAGGGAGATGCAGCCAGCACTCTCCGCACTGGCTCGCTCAAGCTCTGCCACCCCCGCACCAGCAAGGTGAGGGGCGACTGCAATTCTGTGTCTGTTGCACACGGTTCCTGCTGCCTCCTGGGATCTCGGGGACACGAAGCGAATTGATATGTTTCTGAAAGCTTAGACTAGTGCCTGGTTCATAGCAAACACGCCCTGAATGTGAGCCATGCTTATTGTGATTGACATGGGAAAAATTAAATGTCATTACATGCTAAATATCACTAGCACAAGAGTTTACTGCAAGACCACTGGATGATTTTTTAAAGGACCTCTTAAAATTCTCCTGAAGAACTAAAAGTGTTGCAGTGTGGATAACTGAAATAATCAAAATGAGCCCACAATTTCCCACGTGAACCTCGAGATCCAAGCGACTCGGCCAGGGATTCCCAGCTCTGATGCTGTGAACAGTAAAAACCTCTCCACTTGCATCAACCAAGAAACAGGCGTTTTCTGAAGGCCTTTATGCCAGGCTCTGAGAAAACAGAAAAGTGTGACCCAGGTCCCCGGCCTTGGGGAAGACAAGCAAGGGCTGGGGAATTCTGAGTGAGGGGGACATCTGGCGAAAGGGAAGGAGAGACTCAAGGTCAATTTCAAAACAGAGGTCATATTTGCTTGGGACTAAATGGGTGAGGCAGTGTCGCCACGAGCACGGGGGAAGGCGGCCCCACTAGGCAGAGGGAAGGACGAACAGGAAGCTGGGGTGTAGCTCTGGTGGCTCCGGGGACAGAGGGAGAAGGAGCCACCTGAAATGTACGGCGGTGCTGTCTGCCCACCACCCCTGCCCCTGCCTCCAGGGAGTAATCCATCCTCCACTCTGGAGCGCGTCTCCTGGGGTCCTCATGCAGTCGTCATCCTCACGGTGGTCCATTCTCCTGGGCACACGAGGGCTTCGGGAAACAGAAGGAATGGAATAGGATCCCCACCCTCCTTTTCCCAAAGTGCGCGTGTGTGTGTGTGTGTGTGTGTGTGTGTGTGTGTGTGTGTGTGTGTGTAGAAAGAATTTGGGGCCGAGGGAGGAGGAAACCAAGTTCGGGTTTAGAAAAATTAGGAAGAATACCCTCCCTTGGTTACATCTGGATCGTTGTTTGATTATTAGCAGCAGGTTTTGTTTCTTTTGACTACTCTGTTAAGTTGGAATCTTCCAGAAGCAGACCCTGAGACGAGGATTTTAATGCGTGAGCTCTGGTTGAGGACCAACGCCGGAAGTGCGCTGGGGATGTGGGGAGCTGGCCCAGGATGTGAGCGCCCGGAGGAGGCTGTGCGCAGCTGCACTCTCCGAGCCGCAGGGCCGCGGAAGAAGCCGTGGTGGCCGGAGGGCTATGCCCGGGGGCTACCCACCCTGCAGCCCTCAGCCCACCTCCACGCCCCTGGCAGGACCGGAGTGAAAGCCCCTTGCTCCAGGACGCCCCAGGTACCTGCTGCGTGGAGGACACGGGGAGGAACTGACAAAAGTGTCTTCTACAACCTTCTTTATCAAACTTTTTGATATTATCTGGAAATGTGACTTTGAACTTCTCATAGTCAAAAGGAAACTATTTTCATTTAGAAAAAATAAAACATGCCTGGTTGGGACTTCCCTGGCGGTCCGGTGGTGCAGACTTTGCCTTCCAATGCAGGGGGTGCGGGTTCGATCCCTGGTCGTATAGCTAAGATCCCACATGCCTGGCGGCCAAAAAACCAAAACATAATACAGAAGCAATATTGTAACAAGTTCAATAAAAACTTTAAAAATTGTCCACATCAAAAAAAAAATCTTAAGAAACAATATATGCCTGGTTGTTGTTATATTCCCAGGGTTTCCTAAAGAAGACAGTGTCTGCATTTAGTCTGTGATCTGAGCGATATGAAAGGGCTCGTGCCTGTAGCCAGTGGTGATACTAAGTAGCATTTTTGCAGTTTGCAAGAGCCGCATTCGAGGTTTTTTGTTTTTGTTTTTTCTTTTTTGTGTTTTTTTTCTTTTTTTTTTCTTTTTTGTAAGTGTGGGAGGTTTTTTTGCATTCAAGTTTTACTAGTTTGCTCTAATATAAGCAAAATATAGTATAATCAAGGTAAGTATGGTAGCCATCTAGAAAGACAAAGAGATTTGTAAGCACACGTAAAAACAGCAGACATCCTCGGTCCCATCTCGTCAGTCACAGTTCACACAATGCATTAGCTGGATGGCCTCACGCGAGAATATTCGTGGGAAACAAACCTCATCTAAGGTTGCCCTGCATGGATACAGGACTGCCTGACCATAAAGCCTGCTGTAGAATCAACAACAACAGAGACAGTAATAAAAAGTAACGAGAAATCTTACGTAACTAACGAAATAGGCTTAACTTTTGCAGAGAAGGTAAAGTGTCCCTATGTCGGAAATGTACCTACCTTCAGTTCAAGAGCATTTAGGTAATGTGCACTCCATATAGGAGAAGCATCTCCAGATAATAGAAAAACCCAATGAAAATGGGGAAAGTGTATAGACAGAACAGGAAGAGCTAATGAAAATTAACGACGCATCTGAACCACAGCCAGAGGTGGATGGAACTTTATGTTACTCAAATGCATAAGCACTGACCGATGCAGGCCACGCCAGGGAACAAAGGTTTTGTAAGGACTTTGGTAATCGGGAATGAAATTGATAACCACAGTGAAAGCCACGACATTAATAAAGAAGGGATCAATGACACAGACAAATATATTTACAGATCATTGCCTAACTTCAGGCCTGCAAAGACCCAGATGTATCACCGCCTTCAAATTTATTTATAGATCAGTGTCTTAATGTGATGAATAGTTGGCTTGTAAACTAAAAATACTGAAAGTCTCAACATATAACTATGACTTTTTTCCCTTTCCTTTACTGGGCAGAGATGTCAGTGCAGGTCTGTGACCCAGGGACAGCTCCTTAGTCATCTGTGAGTGGTGTCACATGGTGAGCCTACCCTGCAGCTAACGGAATAAACCACACACTCCTGTCCAGAGGACAAGCTCGGCTCAGAGGCCCAGTTTCACTGGAGCCGCTCCCATGGGGCATCCTTCTTCCCAGTCCAGTCTGACCCCCTTGCTCTTGCTTACCTGGCCCCTGCCCCTCTTGGCTGGCCTGCACCACTGATAATTAACGTAGCAAAAGGAAAAGACGGAGGATGTGCCGGCTGTGAAAGTTCATTTTGGCCCCAGTAGGATCTGAAGGCGTTTACTCGTTCATTCATTCATTCACTCATTTGTTCACTGCCTACTGCGTGAACTAGCCCCTGGGGGATAGAAACACGCTGCAGGAAGTTGAAGAAGAATCTGAGCTGCAAGACGCAGACACAGAGGAGACACAGAATTCCTCTAAGACGAGGGTTACGTAAGAGCAGTAAGCAGGGAAACTGCTCCAGCAAAGGTGCCCCGAGCAGCGGAAGAGGACGGGCGTTCCAGCCAAGGGCATGTGGGACTCCAGGGAGGCCAGACCCAGCAGCCCTGGAGGAGGGGGCAGGGAGGGGACGAGGGGGCGGGGGCTGGGCCACAAGGGCTGAAGCGAGTGCCCAGGCTGCCAGTGGGTTGCAGAGGACCAAGGTAGGGCCCCGGCACTGGGGCAGTGGCCGTAAGGATGGAGAGGAAGGAGCCAGCAGGCCTGGGTCTGACTGAATGTTCTTCATCCGGGTCAGCGGGAGGGCTGCTGGGGAGGAAGTCTGGGTGGAGAGGATGCTGAAGAAGGGGGTCGCTGACCTCTCACCTATCGGGTGGGCAGAGAGGAGCAGCTGGGACCGGTCACCGAAGGGGAGGTGTGGGGGACAGGCGCTCACACTCTCAATTTTAGCACGGGTTGGCACGGCTTTGGGGGTGGCAATTTGGCATTCTCTGTTAATTCAAAAAAATGTGTTTATACACTTTTCCTAAGCAATTTCTAGGATGATAACCTTGTGAAACCCTTGCACGGTCCTGCACACACACACACACACACACACACAGGGATGTTTGCTGTGGCATTTTTTAATAGTGCAAAATACACATATATGTTTTTAAAAGGAAACAAATATTCACCATTAGCACACTGGTTACATAAATTATGCCCATAAAGCCGTTGAAAAGACTGAGGGACCCAGAATCGGCGGTTCTCAGATGTTAACGTGCTGGAGAGGCTGCCGGGATCCTGGAAGGCTGATACATGCAGATTCTGGCCCAGTGGGTCTGGGGAGGGCCCATGATGCTGCGTTTCCCGCAGCCCTCCAGGCAACGCTGCTGTCGGGCCATAGATTTCTGACGTGGGGAAAAAAACCTGAGCTGTATCATCAAGAGCAAAAGGGAAAATGCAAAGCGATGCGTCCTATTTTGGTAAAGAATAATCGTAATGCAAGTTAATGTATGCCTTGGCTATCTGGAAGGAAATGTATTTCTGGGAGGAAGAGCTTGAGGTGGGCTTCCCCTTTCTACATTACACATTTAACTACGATATTTCTGGGTTTTATGGTGAGCATGAATTATGTTTGTACCAGAAAAAAACAATATCTTAAAATAAGCAGTCAATAAATTGACACATTGAAACAAAGTCTGTGAACCTGAGCGTTATGGACTGAATGTTTATTTCCCCCCAAATTCATATTTTTAATCCTAACCCCCAAAGTGAAGGTGTTAGGAGGTGGGGGTCTTTGCAAGGTGATTAGGTCATGGGGGTGAAGCGCTGATGATGGGATTAGGGCCTTTATAAATGGGACCCCAGGGAGCTCCCTCACCCCCTCCCTCAGGGGTGAACGCAGTGAGAAGACGGCCGTTGATGAACCAGGAAGCGGGTCGCCACAGACACTGGATCTGCTGGCACCCTGTTCTTGGACTTCCAGCCTCCAGAACCATGGGGAACGAATGTCTGAAGTTTCAGCCGCACAGTTCATGGTGTTCTGTTATAGGAGCCCAAACGGACTAAGACACAGAGTGAAAGGTTACACTCCAACTGTATATCATATTACTCTTAATAGATCTTCCGTGCTATTATTTTAAAGAGCTGTCAGCAACCAGCAGTTTTTCCAGGCTGGGGAACAAGTGTCTGATGCAGCAGCCTCTGTCTACCCATCAATTCTGATCCACCTCAGTCAGCCCTGCCAGCTGCGGGGCCGTTGCTTCAAAACGCAGCCCCGTTCCATTTACCCCCACCCACGTGTCCACCCAGAACACCACACCGGCTCCCCACTGGTCCCAGCATCAACACCAGGCCTGGCCTCGCCCACTTCTCCAACGCCTCTTACCCACACACACACGCACACACATGCCAGCGTTCTGCCCTACTACCTGCCGTGGGCCCTCTGTTGCACGTGCGTCACCCCTGTGTCATTCATGGACTGTTCCATGTTTGCAACCAGATGCTAAAGCCTCCGTTCCCCACCAGCCAGCCCCTTTCACCAGGACCAGGGAAAGGTACCAGCCATCCAGTGCCCTCACGCCTGCCGACCCCTCCAGGCTCGGACAGACACAGCTTCTCCAAGCGCCAGCCAGCCAGCACCGCTGCAAAGGCCTCCTTCACGTTAGGATCTTGGGGTTGAAAAAGAACCCCGAGATTTGCCCACATCAATCCGCCACGAAGTCTTCGAAGTCGTGGCTTCAGAGCAAAGAAACTTCTGAGCAAGCTTGGTCCCAGGTTGGAGCAGGTGCAGAGGATTCTGGAAGCTGGCTGCCTCCACGCAGCTGTTGGGGGCCAGACCCCTTCTTTCAGAGCACCCGGCAGGAATGAGTGAATGTAATTCATTTGGCTCCTGTTAAAACAGGGTAGCTGCTATTAGTACCAGAGAAGATGCTGAGTGAGAGAGAGGCACGGGATGCAGGGCTTTACCAGGAACGAGAGCCTGGGGAGACCTGGGGGGGCATGTAGCCCACACTGCTCACTCCTTCCCTCTCCCTCCCGGAAGGGATCAGCCACATCCTCGGCCAGGGCCCAGAAGGAGGTGCTCAGGAAGGCGGGGGCCGTGCCCGGGACCCCCCTCCTGCTTCTCGCCCCAGGCCTGGGGGCTCCAGCTGGGAGACCCTTCCTCCCTGTCACTTCACTCCAGGAACTGAGGACACAGCGGTCTGGGGAGCTCTCCATGCAGAGCGAATGAGACACGGCTCACGACTCAGCCTGCGAAAGAGCGGTTAATACTCCAAACGGGCCCTCACAGGTAGTCACGTGAGGAGACCACAGCCCCACAGTGCAGGTGACAAAGAGGGACAGACCAGAAACCGAGAGCCCCGCAGCGCTGCTTAGGGAGAACAGGGAGGTGCTGTCAGTTCCATGTGGAACAAAAGAAAGAAGTTAATTTTTAAATCTCACTAGTTTTATTTTACCTCTCCCAAAACCTCCCCTATTTATCTTTTTTTTTTTTTTTTTTGGCCACGTTGGGTCTTCGTCGCTGCACACGGGCAGCGAGCAGAGGGATCTTCCTGGACCAGGGCTTGAACCTGTGTCCCCTCGCACTGACAGGAGGATTCTTCACCACTGCGCCACCACGGAAGTTCCTTTCCAGTTTCTCTTAAGAGGCTTGTAGGTATTAAACGAAGGGAAAACAAAGTCATCCTAGGAAGAACTTGCCTGTACCTTTGAGATGCAAATGTCCTATCTGGTCTTCTCAGGAACCCTTATCTCTGCCCTCTTTTTATTTTTTTATCTTTTTAAACTGTCTTCATTTATTTGTTTATATTTGCAGTATGACACAGAACCTCAACAAGAACACACGCACGCTCACAGCTTGGGGAGAGGGAGCTGGGACAAAGTCGCCTGGCAGCTGGGCTGGAAGGACTCCAGCCAGACCCCCGCCCCAGAGTCCGAGGGAGATGGGGGGGAGGGGGCTCGGTGAGTGCGTCGGGGCCCTGAGGGAATGTCACCGGGGAGGCCCTTGGGACCAGGAACCCCAGCTCCCTCCCACAGAGCTGGCTGGGCCAGGTGCCCAAGGTGGACCGTTGAGCTGAAAGGCCAAGTGTGGGTGTGGGCATCTGCACCGGAGGGTGGGTGGGCATGGTGGGAGGGGCGGGTGGGTGGCAGCCTCAGGACCCTCACCACAGCAGCCCCCATGGGACAGGGTGAAGGTCCAAGCCGCCGACGCCCAGCCCTGCTTCCTTCTGGCTCCCCGCCTGCCCACTCTCTCCCACCTCGAGATATATACATATATAACGTAGGTCTCTCTCTCTCTCCTTTCTCTCTATTCGACTCTATCTTTATTCTAGGAGACAAAACTCCGGAATTTCTTTTCTCAGTGCAAATGGGGGTGGGTGGGGGTCTGCCATCTTTTTAAATGCAAATTTTAATAGAGTAATTTAGAACTTGACTTGTCAAGGATAAATAGAAATCCTAACTGTCTTTTCTGTAAACACTAGTAAAAAGGGTTTAGCCATCTAGATAGGTGACCTTGATTTGTTCCGTCTGCCAGAAGCCCGATTTGAATCCAACCCCTTGTAACTGATGGGTTTTATGTTGTACCTGGCTCAGGACTGAAATTGTGGAATGGGAAGTATGAGGCCTCTGTGTGTGTTTGTGTGTTCATACGTATCTATATGTGTGTTGTAGGTGTGTGGTATTGCCAAAAATGAATTCATAAAGGAGCGCTACTTAATTGGCTTTTTAAAAAAATTAAGCACTTATATATACTCAGAAAATAATCTGGCCAGAATGAATTCTAGGTCCATGTCATCTGGAAAATATTCAGTACTAAACTGACATCTGATATTGGAGGAGGCTTAAGCTTGTTGGTTTCATTAACATAGACATGTCTTTAGAGTCATCAATGTTGAGTATAACACTTCTGTCGTACCTCGGTTTACTGGAGGTCAAATAAAACCTTTATCTGTTACAAATTTGTCAACAAGAAAAGTAACTCAGTGTGGAAAAGAAAACGTTTAAGGAAAGTAAGATGTATGTTTTCAGTAAAAGAAGGTAGGAGGAATGAGAAAAAAATACTGAAAAGAGTTGTGCACGATCAGGAGTTTTTAAGATTGGATTAAATTTAGTTGGGTAAGTGGATTTTGTTGGGAGTGGGCTGGGACAAGACTCGATTTGGTTTCTCCCTCCAAAGTTTTCTTGAAATGCTGCTTTTAATAACAGATAGTATGAGTTTCTTTGCCTTTAAGTGATCTGTATTGGCTTTTGAGATCTTTTGTAACTTTGGTTAAGGAATAACTATTGTCTCACAGTGACCTATGACCTTATTTGACCAAGTGTTTTAAAACTTTCTGACAAACTTCCCACACACCAAATTTTAGTGACGTCATTTGTGAATTCCAGCTAACTTGGAGGTACTTCAGAGGGCCCCTGAGGTATCTTAAAGAGAAACATTTAACTAAGATTATTTGGTACGTTAAGTTAAATGTAATCATTCGTAATTCTGCTTATTGTAACCATGCTTCTTCATCGATTACACTGTAATCAGATGTTTGGGGTTTTTTTAATTAATTAATTTTTGGCTGTGTTGGGTCTTGGTTGCTGTGCACAGGCTTTCTCTAGTTGCCACCAGCGGGGGCTACTCCTTGTTGTGGTGCGCAGGCCTCTCACTGCGGTGGCTTCTCTTGCTGTGGAGCACCGGCTCTAGGTGCGAGTGCTTCAGTAGTTGTGGCCCGTGGGCTTCAGTAGTTGTGGCTTGTGGGCTCTAGAGCGCAGCCTCAGTAGTTGTGGCACACGGGCTTAGTTGCTCCAGGGCATGTGGGATCTTCCCTGACCAGGGTTCAAACCCGTGTCTCCTGCATTGGCAAGCGGATTCTTGACCACTGTGCCACCAGGGAAGCCCTGTAATCAGATGTTTAGCCATGCCCTTTAAGTCTTTTGTTATTTATAGATATTTTTGTACTCTGATGCTGTTACAAAAAGTGCTTCATCACCAAGGAGATTCATAGAAAGGCTATGGAAGCAGTTACAACAGTTTCACACCAAGATGATGGCTATGCAAGGAATACAACCCATACTGACTTAAAACAAGGAGCTGTCCTGCCCCTGGGGCCCCTAGATCAGGCACCCAGAGATTTTTACTCCCTGACAGGCAGGGTCAACGCCCCTACCCAGGCTTGAAGCAGTAACAGAAGACGGACCATTGCCCTTCTGCTTCCCAGAAGAATATGGGAGTAAAATCTCTGCGGGGGTTGGGGGGTGGGGCGGGGATGAAGCAGGAGGGGAGGGGGCAGGGCACAAGAATGACATAGCCTGATTAGAACCAAATGGGTCCAAGATGGCGGACAAGTCGCCTTCCACTAGACCTTGAGCCTCAGTACACGCTTACTGTAACACAGGAGCAAGCTAAATGACACACCCACAGGCACCACGACAGTTCCAAAGCCAACCGTAAGCATCAAAAAGTGGGCGGTGGCCCAATTCCTGGAAATCCCCGCCTCTTCCTAAAATAGCTCGAATATTCCTCCCACTCATTAGCCTATGAAATGACGCACCCCCATAAAAACTGACAACACCATACCCTGGCGCCTTTCTCACCTTCTGAGGAGTGTGTTTCTCTATAAATAAATCTACTTCTTACCTAAAAAAAAAAATCTGATTAATTTTATGACAGCCCTGTGGGATGGGCACTCTGATCACCCTACTGTGCAGACGAGGATGCTGAGTCTCAGTGGGTTGAGCAGGTCACACAACAGTGAGGTGAGGATCTGAACCGAGCCCGGAGCCCTGGCTTGAACTTCCATCCAGGTGTCACTCTGGTCCCTCCAGGAAGATTTCTTTGCTGGTCACCATTAAGCCCTGAGTACTGTTGGTCCCCAGCTCCCACCTTCCCATGTGTTGTACTCGTTTCCCAGTACAAATCTCCCAGTGACAAAGCACCACAAACCAGGCAGCTTAAAACAGACATACAGAGACTCGGTCCTGAGGCTGAAAGTCGGAAATCAAGGTGTAGGCGGGGTGCATCCCTCCCAGGGCTGCTGGACAGGACCTGCTCCAGGCCTCCTCCAGCTTCTGATGTGGCCGCAATCCTTGGAGTTCCTGGGCTCGAGGAGCATCTCCGCCATCGCTGCCTCGGACATCGCATGGCCTTCTACCTGTGTGTGAGCTGTGAGGCCCAATTTCCCTTTTAAGAACACCTGTCTTTGGATGTAGGGCTCGCCCAATGCAGCAAGGCCTCCTCCTAACTTTGCATCTGCAAAGGCCCTATTTCCACACGAGGTCACGTCCACAAATTCCAGCGGACTTGAACTCTGGGGGGGCGGCTGTCCATGGAGCGGTAATCAGGGAACATCACCCCAGGGAAGCCCAGCAATCCTAATACGGGATAGGTGCGTCATTACGCGGAGCGCGGTGGGACCTGAGGCTTGAGGTTGAGTGAAAGGAGCAGTGAGCTCAGGACCAAGCTTCCCGTGAGCAACACGCAGCAACACACCGCGTGGCTCCCATGGCTCCAGCCGCGCTCCACCCGCACACTCGTCCGCCAGGATCCACCCCCACCCCTACCCCTACCCCGTAAGCGCGGTTACTGCTGTGGAACGTCGTTAGGAGCCTTCTTTACCATAATCTCTAAAGTTTTCGTTTTTAAACGAGAATGTATTTGTGCTCATTCGGAAGTTACAGTTTACAGCCTTAAGAGCAGGCACCGTTTGCAGCCGAGCGGCTCCCTGCGCTGCCGCCCTCCCGCCAGCAGGGTGCGCCGCCCCGCGCAGCGCGCCGCTCTCCTCCCGGAAGTCTGGCCCCGACCGGAAGTCGCGCGTCGGCGCGTCCTGGAAAGTAGCGGCGTCTACGAGAGCTGCGGCCCAGTTCCCGAGCGGCTGCCGGGGGCACATGGCTCGTGGGAAGCGCCGCGCCGGGCGCGGGCCGCGCCGCGGACCTGGGGGCGGCGGGGAGGGGGCCCTGAAGCGGCTAAAGCTAGCAGTGGAGGAGTTCGTGCAGGCGACCTCGGAGGGCGAGACGCCCGGCGGCCGCGAGGGGCCCCGGGCTCAGGGACGCGTGCGCCCGGGCGGGAGGAAAAGCCGCAGGGAGCTGAGGAAGGAGAAGCGGCACCTGAGGAAGGCGCGCCGGCTCCAGAGGACGGCCGGCCCCGCGCAGGGCCCGGGCCCGGGCGGCGGCGGCGGGGGCGGCGGAGCGAACGGCCCCCGGGCGGAGGCGACGCAGGAGGAGGACGGCCAGCCGTCCCCACGGCGGGCCTCGCGGCCGTCCGAGGAGCTGCGACCTCCCCCGGTTCCGGCCAAGGCCGGCCAGGCCCAGGCCAGGGGTCCCCTCGGCAGGACCAAGGCCCCCGCAGCCGCATCCCGGAAACGGGCACTTCTGGCGGCCAACGAGGAGGAGGACCGAGAGATCCGAAAGCTGGAGCGGTGCCTCGGCTTGAACAAGCGCAGAAAGAAGGGCGACGGAAGCTCCGTGCCTCTGAGCTTTGCCCGCGATGGGCTCGACTACATCCTGGGAGCCCTGGACTCTGGGAAGAGTAGTGGCTGGTATGAAAGCAGCAGTGAGGAGGAGGAGGAGGAGCATGCGGGACAGATACTCCCCGAAGGTGACAGCGAGGACGAACGGGAGCAGCAGGATGCGGAAGACGAAGGCGAGCGGGCAGCAGACGCGGGAGCGCAGAGCGAGGGGGAGGACCCGCAGGTGGCGGGGGCGGGACAGCTGGAAGCCGGAGGAGCGGACCGGAGGGCGAAGGGGGGAGGGAGGAAGAAGAGAGTCCGTTTTGCCGAAGATGAAGACAGGAGTGAAAGTTCCGCGGAGGATGTTGACGCAAACGATAAGGTATTAGATTGTGAACAATCTGAGCCCTTTGGAATTTCCTTCAAAATAACGGGTGGGGGGCAGAACACGGGACAGAAGTGACACAGTTGATGTATTGATAATTGTTTGAGCTGAGTATGGGTCTGTCGGGTTATTTAAATTTCCACAATAAAGAGACAGGGAGAAAACATCCCTAGAGACCTTTCTATCCCAGGGACTTACCGGCCGTTCCCACCGTTGTCCTAAGGCCACATCCTCACTCGGTTTACTGCCTCAGTCTCCAAACCTGACTTTGACTCCCCTCCCCCAAGCTTTGTTCCCACCTTCCGTGTACCCTGGGGACTCCTGCAACACCCCTGAGTCACCTCTGCCCACACCTAGTCTTTTTTCTGTCCAGCTGCTCCTGGGGTGGATCCTTCTAAAACACAGAGCTGATCTCCGAGACTCCCTTGGATAAAGTCTCACACTGACGACCAGGTTTAGAACCCAGAGCAGAGCAGACAAGGCCTCACGCGCTGGCCCCTTGCCTGTTGAAACATCTTCACCTGCACACGCACCTTGAAGGCGGCCTTATGGCATTGCTTGTGTTTCCTTCTCCACTTCTCACCATTTCACCCTTCTGCCTCTGAGTATGTTACTTCTTCTGTCTGCGAGGCCTTTCCGCGATTTCTCACTTTTGGGTTTATCTGTGAAGGTCAGACATCTTGGGGAATCTTTTCCCCTCCTGAAGGATGTGAAGTGTCTTTCATTTCTGTCCCTGGTGCCTTAGCACCTGGCACTCTGAGCAGTGCCCAAGTGCTACCAGTTCCTCTCTTAGCACTTTAAGGTTTGACTCTTCCCAAGTCTCTTCCGCAGCCTGTGGCGGTGTAACTGACATACTAACGGGTGTCTTAAGATTAAGTTTCTGTGTATGAAAATGTGCTTTCTCCAGCTGAGCTTAAAGCCTGACAGCAAGGATCACGCCTTACAGATGTCTGTCTCCTAAAGGCTTGTCAGGGAGTGTTGCTCGGTGGTAATGACTTGTAATCCTCTCAGTTGAAAATCTAGGAAATAGTGAGCAGTGGGTTGATTTTGATTTTATCATGTAAATTTAGATACTGGTTCTGACAGGTTTGAAATTGCTTTGGACCACTTTTTCTCCAAAACTGGTGATACACTTAATTTAGGTGTTTGTGTGCTGCCGTGCCCACTGTGAACTGAGGCTGGCAGAAGTGTAGAATACGGGGCTCTGTCGGGTAGACAAGGGGGGCGGGGGGCGCAGCCAAGTCTGAAGAGTTACAGAGGGAAAAGTAGGGTGATGAAACGTAGTGTTGATGTTAATGTAAATAATGATGTCCATCGTCCGGGCCACGGCGTGCTTGTCCAGGACTAGAGTGGGCACTCGGGAGGTAGCTGATGTTCATGAAGCAGCAGTAGTCAGTAGTGACAGCGTCTCCCAGTTCTTGGGAATTTAATATCTAAGTGTGAGTGTAGCAAGGGGAAAGGTGGGCTGTAGTCAGTGTACATTTTTTTGTAATTTATTTCTGTCCTTTCAAGCAGAGTCTTTGTGAAAATGGTGGAAAGTACATCCCACCCCACGTGAGGCGAGAAGAGGAGACAGTGGATGCCCAGAAAAAGGAAGAACTAGAGAGGCTCAAGAAACAGGTCAAAGGTCTGATTAACAGGTAACCTCAAGACAGTGTATTGTGTAACTTCGAGAGATTGTGTCTTTCCTGAAAACACAGGAATGGTTCTGGGAATTAAACCAAAGCCTGCGTTGCCTTTTTTTTTTTTTTTTTTTAATTTCTTTTTAGTTAAAACACTCTTCTTGGTGCATCCTGGAATTTTACTGAACATGCCATTTGATGTTCAGAGTTAGCACAGCTGCAGTGCATATACATCCTCCCATCCCTACCCAGTAGCCCTTATCTCCATGTTAGGAAATAAAAGATTTTTGTGCCAGCAGAAAATGGAAAAGTTGGGATTTTTTCCAACAGTACATATGGATGTGCTAACGATGGTTCCCTCCCTCTGCCCGGGGAGATGGGGTAAGGATATCAGTGGAGTATCCTCATCATAGTCTCTGTGGTCTTGAAGGGAATCCTGCATGTGCCTTACTGTGGCTACATTTCAGCTGGAAGGACAGCAGTTAATGTTATTGAAGATTCTAGAAGATTCTGTGTTATGTACATATATACTGGATTATTGGGACAGGATAAGAATTGTTCGTGGGTCAAATACATACACAAAAGAGGATCTATTGGAAGTATTAATAACTTTTTCAATTTTTTTTTAATTGACCTAAAAAAACAATTCTTGATTTGAAACAGCACTGTCGCTCTGTCTTTCCAACTGTCTGCAGGCTGAGTGAGCCGAACCTGGCCTCCATCAGTGGCCAGCTGGAGGAGCTGTACATGGGCCACAGCAGGAAGGA
Organism: Grampus griseus; assembly: GCF_964374135.1. Lineage (NCBI taxonomy): Eukaryota > Metazoa > Chordata > Mammalia > Artiodactyla > Delphinidae > Grampus > Grampus griseus. The sequence continues at coordinate 1,601,723 of NC_139003.1, read as the reverse complement.
CATGAATGACACTCTGACGGGCATCCTCCTGAGCGCGTGCGCCCCGGACACGGCCATGCCCGCCAGGCTGGTGATGGAGCATATCCTCCTGGTCAGCATTCTTCACTGCACAGTTGGCATCGAGGTAGGGCTGCCTCTCTCCACCCGTTAGCTGTCCAAGTGCTGCTTGTGTCAGTGATCAGCTGACACGGCTCAAGGCCACCTTGTCTGTATTGTATCATCCTAAACCACACTCGGCAGCTACGTGACGTTGGCCAACTTCTGCTTTTGCGCTTGGTCCCTTCTGACATGGCCTTATTGTCTGTTAGTTCTGTCGCTCTGGGCTGACGTCGTGGACTTGCCTACGTCTTCTCTGTATTCCCCATGGAAACAGTGACTGTTTCACCTGTTCAGAGCACAGGGCTTTGTGTTGAGCGAGAGGCCACCGGAATGTGAGGTAAAACTGGGCACGAAGCGAGGGGACACGTGACAGTGCCTGGGCTTGGAGCCTCGGTGCCCCTGGGTGGGCCAGAGACCTGCCCGTGTCTGTGAAGTGGGGCCTTTGTCGGGATTCAGTGGACACCGTGTCTAAAGCATCTCCTGTGCGGTGCCTGGTACCCAGCAGGTGCTGCTGAGGAAATAGCATCCCCGTGCCATCCGGCCCGCCCCGTGTTCTTGGTCCTTGGTCAGTGACCCTTGTGTTGGCCTCAGGGAGGCCCACCTCGTCCCGGGTCCTCTTTTGTCACCTCCCACAGTGAGATCGTAACCTTCCTGGTCAGCATCCACTCCCTCTGTGTGGCTGCTTACAGGTTGTTGAGGGAAATCGGTCTGGTTACAGGACTTTACACTGAGGTGGACAGACGCGTGAGTGAGTGAGTAGGCCGACGAGGTGTAATTTTCCAGATGAGCTTTATATTTACCAGAGAACTCGATGATCCCTTAGGATCTTTATGTGGGACAGTGTCTTTTAGTGGGTGGTGTTGAGCCCCTCTGCCTTCTGATTGCCCTCCTCCCAGGAGCAGGCCTCGGCAGCAAAGTGTCACTGCAGGTCTGATCCCCTGGTGTAAGTCCTCTGGACTCCCAGCAGGATGAGTGGGGCGGGTGTTTATTTAGCCCCGCTTTGCAAACGCAGCAAAGCCCCTGAAGGCCAGGCTGTGGACGGTTCCCAGGGCCTTGCCTCCCCCTGCCGCGCACTCTTCACACCCCTCCCGCTTTTCTAGGACTTGCTCACAATTATGGTCTTGAAAACCATTTGGGGTCTTACAGGGTGGGGCTGTCTAGGGCTTACTTTAAAGAGCACAGACTTTCCAGAAGGCCTTCTCCTTCCATCTGCTAGAGGCTCAGCAGTGAGGGCAGTGCTGGGCGGGGAGCCCAGCCACCTGGTGACCTGCCTGCCCACCCTCCCCTGGGGGCTTGGTCTGGCGGCTTCAGGCTGGGAGGCTGGGAGCATATGCAGGAGCCTGGCCCGAGGAAGTGCTCGTTAAAGTAGTGCTTGTGAGCCGCTGCGTAGTTGGAGTTCCACCCTTCCTCCCACTGCAGGCTCCCTCACCCTCCCGAGAGAAACCTCTGGGCCACGCTTTTCTCCTCTAGCCGAGGTCATATTGTAAGAACTTGCTGTCAAAATTTTATTGAAATTTATTTTTATTTATCTATTTATTTGGCTGGGCCGGGTCTTAGTCACAGCACGTGGGATCTTCATTGCAGCGCGCGGGCTTCTCTCTAGTTGTGGCGCAGGAGCTCTGGAGCACAGGCTTACTTGCCCCACGGCACGTAGGATCTTAGTTCCCCGACCAGGGATTGAACGCACATCTCCTCCATTGGAAGGCAGGTTCTTAACCACTGGACCACCAGGGAAGTCCCAGTGAGAACTTTGAAAGATGGCAACTCTGGGACCTCCTGGGCACAGGGAGGCGAGGACAGAGGAGGGGGCGTGGGCCCCGAGACCTCTGAACAGCAAACTCTCCTCAGCTAATCTGCACCAGCTGTTTAGGGAATTGCATAATTGTTTGATTTCTAAGGGCTGTGAGTCCCTTCTCTTCATTACAAAGCGTAATGGAATCACTGGATCCCTTCCTAGTGCCCTGTGATGGCCACGATTCATTCAGTGCCATTATAGGCTGTCCTAGTGCACCCCCGGTCCTCCTGGACCATCCCGGAGTACTTGACAATCAAAACGGTTTCAGCGCCTGCCGATGCAGGGAACACGGGTTCGTGCCCCGGTCCGGGAAGATCCCACATGCCGCGGAGCGGCTGGGCCCGTGAGCCATGGCCGCTGAGCCTGCGCGTCCGGAGCCTGTGCTCCGCAACGGGAGAGGCCACAACAGTGAGAGGCCCGCGTACCGCAAAAAAAAAAAAAACGGTTTCAATACATACAGCGTTTCATTGAGTTACAGAAAAGGCCGTAGACCCTGACCACCTACACAATATCAGGAATCCCCTGCATTTGAAAATGGGAGATTTTTGGTCCCACTTCTCATTTAAACCTTCACTAACAGCGTGAGTGACAGCTGAAGTGATCATTCCAGGGCAAGTCGTGAGGGGACTTCAGCTAGCGACAGCCACTAAAACTGGTGCCAGAGGAGGCTGAGCTGCCCCAACTCTGGTTCCACTGAACTTCTCTCAGGCCTGTGATGAGAAAAGCATCCTCACAGGAATCCATGCAAAGAGGAGCGTGAGTTACGAAGCCGTGGTGTCAGCTACTGAGTTGCTTCTGAGTCGCTGAAAAATCAAAACTCAGGTCTGTGCCGATTTATTCTAACACAGGTCTGTGTCAGAATTAATTTATTTGTTTAAATAACTTGAGCAATGTGAATGTTATTCCTATTTTTTAATGCTATACTCTTATTTTGAAGACATTAAATGGAATCTGTGATTTTGACAGATTTTGATATGATTAAATAATTCCATTTGTGTGATTGAAAACATACCTGAGTATATTTCATACCTGAATTTTTCTTGATGTCCGCACAATTCTAATTTCTATTTTAAAGTTGTATTTAATGTAATATAGTGGTCATGATAGGAGAGTGTATTCTTCAGGTTTATCTTTAGAGAAGAGGCTTGAATTGGGAGTTAATAGGTTAAAGTTGTTTATTCTCAGGTCTTCAGAAACTAAAGAACACATCCAGTCTGTCAGAGCTGCCTCTGCGAAGTCACTCTTCCCTCCTGCCAATCTGGTGCCTTTCTCTGGGCTCCTCTAGCATTTATGTTGTCGCGTTTTGGCAGTGACATGTGTATGTTTTCCTGCGACACTGTCCGGTTGATCTCATCCTCACCCGGGATTTTAACTACCACTCCTGCTTCTATGACCAGCCCTGCCCAGGTGTCCTACGGTTCAGGCTTTATAAGGCTTTTTTTTTTTTTTTTTTTCCCAACCTCGTGTCTTGTGGGATCTCAGTTCCCCGGCCAGGGCTTGAACCTGTGCCCCTGCAGTGGAAGCGCGGAGCGCTAACCGCTGGATGGCGGGGAAGCCCGTAGGTTACAGTGATTCCGCCCAGCCTGCACTTCTGCTGCTGCTCACGGATAAACCGTCCCCGTCAGAAGCTCGGTCAGCTGCTGTTACGCAGAAGGTTGATCTTTCCCGTCCAGTGAGTGGCCACACCCTCTAGTTCTGTCACTGGGTGACTCTTGGGCCCGGTCCGCCTTCAAGGGTCCAGCACGGCTGCGGTGATCCGTGTCCCCGTGTCTCAGCTGGAGAGTCGCCATCGCTCTGCCACCGCCGGGCACCCACTCCCGCCTTCTCCCTCCAGGCCCAACCAGGCTGGAGAAGTGAGCCGTGTTGGATAGTAGTGCATTTTTAGAGACACAGATGTGTCCTTAACATTCTTGACGATTTCATTTTTCCAAGGGACCAGAATGGCTGCTGGTCGGAACAGCACCTCGTTGATTTTAAGGACAAGATGGTGCACTTCGAGGGAAGGTGTGCGCTGGGCACCCTGCTCTGCGTCATGTGTGGTGTGGTGTTTTCCTCTGTAAAGCACTGGGCACTCACACTTGTGTTTTTAGAGGTTTTGCCCTGCTGGAGTTCGTATTCTGCCACATGTACGTTTTATGTGTTCATTTTAAAAGTACTAATTCTTTCAACATGCGTTGAAGTTAAAAGAAGGACCCCTGAGAATGACTTGCTAACTTGATTCTTACACGTTTGCAGTAATGTTTTTTCTGTTCTTCATCCAGGTCGGTGCGCACTTTTTGGAGGCTGTGGTGAGGAAGTTTGCTGACGTCTATAAAAGCGGGTGTGACGGGAAAGAGTGTGACAACCTGTTCACCATCATCGCCCATTTATATAACTTCCACGTGGTGCAGTCTCTCCTCATCTTTGACATTTTGAGAAAACTTATTGGAACTTTCACAGAAAAAGATATCGAACTGATCCTGTTAATGCTGAAAACTGTGGGCTTTTCCTTGAGAAAAGATGATGCTTTGTCGCTTAAGGAACTGATCACTGAGGCCCAGGCCAAAGCCAGCGGGGCAGGCGGAAAGTTCCGGGACCAGACCAGGGTATGAGTGCGTCACCTGCCCGGCTTCCTAACTGCCTAAACGCTCACACTGACCAGAACTTAAACATGAGTATCTGGGGTGAATATTGCATTTCATCTCGTAATGAGCCCTGTTATCTTCTGCCTCATCTGGTTTTGTGGCTTCATCTTCAAGGTGTGAGCAAACCTTGCGTCTTTACTCTTGTGAATTTAAGAATCGATCTATTTAACATTCAGCCATTCAGAAGAGGTTTACTGGGAAGGCGAGGGGCCGGGGGGTGGGGCGGTTAGCCCACTCGGCCTTCTAGCTCTTCCACTCGGCAGCAAAGGGACCGAGGCTTCCAGGCCTCGGTTTCCCCGTCTGGAAAGTGGGGCTCATGGTGGCTACCTTGTTTGCTGGTCTGCAGACTTGAGGGGCACGGGAGAGTCATGGGAACCCCTGGGCGGGGCGAGGGCTCATTTGAGGAAAAAGGAAAGCGTCCCTGTGGGGAGACATCAGGGGCGCAGGGCAGGGGCCGGCCTCGGGGCCTCGTAAACCTCGCAGGGAACTGGGATTTTATCCCAGAGGCACGTGAAGGGCTCTGAGCAGGTTTTCATGCTGAGGTCACTTTGGCTACAACTAGGAAAGAGAGAAGCCACCTCGGGGGTTGGGGCGGTGATCAGCAGAGTTGCAGTGGACGTGGGTTTAGGACATAGCGGTGGCCAGACTTGGTGGGGGGAAGGGGAGAGAGGGAGGGGTCAGAGGTCACCCCAGGTACCAGCTTGGCCCTGCAGGTGGACAGTAGTTTGTTCAGGAGACGCAGACTGGACAGGAAGACTGGCCCATTTTTGAAATGCTGAGGTGAGGGCTCGGGTTAGCTGTGAGGAGGGAGGTGTAGGCCGAGCCCCCTGAGTGTCCTGGGGGCCGCGGAGGTGGTGGTGGAGTTGCTGTGTAATGGGGTGGGGTGCGGCTCCAGGTGGGAGAGGAAGATCATGGGGGCGGGTCCCAGCGAAGACCCTGTCCCTGTGTTGAATGCTCAGGGGTCACGTTTAAAACAGACACGGCAGACACAGGCATTTGGCTCGGGCTGGCCTGAAGCTGGAGGAGCTGGGCTGGGGGATGACTGGGTGGGTTTGGAGTCCTTGAGCGCTGACAGAAGCATCCTAAAACTGATCGTGTGACGGCTGCACAGCCCCGAGTGTGCTCAGTGGACGCTTGGCATGTGAGTTATGTCTCAGCTGAAGTGAACGTTGGGGGGAATCTCAGGATCTGTGAGAAGTCTTTGTGCTGTCCTTGAAAGTCTTCTCTAAGTACAATGTCATTTCCAGTTTAAAAGTTAGGAAAGCAAAAAGGCCAGGAGTGGGAAGGGGTTGCAGATGCGGTGGGGAAGGAGGGCGACTGAGACCAGGGGCCGGTGGGGGTGGAAGGGCGCGCGGCCGGGGCGTGTTCTCGGCCCGCGGGGCGGGGGAGGGATTTCTGTTCTCGGCCGGGGAGGCCTGGGCGGCTGCTGAGGTTGGTGCAGCCTCTCCCAGAGGCGCCCGTGCCCCGTCCTTGGCGGCGGTGACCATGTGCGCAGAGGCGGTGTGTTTCTCCCCACGGTGAAGCGTCCTTGGTTTCCGGCATTTGAGATAATGGCTTTTCGCGTCTGTCTCCAGGTTCGCTTCATGCTGGAGACGCTGCTGGCCCTGAAGAACAACGACGTGCGGAAGATCCCGGGCTACGACCCCGAGCCCCTGGAGAGGCTGCGGAAGCTGCAGAGAGCCCTGGTAGGCACCCTCCTTCCCGGCCGCCTGCGCTGCCGGGTCTGCGCCAACCCCCGTGAAGTTCTGGAGGGCGGTGGAGCCACAGGTCAGGTGCCCGCTCAGTTAGCAGGGATTCCCAGACGTGAAAGGCAACTGCACGTTTCTGTGGGGCGACCCTCCCTGTGAGCTGCGTGCGCCCCACGCTGAGCCCTCCGCCCTTGGCCGCGCCGGAGAATTGCGGGAGGACCTCTGATCACTTTGGAACAGGGCCCGGGCCGGGGTCCCACCAGGACCAGGGAGGCCAGCCTGGGGAGTGGGGGGCTCGTCTGTTTAAGCTCCCCAGAGCTTCTCAGCGTGGGGCCCACGGGCGAGCCCTTCGGCCCGGGCACCAGTCAGACCCAGAGTGGCCTCCTCCGGCAGGTCCCAGGCACCTGCTGGTGGAGTCCTCACTGCCGGCCCTTGGGGCGCGCCTCCTGCCTGAGGCTGAGCCTCTCTCCCCACCCCCACCCCGTGACAGCTGTTCTAAGACAAGTGTTTAGGGTGATAGACCCGCAAAGCCCAAGCGCACTCTGAGGGTTTACCTCGAACTTCGGCATCATTCCTAGCTGGTTAACTGTCCCAGCTGTCGGTGCCCCGTCACAGCTTTCACGCACCAGAAACGCTGTTACCCGAGCTGGAAGGAGCCAGGGTCGCCGTTGCCCAGGCTCTGAGCTGCCGCGGCCTCCCCTGGCTGCTGTTTTCTCAACCAGCTGCGAGGCGCTGGCTCAGGGACAGAGACTCAGCTCCGCGTCTCCTGGGACAGCGTCCTGAACGCCGAGCGGACCGGGCGCTGGTGGATCGTGGGGTCCGCCTGGAGTGGCGCCCCGATGATCGACAGCGGTCAGCAGAAGACCCCGCGGAAGCAGCCCACGGGGACGGTACGTGACCCGTGCTCGCCACCACCAAGCATGTGACCTGTGTCCCCACGCGGCTTTCCCTGGGTTTATTTGAAGACCTCATAGAAGTAGCTACTGCTTTGTGACATCATTTAATTCCATTTCTGTTATTTCCTTTTAAAGTCTCAAAATGTTAGGAAAGGGACTTCAACGTTGAGTGGAGTGAGGGGAACGCAGGACGATCACTCAGGCCTCCTGGCCTCCCCGCCCTCCCCGCCGTCCTGGCCCCCCTCCCCCCGGCCGCAGCGCTTACCTCTCACCTCTCCTTCATTCCACTGGTACTTGGACTGGCAGACCCACTGCTCCCGCGAAGCCTCCCAGATCAAGCGGTTTTCTCCTCGCGGGCTTGCTTTGCCTCTTGCTGGTTTTCCTTTGTGGGGTGCCGGGGGGGTTGCTCAAGAATAAAGGGTCCGCGTTTACATACGTGTGTTTACGCACACCTTACAGTTAGCCTTGGGTCAAGCCACAGAATTACGCATGTTACTTTTTAGAAACTTAGTAACTACGCTAAACCAAAGAACAACTTTCACTCAAACGTCTGTATGATCTACGCCCGGTCGTCCCTCTTTTCAGGTTAGCTCGAAGATACTGGAGCTCGCCCGAAAGCAGAGAATGAACACCGACATCAGGAGAAACATATTTTGTACAGTTATGACTAGTGAAGACTTTCTGGATGCATTCGAGAAGCTCCTGAAGTAAGCCTGTGTGCGAGCCTCTGCTCTGTTGTTGAGTTGGGTGCCACGTCGTGGAGGCCGGGGCCCTGCCCCTTCCCACCCGCTGCCCCACGCCACGGGCTGCAGTCCAGCTCCTGCTAACTGACCGCTGGTAGCTCCAGATTAGGACAGTTTATGATCTGTTTTGATTGGAAAACATCAGGTAACCACCCGACAGTTCCCGGTGGCTGTTGTTTGCCATGAGTTGCTTGAAACCTTCCTGTTAAAGTTGTCTTTCTGATTACGTCTAAATTAAACTTCCTGTTTAATTTAGTTGTAATTATATTACAACTTCTATAATTAGTTGTAATGAGATTGAAAAGCATCTGTGTACAAAGTACATCTAAGAAGTCTAATAATTAATTTTCCTTTATTTGCTTCAAGTTCAGAAGGAAGTGCAGGGGAAATGCTGTGGGACTACGAATCCTTGTCCACAGTCAACACCGTGCACTAAAAGGATGGATTTTACTGCGTGCAAACCAGACCATATGTTTTAGAAAAAAAAAAAAACAAGAAGGACCCACAGCTGAGGCCCTGTTTCTTGTTGGTCGGTTACCAGTGACAGGCCTTTGTAGAGCCTGGGGTCACCTCATGCTGCCACGTTGTTGGAAACCCTGAGGCCAGAGGCTGGGGCACGGCCTGGAGCTCCAGCCCTGTCTACTCGGCCCACTTAACCAAACTGCCAGACAGGATGTGTTCCTCTGAGAGATTTCTGCCTTCAGGCTGTTGAAGTTCGGCAAATTGAAGGTTTAGCCCTCGCTCTTCCTGTCTTACAGGCTGGGGCTTAAGGATCAGCAGGAGAGAGAAATCGTTCACGTCCTCATAGACTGCTGTCTGCAAGAGAGAGCGTACAACCCTTTCTACGCCTTCCTGGCGGGCAAGTTCTGTGACTACGCGAGGAGCTTTCAGGTGACAGCTGGGAGGCAGGCTGCCTGTGCCCCACTCTCCTGTCCAACCACTCTGGCTGACTCGGCCCACCTGGGGTGCGGGCCCTGAGTCAGGGGCCACCCCGGCCAAGAGCTGTGTGCAGAGGGTCGCACAACCTGAGCCGTGTCCCCATGTCACCTTTCCCTGTCACAAATGAGGGGTCACGACCCACTTAATCGGCGAGTGCCTCTGGTTTATGTTGCACCATCTTTTTCTAATGTTTCTGCTGATTTAAGGGAAAATACTGTAATAGAAAGAAATTACTGTGAAGCTATTTCAAACTACTGTATATAGGAAAGGAGAGTGTAGTTGCTTCTAAAAAGTCTTGATTTTTAGGATATTTTAAGTAACTGAATACAGTACCTTTGGATTATATTTTTAGTGATTTATTCTAATAATTTGTTGAATTTTACCTTTTTTTGTTGTTGTTTTTCTTTGTTTTATATTAGATGACATTCCAGTTCAGCATATGGGACAAATTTCGGGACTTAGAAACTCTGCCAGCCACTAACTTCTCTAATTTGGTTCACCTGGTGGCCCACTTGTTGAAGACCAAGTCACTGCCGCTTTCCATTCTAAAGGTGTGTGTAATGTGCGAGCTGATTTGAAGCGCTGAAAGTGATAGCGTACGCTTGAGCCTTGAGCCCCGGGGGTGCGCAGGGGCACCGACCCCCTGCACAGTCGTAGCCCGAGTGTAACTTTACAGTTGGCCTCCGAATCCTGGTTCCACACGGGATGATTCAACCAACTTTGGAGCGTGTGGTCCTGCAGTGCGTATTTAGTGAAAAATGTCCTCATGTAGGTGGACTGCACAGTCCAAAGCCGAGTTCAGGGGCCAGGTGTAATTATGTATGTTTGGTACCTTAAGAATATGCGTTTCCTTAGATCCTGACTCACCTGGAAAACACTCTCATTATCAGACCATCATAGGAAATCGCCAGATGAGCGCGCGGTGTAAATTTGCCTAGTAGCTCACGGCGCCATCGCGGTTGTCTGCTCCTTTACGCGAATCAGTCTCGGGACTTGCGGTGCATGTACAGGCCATCATGAGTCCCGCGGTGGCCGCTGCTCCGTCAGGAAGAAGTGGGGATGTGGGAGCTGTACAGAAGCTGTGCTTCTGCCACTCCTCCCTTGGCTGTGGCACATCTTTCAGAGCAGGGGCATCCTCGCCCCTGTTGAATTCCCATGTTGACTCGTCAGAGACGATGAAACACAGATGCTCTGGAGGTGGTCCGGGGTGGGCAGCGAAGCCTAGACATGAGAGGCGGGTCACGGTGGCCTGGGCAGTAGGACCTCGGGGGTCTGGGGGTCCTGAGGGTGTGGACTGTGGGAGAAGCTGAGGGGCAGGCATAGCTGGGGGCCCGGCCTCTTGCCTTCCGCTTCCTGATCCTTGGGACAGGCTAGGCTGCGGTTTCCTGTCTGTGTTGATGTATTTGTTCACCAGAGCGCCGGTCGAGTTAACTGCATGTTCCTTAGAGATGTGCCCTTGGGTTTTGGCTACTGTACTGAAAATGAGGGCCAGAGCCTCGTCCCACATTCCAGAACTGGGGAGAACTTACAACACGGAGAGCTAGTGCCTTCTCCTTGCTGGGGGGAGTCTTGCCTTCGGTTCACTTGAGTTTGAGCTCAGAATGGAACAGCATGTGGCGTGTCCCTCAGATGCAGCAGGTCCTGGAGACTCCTTGAGGCAGCCTGGCCCCTCCGTACCTCACGGGGCTCTGGCTGTAGGCAGCACTCTGGCTGTAGGTGTCTGCATGTGGTTAACCAGGCTTTTGATGTCCTTTTACAGTTATTTAATTTGGCATAAGGTTGAAATTTATCCATGTTGATATCTGCAGTTCTGTCCTTAGATTTTATTACTGCTGTATAGTATTCCACTGTATAAGTATACTATGATTGTTATATATAGGAATTAGTCTCTTCTGGGTCTAAATTGTGTGTGTGTGTGTGTGTGTGTGTGTGTGTGTATGTGTATGGTTTTAATTAGGGGATAGTTTCTTTAAGGCATGGAGATAAGCTACGTTTCAACTCCAGGAATGAGATTCCTGATTCACTAGGTACCCATCAGCCCCCTGGACCTGACTCAGCACTGCCGAGTTGCTCTCACCAGTGGTGTGCACACCCTGCAGCAGTGCACCAACGGTCCCAGGGCCCCGCGTCAAATGACAGCTGTTCATTTTATAAAACTGGAAATAGCCTTAGTTGAGGGGCAAGGGGAGCGATAGTTTTTTACTCAAACTATAGTCAGAAATCACTGCAGAGTTGGCTCCACAGTGTAACTTTATTATTTTTTATCCGGACTGTTAGGTCGTTGAATTCAGTGAATTGGACAAACCCAGAGTCCACTTTTTACGAAAAGTGTTACATACGCTGCTCATGGAAACGGAAGTTGAAGACCTTGTTTTAATTTTTGGAAGGTTTGTTCCCAGCTCTCTCGATAAAACGTGGGAAAGAGGAGAGAAATTGTTTTCACCTGTGTTGTTCTATAAAAGCAAGTTTGTTGTACTTACATGTAGCTTTTCAGTTTTAATTTTAATAATATCCTGAACATTAATTTGGGGAACATGAGACTTGCCTAATAGCAAACAGAAAATGATTTCTGACAGATAGGATATTAAGTTCTTACTTGAGAATTCTGACCAGATGGAAACTAGGTATGTCCCCTGCTTCGGGGTCCCTAGGGCTGAGACGGGGGCCGGCTGGTCACTGACGCGTGTCCCTTCCTCCTCAGGGTGTCCGACAGCCCCGCGCTGGGCCTGCTGCGGGAGGGCCTGAAGCTCTTCATCAGCCACTTCCTGCTGAAGGGCGGGCAGGCCCACGGGGGCGCCAAGGAGGCCAGCGCACTGCGGGAGAGAGCCGAGCTCTGCGCCGGGGCCCTGCAGGGGAGGGCGTCCCTGAGGCCGTAGCCGGGGCCAGGGGCCAAGGGGTGCTCAGTCGCCTGCGATGTGGGACCGCAGCACAGTCTGTCGTATTTAAAATACTCTTATTTTGGGGCTACCCTGGTGGCGCAGTGGTTGAGAGTCTGCCTGCCGATGCAGGGAACATGGGTTCGTGCCGCAGTCCGGGAAGATCCCACATGCCGCGGAGCGGCTGGGCCCATGAGCCATGGCCTCTGGGCCTGCGCGTCCGGAGCCTGTGCTCCACAATGGGAGAGGCCACAATGGTGAGAGGCCCACCTACCGCAAAAAAAAACAAAAACAAACCAAAAAACAACTCTATTTCGGTATTTGTGTTTTGAACTGTCTTCAAATACCTATGTTTATATCTCTAGGAGGCAGGGGAGAGGGAGGGAGGGGCGGGCCCCGGGCAGCGATGATGCTGCCCAGGGGGTGTGCCAGTGCCTAATTTTCTAACAGACCTAGCCTCTAGAGGGTGCAGTTACAAAGAAATGGATGGCGTTTTTATTTATCTTTTATGTATTGGTTAAAAGTTCAGAAACCGTCAGTTAAACATTCCTGAGGTTTGATTGATTATTTCAAGTACTTGGAAGGCACGTGTTCTGGAAGAGTCAGCAGTTGACTCAAGCCTTGCAGGTGTGGGTGCAGCACAGCAGGGGGACGATCCTGGTTCCTCACCTGAAGTTCTGACGTGGGAAAGGACATCTTCCTTCCCCGCGAGTGTCTGTCACTTAGACCCATCGAGTCCAGGTGTGATGCACCTTCCCGAACAACTTTGAAGTCACCAGACAGACACTGGACACAGCAGGTGCCGCCTGCTGAGTGGTGTTCTCAGGATATAAACACGCACGGGACAGAAGCGCCTGCGAGGGATGAATTTTCAGGATGCACCTAAGATATAGCAGCTCTCTCCCTCCCTTCCTGTGCTCATGGACAGAGAGAAAGCAGATGAAGCAAAATGTTCATTGTTGGGTGAAGTTTATACACATGAAGTATATTTTTATAGTTTTTCCTTAAGTTTTAAGTTATTGCAAAATAAACAATTTTCATAAAGCATTCATAATGCAGAACACATTCTTCAGAGGTCTAAAACGTTCCAGTGTCTTTTCATGAAAATAATTAACCTAATTCAAATCACTTCTGCCCCTTTTGTAAAAAATAATAATAATAATTAGGCCTTACTGTAAAGCAGTGACACTGCTTCTGTTGGTTTACTTCACTGGTGAGGTGCCCCTGGGTTAGCGGGAAGAGCCGGAAGGGATGGAGGGAAGGCCCTGCTTGTTGACCGTGACCAGAACCTGCGTCCTGGGCCTGGGTGGCAGTGGCATCAGTCACCGAGAGCTCTGGGCACAAGGCTGCTGACCTGTGGGCACAGACAGCATCCCGGCCGAGATGTCACGGCAGGATGCTGTGCGTCCCCTTCAGGTGTTACTTGGTGTGGCGGATTCAGCACCCGACATTTGCTCTTGACTCTCAGCCCATCTGTAATTCAGTTTCAACTTTTCCAGTTGTGTGTGTGGCTGTTTTTTGTGCTCAGGCTGTGGTGTCTCTGAATTACGTCAGCTCAAAGCCTCTCTTTAGGAGGACCTGAGTAAGAGTTGGGACTTGGTCGCAGCCAACGTTTGCTGGGGGCCTCCTGGGTGCCACACGTGGAGTTGAGACCTGGGGCAGCTTGAGGGGTTCAAAACCATCATTTACGTTTAACAGGACAGGTCCTGTAGTCGAAGAGTGATGGGGACAGCCAGCTGTTCCCAGCGCTCAGGGACGGAGAGCTTTTCAAAGGACGTGACGTTGGGATGTGACGTGCTCTTCCAAGAGGGGCTGAGGGGGCACTTGGAGGACACGAGGGCACCAGCAGGGGGTCGAGAGTGTGGAGCCTGGCCGTGTGGGGCCCTGGGACCCAGGACAGACAGCAGGACAGGCACTTGCAGCCTGGTTGTGAAGGACCACTTTCTCCATGCTGAGGAGTTGGGGATTTATCTGCTCAACCATAGGAAACCATCGAAGGATTATTGCCAAGGAAGTCAGATCATCGAAGTGTGTTTTCAAGAATATTGCTGGACGAAGGAAGGTGGTGGGTCAGCATGTGGGCAGGCTGGTGGCAGAGACCAGGTAGGTGGTCCTCGTGACCTTCCAGGCGGAAGTGATGATTCCGGCCTAAGAGAGCAGCCGTGCGAAGGGAGACTGGAGACGTTTCCGATGGACACGCACGGGAAGTTGGTGCCTTTCAGTGAAGGGGGGAGGGGCGCGGGTGGGGGGCAGTTCGGGACGCCCCCGGTGGCTTGTCGACATCGGGGTCGGGGTTGAGGGTGCGAACACACCACTGGAGCTGGGGGCCTGAGGGCAGGGAGTTGGAACCCCTCGAGGAGACTTGAGTTATGAGGAGAAAGCCAAGACCAGGATGCTGGGCGCTCCCCGTGCAGAGAGCAGAAACCGAGGGAGGGCCTGGAAACAGGCCTGGGAGTTGGGCTCTGGGGATCCTCAGCCAGCAATTCAGACCCATCCTGGGGGTAGTAGCTCTGTAACAGCGGAGGCAACTCCAGGCAGCAGCCATACGTGAACAAAGATGCTGGGAGCCTCCGGGGGCCTCACGTCTTCCCTGAGTGCCAAGCACTTCGGATGCACGAGCAGGTGTGTAGGGAACACCTCCATGCACACATGTTCAGAGAGTGTAACGAAAGGTCAGTAAAACTTAGATTTTCTTGGGAAAGTAATATTGGCCTGGGAATCGGGAGTTCTCTCTTTCTCACCCTTACATTTCGTATCACATCATATTCTACGTTGACAGAGCTGGCGGGAAAGGGGTCAAGTTCACAAGATGACATTTATCTTGAGTGGCGCTGAATAAATGATGAAAAATGATGTTTGCATGATAAGATGATGAAAGGGAAAATGGGGACCAGTTTAAAATGTTCTAAGCCTGCAGAGGTGACTTCAGAACACCCAGGGTTGTGTGTGTTTGGAAAACAATGCCTTGTGTGTGTCCACCAGTCGGGAGCAGAGTGGTTTTGACCTTGAGCACGTCCAAAGCAAGACACATGGCCACGGCCTCTGGGGGTTATCGCGTCGGCACTTTCCCACTCTCAAATATCCAGTCTGCAGGAGATTGACCCCCACTCCCGCCCCCAGCGTGGTCTGTGTCCTTTATTCCCGCCCTGGGGACCCAGCCAGCGGTCCCTTTCCTCCCTCTCCTGCGCTTCACGCCCACCTGGGTCTGCTGCAGACCAGAGTGGTGGCAGGGGACGCCCCTTGAGGGCCCAGTGAAATATGACACCCGGGCGGGATTCACTTCAGGCCGAGGTAAAAATGATGAAGAGCATTTAAAAATTATTTTCTATAGAAAATCGTTTAAAATGGACTATTTGTTTCATTTTACTTTGTCAGAAGTGTTTCCAAAGAAAGAGGGCAAATTCTTCTGCTTTTATTTTTATGGTTTGCCCATTGTTAACACTTGGCACATTTGCTTTTTCTCTTTTTTATATCTAATCCACATCCATTTATGCACACACACGTTTTGATGGCATCGACTGGAAGTACAGACATCATGACACTTGACTCCCGACCCCTCATTCTCCATTACTGGTGATGCCATTACCGCACCTGAGAACATGAACATGCATTTAGTGACAGAGTCCAGCAGACAATTCCGTTTTCATACTGCCAGTTGTTCGAAACTGAATTTTCTATGGCTGTTTTTTTCCTAGACAAAATACAATCAAGGTTCAAACATTACATTTCCTTTTATTTCTCTTTTAGTATACAACACCCACCCCCGTCTAAAATTTCTCACGAAACTGGGCTTTGAAGAGTCCTGGCCGTTGTCACAACAAATCCTGGTGGGCTCCACGTAAACATGGTTGGGAAAATCACAGCCCGGTTGACACTGGCGTCTCGGGACAGACAGTATGAAGCTCACAACTGGCCACGCTAATTACAGTCGAGGCCAGCAGACCTCCCCATGGCAAAGGTACGTTTTTACCTTTGTAATTATTAAGGGAAATTAGTCACCAAAAGTTAAGGACATCTTACAAAGGAAAAACATGTGGCAAAACGTGTGTTTCCTGTTCCCACCAATATTTCGCCTAGTGGGTCAGGCAGGCGTTAATGATCCTTGCCAGGATCAATTATTACTTGCAAAATGGTCATTTTCTAGTCCTGTCATCCCTCCTACATTATTAACTGGCATTCTTCTTTAAAAATGGGTCTTCTTGAGGCTTCCCTGGTGACTCAGTGGTTAAGAATCCGCCTGCCAATGCAGGGGGCATGGGTTCCCCCTGGTCCGGGAAGATTCCACATGCCCCGGAGCAACTAAGCCCGTGAGACACAACTACTGAAGCGCGCACGCCTAGAGCCCGTGCTCCGCAGCAAGAGAAGCCGCCGCAACAAAGTGCACGCTCTGCAACAAAGAGCAGCCCCCCTTGCCGCAGCTAGAGAAAGCCCGCGCGCAGCCATGAAGACCCACCGCAGCCAAAGATAGATAAATAAAAATACATAAATTTTTTAAATGAGTCTTCTTATACCCCTCTCCCTTTTCCCCAGGGAAGATCAGACTACCCATCGCAAAACGACTGAAGCCATGACAGGCGAGTCTCTGAACGGCAGATGGCGAGACGCTACCATTGGCTGGGGCAAGTGCACGAGACTGGTTCCCAGCAGAGCCTGTGCAGGGTTCGGGCTGGGGCGGGGCCCGTGCTCCCAGGTTGGCGACCCATTCTCCTGCCTGTCGGGAGGAGACCCTGCCAGGTGGAGGGGAGCCCCAGCTGCGCTGGCCGAGCGTCTGTAAATCCAGGTGTGGGGTAGAGTTTCGTAGCGCAGTTTTGTTGCTGGGTCCCTGAGCAGTCCCGCTTCGACTAGGTGATGGGGACGCTCTTGTTGGCCTGCCCATTGGTCAGTCACAAGGTGTAGAAGGGACAAGCACATCGGGCCCGGCCACTGCTGGCACCAGCCCAGCTCAAGGCCAGCCTGCTGCCAGCACACAGCAGTCACTGCATCTCTGAAGTACTCTTACCTATAAAATGGATTTGCCATCGAGGCTCTCTAATTGTTCGAGTAGGTCTGTGAGTGCCTGGAGTGACAGCGGTAGTTTCTCTAAACTCAGGATGAGTTCACTAACAACTACTTCAGTCCGTACTGCTCTCATTTCTCTTCTCGTGGGTCCTTAATCCTGTCCATTCAGAAGAGTAGGCAGAGTGGCCAGCTGTTCTGGTTTGTCCCCGCAAGGGCAGAGCTGCCGAGAGGTCAGTGGGCGATGGGCGCGGGTGAGCAGTACCGGGAAGCAGACCCGTCGTCTGTCCAGCGGGCCCAGGAAGGTTCCCAGCAGCAGCTCCGGGTCCCTGTCTGCGCTCGGCATTCCCCCTTCCCCCACGTTTGTATCAATAACTTGGCCAAAGAAGGCGTGCTTAGCAGCTTTGCTGACAGCCTGACCTCAGCAGGAGTAAGGGCACTTCTAACTCTAGGACCTGCGATTTTACGACCTATGATGAGCTTTGTGTCCTTCAGAGGACCTGGCACTGTGTCCGGGTCAGTCACCGGGTAGGTTCCCGTCTGGACAAAGGAGGTGCTTGTTAATTGTTTGAGAGCAGAACCTCTCTCTCTGGTTACTTCCCCCTGAAGTGCAAATAGGGGGTCTCTGAAGGCCTTCTTCTTCCTCAAGCCACGATTTCCCGTGAATATCATTCTGAAGGTCTGAATTAGTATCTACTTTATAATTCTTAAACGCTGATGGGTAATCCAGGACATTTTTACTGTCTCTGGGGAAATTATCCTTAATGAGAGTAGAACAAAGCTTGCAAAAAAGTACAAGGTGAAACCAAGGCACTGAAGGCCAGCCCAGCTCCAGGAGTCCAGTGCTTGTACCAGGGTGCCCGGCACCTACACACCTTAAAACTGAGGGCTAAGATTATTTCTATTACTGTCATTACTTAATTTTGCCCAGGCTTGGCCAAAGCTCTGATTTCCTACAAAGAGCCAACTCTGAACAGAATTGCCCAAGGGCAGAATTACCAGACGAGATGCAAAAACAATGCATTACAAACACAGATTTCCCAGTAAGTATTTATCCAGGGCTTACTGTGTGCAGAGAAGCAAGTTCACATGTCCACGGCATAAAGCACACTTACTTAACTCATCGAAAATACAACGTAATTATTTGAGATTTATTTTATCCTTGCCCTCAGACTTCTGACTGGTGGAGGAAGTACTTTTCTATCTGGTCCCAAGCTAGCCGGCCAGACCCACAGAGTGGTCGTTAGCATCCTTATGCGTTTTGACTTAAATGGACAATGAGATTTTTTAAACCTCTCTGTTTTCTAAATCAGATTTAATAGGGCAGCCAGCGTCTGCTTTACTACTTTAGCTACTCTGGGGCTAACTGATAAATCAGCGGCAGAGGCCGTGGCGTCCTGGCCTGGTGCCCGACAGCAGGGCCCGGGCCTGCCCTGGGCCTGCCCTGGGAAAGTGGCTCTGCCGTCCCCACCACGAACATCCCCCCAGAGCCGTGAAACAGAGAAGCCAAAAATACAAGATGGACTTTGGGGCTGGGCTTGCTGTTTTGTCCCACGTGCCCTTGGTCTGTCCACGCAGCGCAGTACAGGGCAGCTGGAGTGAGGCCCACACTCCCTGGACTCGTGGGTGGCCTGGCTGTGCCACTGGGGACCGGGGCGGGGACAGGTGCTTTGTGGAGTGTCACTGTCCAGTCACCTCTCCTCTAGGCCTTGTCCTCCCTGCACGGAGGCTTGGCCACTCGGGCCTGGAAGAAGCCGGGTTTCAGGCTGGTGCAGACCTGCACTTTCTCCCCGACACCAGTGGGGTCCAGCCGCCTCCCCCTTGAGCTCCTGGCCCGGCTCCTGTGAAGCGAGTGGCAGCGGAAACAACCCGCGTGAGAGTCAGTAGTGATCTGGCCACTTCCCCCGCAAGGTCAGCCCAGCCTGGAGGGGCCTGGGCCACTGGCTTGTACCCTGACAGCAGAGGCCAAGTGGGCCTGTCGAGATCCCAGAGGAGACTCACGGGGTCTCTGCTCCCTGCCCACCCTCCGGCCACCCAGATCTCCAGGCCTGGGGGGCCCTCGGGGGAGCGACTCTTCCGGCGGCCCAATGGGGCCACCAGCAGGGAGACCCCGAGCGTGTCCCGGGTTGGGAAACCGTGCGACCGGGGGCTCCCTACCTGCACGGTGGGATAATAAAGCACTTTGTTACCTGTGAGTGAGAGGCCTGATAAAAGGAAAATATTATCGCCCCCGCTGTGATTAGGAGGCATCTGGGCACCGGAGACTCGGTAACATTTATGAGTAAACATCGTTTATTTCTGTTCTCTGATTATGAAGGTCACGGTGGTTTAACCCTGCTGGGACGGCCTCCGACACATTATCTGATCAAACAGAACTGGGAAAGAAAACACCGGCAGTCATTAAAAGCGAATTACTTTGTTTTATGAAGATAGGAGAGAGAAGGCCTCACGCTATGGGGGCACTGGGGCGCGTCCATGGCCCCGAGGAGACCCCCAGCCCACCTTAGGAGGGGCCGTCGGCAGGAGGATCCCAGAGCCGCCGCCGGGGACTCAGGAAGGTCACAAGCACCCCTGGTTTTCTCAAGCAATTTTGAAAAGCTACCAAGAGTGCAGTGTGTGATGATTCAGGTGTTTCCTTTACCTGTGAAAATCGGTAAAGGAAATAGGTCAAGGTAGCCGGAAGGATTTCTGAATTTCTGGTTTTAAATTTAGCAGAGAAATTTTTTTAAATTTTTTGATTGGAGTAGATTTACAATACCGTGTAAGTTTTATGCGTACAGCACAGCGATTCAGTTATACATACACAGAGGTTCAGATTCTTTTCCCTTAGAGGTTGTTACATAATGCTGAGTATAGTTCCTCGTGCTGTACAGTAGAGAACTTACATTTTTTGGGGCCCTGGTTTTACTTTTCAAAGTGAGCTGTTTGGCCTCTGACTCCTCCCGCTGCTCTGCTGGCTCCCTCGCCCTCAGGCTCCCGCTGGGGGGAGGGGTGTCCTAGTCAGCAGCATGTACTTGAGTCACATCTAGAGATGCTGGCGCCTGGGACGGGCAGCCTGGGGCGTCGGGGAGAGATGGCAAAGGTGGCATGCTGGGGCAGGTCCCTGGAGCGTGTGTGTCCCGCGGGCAGCCTTGGCCGCAGGGGAGCTGGGCCAGGAGGACGAGAGGAAGCAGAGTGTGACCCAGAGCCTTTGGTTCAAACGCCTGGGAGGAGAGCGGTACCTTTGCTGAAGTGGGAAAAACCAGCTTAATTTACTGGAGCCCTTTGATGTGCTCGTCTCTATACTGGATACAGTGGGAAGTGCACAAAAGGACCAAAACATACTTAGAACAGGCAAATTCACAGAACTGGAAAGTAGAGGTTCCCCAAGGGAGGGGGAAGGGGGTTAGTGCTTAATGGGGACAGAGGTGATGCGACATTTGGGGAATAGATACAGGTGTTGGTACACAATACTGTATGCATTTGGTGCGACTGAACTGTACACTTACGAATGGTTAAAATGATAACTATTATGTGTTTTTTTTGCCACACATACACACACACACACACACACACACACACACACACACACACACACACAGAACCAAACAAATACCCAGGGCAGAGTTAGCTGTCCTCCAGTCATGCCCCATCCTCCCTCGGAATAGAACCCCAATTTTTAGCGAGGCCTGTGGACAAATGGAAATAAAGACTCACTTTCCAACCTCCGGCGAAGCTTAGCATGGCCGTGTTACGACTTCTCACCCGGGAGTTCCCTGGTGGCCCAGTGGCTAGGACTCAACACTCTCACTGCCAGGGCCCAGGTTCCACCCCTGGTCGGGGAACTGAGATCCCACAAGCCACACAGCTCAGCCAGATTAACAAAAGAGAGAGAGAGAGACTTCTCGCCAGTGGGATGTGAGCAAAGGGGCCACCCTGAACCCCTGGGGAGGACACACACGCACCTGCCCTTGGTCGTGTTGGTCGGGGTGTGGAGCCCAAGCCCCACCTTGAACCACAGAGGAAAAGCCACGAGATAAAGGGCCGTGGCCCACCAGACCAGCCGCTGGCAGCCTGGGTTTACAGGAGATGAAATGAATTTCTGTCCGTGAAAGCCACTGTTCCTTTGGCTCTCCTGCCGCGTGCGGCCGGCCGGGTCCTGACTGATACAATAGCCTACACGGCCCTTGCACTGAAGCAGCTAACAGGCCAGCGGGCGCAGCCCACGGCGGTGAGAATTAAGACCCCACGGTTACCAACAGGCGGCGGTCTGTGGACATCTCCAGGGTGCTGCTCACTCCTGGGTACCCTCCTGGGCATCTTGCCTCCTGGGCATCTTGCCTCCAACCGGCTGCAGCCTGAGGCCCATGGCACGGGGAGCATGGCCCTGCCGTTCTCTGCTTTCTGCCCAGAGCCTGGTACTGTGTCGGGCACGGCAGCCTTACTCAGTAAGTATCACTTAGATCAGGCAGCTGTGGGTCCAGGTAGCAGGTAGTGGCGGGAGCTCGCGGAGCTCTTTGTGCGGCCGTGGTTTGGAAGGTTGAGCTGCGCGCGTAGTACGTACTGGATCAGCTGGCTTTTCCTGTGTAAGCAGCCCCCCAGACGCAGTGACCTGCGACAACAGCCGTCAGCTCATCTTTCTGTGGGCTGGCGATTCCGCTGGGACTCTGGGACTCTCTCGTGGCTGCGGTCAACCTGCGTGTCGCCCGCATCTACCCAGCTCGCCCGTGCCTCTCCAGCACAGCAGGCAGACAGGCCGTTTTCAAGGCTCCAGGCGCACCCCACTTGCAAACGCCTCATGGCTCAAAAGGAGGCTGGGCTCCAGGGCTCCAGGCTGGCCAGAGAGGCAGGTTCACGGGAAGCTGATGGCTCTCGCGCTCTCTCTCCTTTTCTGTGTCTGTCTCTGTCTCTCTCTCCGTTCTGCAGGAGTCCCCAAGAGAAGTGATCATGCCGGTGTGGACGCAGGGTGGCCCTGGGTCCATGAGCCTCCAGCAGGCAAGTCCAGGAGGGCAGCGAGTGGAGAGTGGGGACACCACGGGCCCTGTGTGGGAGGGGCTGACGTGGCGGAACCTCCTCTGGGGCGGCCCTCGGCCCTTCCCTCCTGTGCTGTGTGCTTCTCAACAGCGGCCCTGCGAAACAGGGGCTGCCGTTCCCCGCTTGACAGAGGACCGTGGGGCACAGAGAGGTCAAGTCACTTGCCCCACGCCGCCCAGTCCGTAAGTGCCAGGATCTCACCCGCGCACCCTCACCCTGGCCCTTATTCCTGGGATCCTGTGAGTCCCAAGGAGTCTTTACAAAGCCTTCCTCCCCACCCTCACACCCCTACCCACCACATCTCTTTCCCAGATTAGCCTGGAACTTCAACTTCGAGGACCCTCACTGGAGCGCGTGGACCCAGGGTGCCCCCTGTGCCTTGTGGGTGTGGAGACCAAGAGCTGCGAGGATGTTGGTTTGCTGAACTGTTCCCTGAGTCTGTATGTGGGGCCTGGCACACGCTCAGCTGCCCAAGCTTCCTCTCTCCCTGGGAGACCGGGACTGACCCGGTCCCCCTTCTACAGAAGGGGACACGGGCACACACTAGGTGAGGCGGGATGCAAGCCCACGCTCTGGGGTCCCTGCCCTTCTCCACAGCCCTCTGCTCTGGGCACAGAACATTGGGGGGGAGGTGACAGGCCTGGGAGAAGGGACGGGACTCAGGAAATGAGGGGGACGTGAGTCCGGTGGGAAGAACGGCCTGTGCAGGTGCGTGGAGACGGGATGCCCTGTGCGTGAAGGGAAGGCACCCAAGCCCCAGGCAGGTGCACAGGGCACCTGAAGTGCAGGAAGGCGGCGCGGCCCACTCCCAGCCCTCATGGCTCCGTGAGCTTCTGTGCCCGGGGTCGGATTCTCTAACACTGGCAGTGAACCTTTTATGTGAAAGCTTCCGTTTTCTCTTTTATTTTCCAGAGTGGTCTTAAATGCCTGAATTATGAAAATTAAGAAATTACTGTACACCTAAAACTAATACAATTATGTATTATAAGGTACTGACATAATGCTTTGTCAATTATATCTCAGTGGAAAGAAAGAAAGGAAGGAAGAAAAAAATCATACATGTAATCTATTTCTGTCCCCAAATTCCCACTTCCACCATGCACACGTGCATCTGTTTTCTGGAATATTTATTCTACCAACAGGTTTAGGAACACTGTGAATCAGGAAGTGAATATTTGATCACTTGGACTCTACAGTTTTTGTGTTTTTAAAAAAATATTTATTTATTTTTATTTTTGGCCTCATTGGGTCTTAGTTGCGACACGTGGGATCTTTTGTTGCGGTGCACGGGCATCTCTCTAGTTGTGGTGCATGGGCTCTCTAGTTGTGGCTCTCGGGCTTAGTTGGCCCGTGGCATGTGGGATCTTAATTCCCTGGCCGGGGATTGAACCTACGTCCCCTGCATTGGCAGACAGATTCTTAACCCCTGGACCACAAGGGAAGTCCCCTCTACAGTTCTTAGAGGTCTCTAATTCTTATCCTCCAACCCCTTTAAAGGCAGGCAGCTACAACCCGATTTCTCACATTCCCATCATGCACCAGAAGGTCAAAGTCCTGCATCCCAGGTGATGCTGAGAATGACAGGCCGTCCAGTGAGGACTGTGTTCAGGCTGTAGACCTCTTTCCTCCTTCACTCTTACTTTACCTGACACCTAACCTCATGGATTCATGCACGTTTTACACTAGGTAAGGCACATATATAGTGTCTGTTAGTCTTGTCTTCATCTTCCCACTACTATGTAACTCCAGGAGGATGGAGATTTTTGTCTGTTTTATTCACGCATGCACCCTGGTGCTCAGAACAGTGTCCAGCAGAGAGCAGCTATTCTAAAACAGCTGGCTGAATGAATGCATGGTGGATGGATTTTGAGTTGGCTATTATCTCTTTCATGGGTGAAAGGGCTGCAGTGTCACACAGGCGCCTGATCCAAGGGCACGTGGGTGGGAATCTGATGACACCCCCCCCACGCACCTGGGAATAAATAATCACCAGGATGGATGGAGCAGGGTGCTGAAAGGTAATAAGCCTGGTTGCAGACCCACGGGGGGAAAGAAACAGACACAACTTACATTCCCTTTACAGATTTATCTATTTAAAAAATCAACGGCAAGCTTCACAGAGTTGGTGTCTCTGTTTTAAGAACCTTAGGTGTGCGCGTCTCCTTAGAAGGACCGGCCCCAGAGGGACACCTGGCCTGTCCCCCAGGACGGACAAGGGAAAGCGGGCCATTCTCTCCTCGCAAGCCCCTGAGCCAGGACGACTCTAACTCTTCCTGTTCATCCTTTTTCAAGATGCTGTTTCAGCACAGAAGAAAACATGCTTGGAAGCAAGGCTGTAAATGGAAAGGTGACCCCATACGAAAACCACCCGCATTGTAACAGAACCGGATCATCTCGGAGCACAAACCACCGCGAACCGAGCCGCCTTCACCTCCTGCCCCCGGGATCCCCGTGGGGCATTCCGGGCGCGCCTTCCCGAGGCCCGGGCCGAGAGGCAGGGACGCCCCCGGGCGGCAGCGGCGCTGCGACGGGCCGCGGCGACCCCTCGGGCTGGCGGGCGGCCCTCCCCCGCGCCCCCGGCCTGACCCCGCGCCCCCGCCCCGCCCCGCCCGCCGGCCGCGATAAGGCGGCGGCCCTTTGTTCCTCCCCCAGCTGGGTAAACCGCGCCGCCGCCCCTCGCCGCGGCCGCTGGCCGGGGGGCACCTTTGTCCCGCCCAGCGCCGCGGACAATGGCCCGGGGAGCCGCACATTGTCCGGCACCTTGTGTACACTCGGGGCGGCCAGGTGCGCGGCCGCGGAATGCAGGGTCGGCGCGGGGCCGGCGGGTGGGGGAAGCGCGGGAGACCCCTCCCCACACCCCACTCCGCCCGCCTCCGGACCCCGCCTTCTCGCCAGGGTCCCACCCCCACCCCCCGGCTCGGGGTGCGGGAGGGGAGGGGGCCGGGCCGCGAACCCTGGATGGGTGACCCGCCAGCCCGGGACCCGCTCGGCCGGACCCCGGCCCAGACCCGGAGGCCAGCCGCGGGACGTGTGTGCATGTGTGCCTGCGTGCGCGTGCGTGTGTGTGTGTGTGTGTGTGTGTGTGTGTGCCTGCCTGTGTGTGCTGGGCACGGCGGCGGGGGTCTGGTTCTCGTTGGCGTCCAGTTTGGGACACACCTGGCACGTCGTAAAGTGATTTACGAAGTGAAAGTGTTAAATGAGGCCACCAGCTGGAGCCCCGACCCGGCTTTATGAGTTTTATTAGGTGCTCTATTATGGAAAATAAACTTTAATCCGACCATAAAAACCAAATCTGAAAAACATATTTGCCTTGTAGTCTGGGACACTGCAGCGTTCTCGGTTGAGTCACTCCTCCAAAGGGATTAGTTTTATTGAGGGACACACAGGGCACCGCAGGACTTTGATACGGGGTGGGGGGCGCCCACGTCCTGCGGGAACCCCCCCGCAGGCCCCTCCCCGCGGCGCCCGCCACCCCCGGAGCGCGGTCCCGGCCTGGGGTCTGGCGGGGGCGTGGGAGCGCAGGGGAGGCCGCAGGGGTCAGTTAACCCGCAGACCTGGAGGTGCTCGTCGAGCCAGCCCGGAGCGGGCCGGGCTCCCCACACCGCGAGGGGCGGCAGCGTCTGACCCGCAAACTCCGCGCCCGCTCAGGCCCGCGGCGGCCTGGGGGCCAGATGCTCCCTTCCTAAGCCTTCCCCGGGATTTGGATGTTCTACAGCAAGTCTGCCCTTTCAGTAGGAGGGAGGGAGAGAGGGGGGAGGGAAGGGGAGAGGGAAGAAGCGGAGGAGGGGGAGGGAGGGAGGAATGGAGGGAGGAAGGTAAGAAGGTGTGTCCTCGTTTTAATCACCTTAGCCATTTTAAGTGGCTAGTACAGTAGCGTTAACTGTATACATATTGTTGGGCAACAGCTCTCTAGAATTTTTTCACCTTGCAAAACTGAAACTCCCTCCCCATTAAACATCTCCCCTTTTCCCCCTCCTCCCAGACCCTGGCAACCTCCCTTCTATGTGCTGCCTCTAAGAATTTGACTATTTTAGATGCCACATGTAAGTAGAATTATGCAGCATTTGTCTTTTTGTGACTTGCTTATTTCACTGATCATTATGTCCTCAAGGCTTAGCCCTGTTGTAGCAGGTGTCAGAATTTCCTTCTTTTTAAAGGCTGAATACTATTCCACTGTTTGCACGTATGTATCCCATTTTGGCTTATTGTGAAGCATGCTGCAGTGCGCATGGCTGTGCAAATATCTCTTCCAGCTCCTTTTCAGTTCTTTTGGATATACACCCGGAAGTAGGGTCGCTGGGTCATATGGTAATTGTTTTTGTTGTTTGTTTTGAGGACCCTCCATACTATTTTCCATAGTGGCTGCACTATTTTCCAGTCCCCACACTTGTTATCTTCTATTTTGTTTTTGTTTTCGTAACAGCTGTCCTAATAGGTGGGAGGTGCTAGCTCATTGTGGTTGTGATTTGTATCTGCCTAATGGTTAGTGATGCTAAGGGTCTTTTCATGTGCTTGTGGACCATTTGTACGTCTTCTCCAGAGAAATGTCTATTCAATTCCTTTGCCTGTTTTTAACTGGATGGATTTTTGTTGTTGTTGAATTGTAGTTCTTTATATATTTCGGATATTAATCCCTTATCAGATGTTTGAGTTGCAAATACTTTCTCCCTTCCCAGGTAGCCTTTCATCGTGTTGATTGTTCCCTTTGCTGCGCAGGGGTGTTAAATGTTGACATAATCCCATTTGCCTGTTTTTGCTTTTGCTGTCATAGAGAGTCTTTCCCGCGGATCTTTCCAGGCTGACTTCCGCCTGGATACAAAGTGCAGGAAGGCCAACCGCGAAAGGAACAGGCCCATTTCGTCTACGTTCTAGGCGTTTCTGCACTCTTCAGACGCCAAGCCTTAAGGCGTCTGGTCAGGGCCCTCGGACCCTGGGCCAGAGCTCTGCGAGGGCTGGACAGGTGATCCCTGGACTGTGGCCTGGAGGGCGCCGATAGATTGGTCTCTTCCTCACAGGAAGGTCTTTAACCACATTTTCTTCGCACACGCTGGAGACCCTGGCACACGACGAGGTACCCTTTCTGAGAACGGAGGACTCCCCCATTGAGGTGAAGAGAACCCGCGCCGAGGGTGGCTCCCGGGGTGGGCAGGGGGCCGGGCGGGGTTCCCAGAGGGCCGGGTCCGCTTTGGGCGCGGCCCTCGCTTTGGGGTCTGGGTGTCCCGGCGCCGCCGGGTCGGCAGGGCACACCCCGCCGGGTGGAGAGCGGGGAGACCGCCGGGCACTGGGGCTTCACCGCCGGAGGCCCGCGCCGCTGCCCGAGGGCCAAGCCTGGGCTGGTCTGGAAACAGTGCTTCGTCCCCCTCAGGGCTGGGCTGCGTGGGCCTGGCTCCGGGTCCTGGGAACCCGGTCCTCGAGGCGGCAGAGCTCCCTCCCCGCCGCGCGGGGACCGCGGGTGGGCGGGCGGGGCGGGGCTGGCGGCCGCTCATTATGCGGAATGAATTGTTCGCTGTGCCCGGAGTGGGTGAGGATGAGCCGGTGATTATATTTAAATTTGCTATAATTGATTTGGGGAAGAGCTACTGTGACAAGAACGAATTGATCATTAAATTTATTAGCGAGATAAATTCCGTCGCGCTTAAGCCGCTGGCTGGAGACGCTGGGGCCGCGGGCGGGTCCCGCCTTCCCGGCCGCCAAGTCCTCGCACCAAACCCGGGCTCGCTCTGCTGGAGGACGGGGGCGGGGGTCACAATCATTCTATCTTCCTTTAGTGCGCCTCTGCCCCTTGTCGCCGAGGGAGCGAACGATTCCCGGGTTCAGGAGGGTCTGCACCTTGGGGTGGAGGGACGGACCCTCCGCCGAGGCCGGCGGCGCCCCAGCTTCCAGGTCGGACGCTACACCCCCTCCCCGGCCGCCGCCGGTCCCCGGGGGGCCCAGTGTTGAGGTAGGGGCGCTGACGCTGGGCCAGCCGAGCAGGGGGACGGCGGGGAATAACCCTCAGATGTGGAGCCAGCCGGGGCAGAGATGGCTTCAGGCTGAACTTCCCCAATGTGGTAGAAATTAAAACGAGATACACACGGATTGCAGATTTTTTTCAACCCCCAAAGGCATCTGTCTTTCTCCTCTCCCCCTCCCCATCCCCTCTCTCTAATTTTCCCACCCCTTTCCTCGGGCTCTGGGGCTCTCCCACCAGTTGCAAACCAGGTCCGCGTCCCCCCAAAGCACCTTTGGACCCGGAGGCGGCCAGGCCCGCGCCCTGCCGCCCGCGCCCGACAGCAGCTCCTGCCCAGGCTCCCAGCAGCGCCGCGCCCCCGGGCTTGGCTGAGGTTGGACTTTATGGAAGGAGCCCGGGGTGATAATGAGCTGCCAGAGAGGATATTAATCTCACCCTGGCCCTGAAGTCGAGGAGTGGCCCCGCTCGCCTGCGCGGTAATCACCCAAATTTAACTCCAGGCCCATCTGAACTCATTTATCAGCTGGGAGGAGGGGGAGACGAGGGGGCGAGAGCAGGGGGGAGGGGGGAGAGGAGGGGAGGGGAGGGGGAGGGGCGCACCCCGGCCCAGTTGCTGGTGAGAAAGAGTGAAAAACAGAAGGAAGGAGGAAGCCACGAGGGAAGGAGGAAGAAGCAGTGTCCCTGGCTCACCTATTTCCTCCAGGCCCAGGAGAGGCCCGCGCGTCAGCGGTGGGGGAAGGGGAGCCGCGCGGAGGGCGAGCCCGGCATGCGTGCAGCACAGGGTGAAGGCCCGGCTCGGCCCGGGTGATGGATGGCGCGCGCTGCCGAACCTTATTAACCCACAGCCATCGCGGCCCGGCTGGAGCGCTCCAGTCGCCCAGTGCTGTCCTCGCGGACGTTTGCCCAGATCCAGGAAAACCAGTCCTGGCCGGCCCGAGAAGGTTTTTCGGGAGAGACGCCAGGGCCGACGAGAAGGAGAAGCGCCGCGCTACGCGAGGCAATGCGGAAAAGGCGCGCGAGCAGCGCCCCGGGCCGCACGGACCCCAGAGACCAGTGAAGTCTGGTGGTTTGGAGCTTGTTTTCTGAAACATTCAAATAGTGTGTTTCCGCTTCTGGAGCGCCGGCGATGCAAGAAGATCCTCAGAGAAAGAGGAAAATAAGTACATGGCGTCCAAAGTTACTCCTTGGAGATCCTCGCATCCGGGACAGATGTGAGCCGGCACGCGGACGCGCGCTGACACCTGGCCTCGGTATTTTTACCGACACTTCGTACCTGCGACTCCCCAGCAGCCGGAATCAAGTTCCTCACCGGCCTCGGGGCCCAGAGAGGTGGCGGTCCGGACACCCGCGATTCTGATTTTCACCTTCTGCTGTCAGTTGAGGAATACAGCCCATCATTTCAACGACAAAAATAGTAAACCCCGCTTTCCCAACTCCCCTCAAAAGATTTGCGCTCTCACCCAGTAAAAAAAACCAATTTATTTTACATTCCATCGTGGGCGATGGGAGAAGCTAAATGATAATTTAGCATGCGTAAGTAGACATTTCTTTATATATATATTTATAAATACAATATACAAAAATAAAGACAATACAGTTTTGGGACTTCCAGCAGTTTGGACGCTCATGGCATAAATCCCTCCCCCTCCCCCCAAGATACATAAGCACAAAACATTTTTTCTTTTCTGAGCACTCAGAAGAACGGCGTGTCCAGAGGTTTCAAGTCTCGGAGGTGGTTTAACACTGTAGGTTTCCGCCTTCTCCACTCGGCAGGAGGGGAACCGGGAGCCTCCCCCGATGAGCGCTCAGTTCTTCTCGGAAACACCTCCCCCCAGCGCAAACCAAATTAAACGAAAAAGAACCAGAGATCAAGTTTGAACCTGCTGGGCCTCCCTCTTTCCGTCCCTTGAAGAGCAGACGGCTGCTGGGGCCCACAAGGGCAGCAGCCGCCACGGCCGGGCCGCCTCCGCTCGCGGGCCTGGGGGGCGGCCCTGGGGGGCATGGGAGGGGTCGCAGCATCCAGGCCGGACCGCCACCCGCCGGCCGCGGGGCTTCTACTGGGGCGGGGGCTGGTGGCCGGGCCCGCCGGACCGCGGGGCAGGCGAGTCGGCCCCGGAGGAGCAGTCAGAGGAGGCGGCGTGCGTGCTAGCGCCGTTGCTGTAGGGGAAATGGTCCTCGTCGTCGTCGTCCTCCTCCTCCTCGGGGTCACTGTCCCTCAAGTCCCGCAGGCGGCGTCCGCTGCCCTTGTCCCCGGGCGCCGGCGGCCCCAGCAGCTCCTCGTCGCCTTGGTCCCCGGCGCCGCCGCCTTTGCCCGCGCCCGCGCCGCCCTTCTGCTTCTCGGCCTCCTGCGCTGCCTGCTCTTTGGCCTTTTTGCTGCGCTTCCACTTCATCCGCCGGTTCTGGAACCAGATCTTCACCTGCGGGCACAAGCGGCGTAAGAAACCTGCCACCTCCGTCCCCGCCGAGTCCCCGGGCTCCTGCACCCGCACCCGCCGTGCGCGCGCCTCCATCACCAGGCCCGGGCGTGGGGCTCCCATTGGAGGACTCGGAAGCTCCAGGGGGACGGCGCTCCCCACCCTGCGCGTCCGCAAAACCCAAAGACCGGCTGGGGGCTCTGATGAAGCTCAGACGAAGACCTCTACCTCCCACCCCAGCACCGAGGTGTGCGAAGGGCCAGGGCTGCTGGGGTACCTGTCCGTAAATCTCAAGATGCTCCCTCCTCTCTTTCTGGAGTGAAATCTCTCTCATGTGGCCTGGGGACCACCTGCTTCAGAATGGGGGGGTGCAAATTCCTGGGCCCAACAGAACCAGCTGTATCAGACCTCTGGGTGCCAGTATAGGAACCCTGGGGGCAGATGGGAACCCTGGCTGGGATGTTAATCCACACCCTAAAAGTCAAATGGGCACAGCTCCAGGTGCCCAGGAAGGCCGAGGGTCAAGAGAGCAGAGGCGGCAGTGGCCCTGGGAGGCCAGGCCGCGCAGAGGGCGGCGCGGCGGCGCACCTGGGTCTCGGTGAGCATCAGGGAGGTGGCCACCTCGAAGCGTTTGGGCCGCGACAGGTACTTGTTCAGCTTGAACTGATGCTCCAGCTCGAGCAGCTGCTGGCTGGTGAAGGCGGTGCGTGGCCGGCGGCACTTCCCCAGGAGGCTGGACTGCGCCTGGGCTGCGGTGGGAGAGGCTCGTGAGCCCGGGTCAGTCCACGGCCCGCTGCTCGCCGGCCCTGCAGGGTCGCTGCTCTTTCTTTAGTGTCAGCGCCCCTCCCCAAGGAAGCCCTGGAGCCCAGGACCCCTCAGCCAGGTGGGCCCAGACGGTTTGGGTTTAGAGGGACCAAGTCTTTTCATCCCAGGC
The DNA here is from genome assembly GCF_964374135.1 of Grampus griseus. Classification (NCBI taxonomy): domain Eukaryota; kingdom Metazoa; phylum Chordata; class Mammalia; order Artiodactyla; family Delphinidae; genus Grampus; species Grampus griseus. The sequence goes on along the minus strand of NC_139003.1, from coordinate 1,570,757 downwards.
GGGGCCCGGGTGTCCTGATTAAAGAGAGCCTATCACCCAGGCACGTCCTCTCCACCTGGGTGGGCGTTGGTAGAAAGCAGGTGGACAGAAAGGCAAGTAGCAGAGGCCCAGGGACCCCCTCCTCCCCACTCCTCCCGGCACCTTCCCCAACTCAGGCCCAATCCACACAGGCCACCGGAATCACTTCCTACTTCTTCCTGCCCAGCGAAGAAGTGGTGCAGGATTCCCACTGCCACCTCCTGAGGTACAAAAGGAATAGGAGAAAAGGGGAAAAGCTGAGGAAGGAAGGAAGGAAGGAAAGAAGGAAGGAAGGAAGGAAGGAAGGAAGGGAAGAAAAGGACCAAATTCTGGTCCTAAATATGTGTATTCATCAGAGGCTCTCCCGCATGTAAAATGCTTTATTGACAACGCCTGCCCAGGGTCCAGAGGGGCAGAGCCTTGGGAGATTGGAAGCCTTTCAGGACAATTCTCATTACGCAAATTAAAGGCCTAGGCACAGGGGGATCCGGCTTTCTACGTGTTCAAGGAGGTCTCTGGGCTTTATTTACATAATTTCACACGGTTACATCACAGAGAATTTTATGACCTCAAAGCGAGACTTCCCTTGATTTCCCAGGAGCCTGACAAGTGTTAGACAATAAAAGAAAGGAAAGGAAAGAAAAGAGGCCAGCCCCCGGCAGGACGAGCTCAGGCTCCCATGGGATGGGCAATTTGCTTTATGGGAAGGCCCACGCCCCCCGCTTTAGTTAAACAAGGCCCCGAATTCCCAACTTGACAATACATTAGAACTTTAATTAAAACACTGGCTCTGAAGGGACCATTTGGGAAATGCCATCTGATGGCTGAGACACCAATTAAAGGAAACCAAACAGGTTTCCAGCGACCAGAGGAGGGACTCTCAGAGCCCCTTCTGGCATGGTCACCTGTTACTGCCCTTCAGGATTCGGTGTTCAGATTCTTTTTCTGAACTTAAAGCTGGCTGGGTTTTAATTAGCTCACTCTGGGTCGAGATTAGGAATAAGAGATGGACTAAGTGTGTTGGCAAAGGGATGTGGCTTTAGTCGGTTTTCTGGGCAATCCTGGGCTCCACGCAGGCCGGGGAAAACAGCCGGGTGGCCAGGGAACCCAGAGCCTGTGTGGAGATCACCGCTGCCTGCCCCCCCCCCCCCCCCATCGGTGAGAGACTAAGTCTGCCAGGCTTTGGGAGATGCAGGTCACAATAAAAGATGCGTGGGGTGGCATTCCATCAGAAGGGCTTTGCTGGGCTCTGAGGCCAGGCCTGGAAGGGTGCCTTGGGTTTGGCTGACCCCAGATCAGGAGCTCAGATATGCCTGAAGCCACAGAAGTGAGAGCAAGCTTGCCCTCTTCTTTGCCTGGGGTCGGGAGGGGTGACTCCAACGGAAGGGATGGGTGGCCATTAGGGCCTTCTGGGAGCTGAGCTGGGAGCAGCCTGGGGTGGCCACGGGCAGACAGCTCACATGCTGGGATTTTCTCACCCGGCTGTGACTTCTCCAGCCTCCTGGGATCCTGGCTTTTCTCTGTTTAGTCACGACCGTAGCTTCTAGCAGAGGAATCTGAATTCTGGCAAGTGTTTATTTCTGTTTTCTTTTTTGCTTTTTTTCCCTTCCCGTGCCTGCGTCTCCCCAGTCTAAACAAATCCATTCAGACGGAAACAATCGGGTCTCTTTGTTTGGGTGTTTGGCGGCTGAAATCGTTAAGCCTCAAGCATCTTCCTCTGAGTGGTGCCCGGGTGGAGCGAGCGGACCTGAGATCCAGAATCTCTGGAGCTCCACTCCCGCGCGCGCGCCCGCCCGCCCGCCCGCGCGCGCCAGGAAAGCCCGAGAGAGAGAGGCCCAGGCCTCGGCCAGGTGTCCCGCCTGGGTGGCGAGCACGCCGCCCACAGCTGGGCGGCTCTCGGGTTGGAGATGGCCAGCCCTCCCGCGCTGCGGTCTTGGGGAGGGTGCGCGCTGTGCTGGGCGCCCTGAATTCGGAGGCGGGCACCTGCAGCTTAGAGCCCCTGAAGGAGGGCGCATCTCTCGGCCTTCCGGAGCGTGCCATCTCTCTGTTCAAGTCAGGCCACCCGCCTCCTGGGCATCGCACCCCGGACCCAGCGCCCTTCCAGAGGCGGGCAGAGCCCCGCAAAGGGCCAGGAGGTCGCCCGGGGCCCCTGCCTTACGTCCCTGAGCCTCTTGAAACTCATTTCTCCTTCGCTAACTCTGGGAGCGCTCCCTCTCCTGGGAGGGACAGGGGTTCTCTCCAGAACCCAGAATGCGGGACCGAAGTCACGTCCGTTTCCCTGAGGATAAACCCCTGGTTTCGGTGGCCCCCGATTCCCAGGCACACCTGACTCCAGGGCGCTCCTCGGCTCGCCTTCCCCCACCACTTCCTTCTCCTCTAGCCTGCGGTTAATCATTAGGTTTTAGTCTCACACCTCCAGCTGCCCCTTCCCATTAAGAGAGGAAGCGAAGCAAGGTCCGCGCGTGGGTATTTTAATCATTCGCTAACAATCCCACATCGCGCAGCCCGCGCGAGTCCTCCGAGGCCCCGGGCAGAGCCGAGGCGGCCTCGCGGCGCTCCCACAGCTCGCTCGGAGCAGAGAACCAGCAGAAGGAGGTGCCAGGTGGAGGAGGACGCACGAGAGAACCTTCTGCCAGCACTCCCCTCCCCCGTTTCCTCCTCCCTCCGCAGGCTCGGGGGCTGCGCAGTACTCACAGTTAAAGTCCGGCATCTTGGGCAGGATCATGCCCGCGGTGGACGCCCGCAGCCACTGGTCCAACTGAAAGGTGCCGGCGCCCAGCTTGATGGGGTCGGCGGGGTGCGCGGGGTGCGCGCCCTGCACCTGCGGGTACGAGTAGGAGAGCGCCGGGTGCTGCCCGGCCAGCGCGGCCGCCGCCGCCGCCGCCGAGTAGCCGTAGACCGGGTGGCCGTAGAGCGCCGCCTGCGCCGGGAGGCCCGCGCCGCCCTGCGCGCCCCCCGGGTGCAGCCCCAGCGCCAGACCCCCCGCGGCGGCGGCGGCGGCGGCGGCAGCTGCAGCGGCAGCGGCGGCGGCGGCGCCGGGGTGCGCGTGGTGGTGGGGCCCCCCGGGCCCGCCTCCGCCTCCGCCCGCCCCGCCGCCCGCGCCGCCGGCGCCCAGGAAGCCCGGTTTGGGCAGCAGCGCGCAGTGCGCGGCCAGCAGGCGCGGTGGCGACGGGCTCTCGGCGCGCAGGCGGTCGGCGGGCGCCGCGGGCGGCTCCGAGGACGCGGGGCTGCAGCCGCCGCTCGCCCCGCCGCCGCCGCCGCCCCCGGGGCCAGCTGCGGCGGCCGCGAGCGACGTGACCAGGGCCAGCGGCGCGGTCTGCGCGGAGGCCGCTCGCGGGGGGTCCACGGCCAGCAGCGCGTCGATGCGGAAATTTTTGGATTTTTCCATCGGCTCGTTAGGGGTTGGCGATCAGCGCGGGGAGGTGCGTGGCGCGGCCGCGTGCCGGCCCGCGGAGTCTTTCCGTGGCGGCGGCCAGCCCCGAGGCTCGGTATTGTTATGATTATTTGCCAGTAATCAAAGTCGCCGCCGGAAACTCAGCCGAGGGTGACCATGGTCCGGGCGCCTCCTCCGTGCGGGCCCCGCCCCGGGCCGCGTTCACTCGCTCTCGCACAAACTCCCACGCGAGTGCTCGGCGCGCCGGGGCCGAGAGCCCGGCTCAGCGCTGCAGCCCGCAGGCGACCGCGCCGAGGCCGCTGGCGCCGGGCTGGGGACCCGCGTCCCTCCGCGCACTTGAAGCGCAGCGCGGCCGCCGATTGGCGCGCTCGGCGGGGGCTTGGGGAGGGGCTCAGGCCCCGCCATTGGCCGAGTGGCGCACCTGTCACCGTCCCGGTCGCCCGCCGCCCCGCCCCTGCGCCGCGGGGTCCTAAACAGCCCAGGGTGCCGAACCGCGAAGGCGGGGCGGGGACCGAAACAGGGGTTGGAAGACTCCGAGGCGCAACCTGGGGTGCCTGCTCGCCCTCCTGCGGCCGCTGAGCGGGCGGCGGGGGCTGGCAACCCCCGGGGTCCGTGTGGGCCCCCCGGCCGGAGTCCAGCTCGCGACACACGCTGTCCGGGTCTGAGTTCGTGTCACCTAGAGCCAGCAGCGTGCGTCCTCTCCCTCCTCCTCGCCGGCGCTTGAGTGTGTCCACTTCTGCAAGGAGAGCCCACGCTGCTTCCAGGTCGAGCCGCTCTGCTCAGTGCAGGCAGCTCAGCGAAGACCGTTCTGGTCCCCAAGCCCTGCGCCCGAGGGGTTTGTGTCCCTGTCGCCAGCCCCCTCACCTTTCCGGGGAAGTTCTGTGCGTTGCAGGTGTTGTTTGTGGGGGAGTGAGGCATACGTGTACCCGAGCGCGAGCTTGCCTTCCACAAGCCCGCGCCTTCAGTCCTCCCGGTCAAGGTGAGAGTTTGGTGCGAGCGGCCTGCAGGACCCAGGTCGGCTTGGAGACGTCGTCCGCCCGCCATGGAGCAGGACCTCGATTACAGAGCTCTTCCTCTGCCGAGGGACACCGGCCCGTGGGCAGGCAGGAGACTGCACCCATCTGGGCCCTGGGAAGCCCAGCCGGGCGGGAGTCAGCCGAGGCCGGTCACTGATCCTGCTAGCCCCAGGCCCCAGGCTGGAAAATGCAGGCTCTCTGCTGCCTGCAGCTCCTGGAAAATTGGAGGAAAGGGCTTCCCTTGTCTGAGCAAGGGAGTGGGATGAGAATCCAGACTTCACCTCCGCCCCATACTCACACTTCAAATATTTACAGTAAAAGCACTTCCAAAGGCTTTTTGAAGCAGAAAGAATGGACGCGCAGGTCAAGGAGCCCAGAGGCCACCAACACCGGTCTTTGTCAATACCTCCGTTAGACCTAGTTATCTTCCCCAGACAGATGTGAGAATTCGAGAAGGAGCTCGGGTTCTGGAAGCCTGGCTTCCCGTGCAGGTGAGAGGTGAATAAAGGACAGGAAGGGGGCTGTGGGAGGGGCAGAGGACCAAGGGAAAAAAAAAAAAAAACAGGGCCAGGTAAACTTTAAAATTAGCAGGTCAGGTTGCCACAAGAGGGATGTTTAAAGGTAAATACAGGGAACAAGTCATTTCCCTTCAAAAGGCTTTTTTTACCCAGGTGAGAGTGGATTGCAGTGATTCTGTGGGTAAGCAGTGTTTCTTTTTCATTGTAACAGTGTAGTTCCGGGACTCACAGGACTACTTGGAAGATTAGGAGGATAGCAGTGGAGAAGTGACAGCAAATGGAATAAATGTTATATAGCTTTGCAAAATCCAATATTAACTTGTAAATAGAAATAACAGCACTTACATGGTGTTTGTCTTGTCTCTCATATCTCTTGTCTTTCTTATGTCTTTGTGGTGGTAAAAATGCAGTCCTTCTGTCTCTGAGTGGAGAGAGGGGTACACTCACATCTCTTGAACACCTACTATGTGCCATGAGCTTTCTAGAATTATCTTCCTTAATCCTCCCTATGATACCAGATGAAATCTCTATTTCACAGAGTGCAGATTCAAAGAGGTTGAGACTCTCATGCCCGCAAACTGTTAAGCCTCAGAGTTTGGAATGAGGTCAGGTCTGACTGCAGGAGCCTCACCGTTCCCACCTGCTGCCCTCAGTGTTCCCGGTATCCCCAGCCCTGTTCCCCATCCTGTCTGTTCCCTCTGCAGAAGGAGGGTTTTACAAAGATACCTGAGCTTAGCCACCTGTTCTGGGACAGGAGACCTTCACCCTTCGAGAAAGGGTAACAGTGTCTTTGTTGCCACTCTACCTCTCCGAGAGAGCAAGCAAACGTGGCCCCCTCCTCTGATGGGGGTGAGCTCGGAGGCCGGAGGCCGGCTGCCTCTCCCGTGCCTCATCCCCTCCCCCTCCTCCGTCTGCTGGTTCTGAAGGCAATGATGTAGGAGGTTGGGGCAGGGGAAGGAGTGCAAAGTAAATTTCCCAAGGTGGATCTTGGAGAGCCTGACGCCTGTCTCTCCTACCTGAAATAACCCCTGCCGGGGCTAGTTTAGTTGGTGGTGGGGGTGTGCAGTCTAGACTTCATAAGTCACCCCATCTTCCTCAACAAAATTATTTTTTTTATAACTCCCAGAGCAACTCACTTTACCATGTTTTTGTTCTACAGCAAGTATGCTCCCCAACTCCTCAGAATCTCCCCCTCCCCCATGCTTCTACTCTGCCTGGGCCAGCTGAGAATAACACTTCCTGTACACACAGAGTGGACGTTGTCCACAGGTGGGCCCCAGCTCAGGCAGGGTCATCTGATTACCCCCCAGTCCACAGCACCTGAGGGCCCAGGTGCCGGATCCGAAGTGGACTCAGCCCGCCCGCCCTGGTCCAGGTCCTGGCCGCCTCTAAGTGCAGTGTGGCTGCAGAGGCAGCAGCTTCTTTATCTTCATGGATCTCTTTCTTTGTCTCGAAAAGTCGGGGTTAGACAAAATGGACCCTGCAGTGCTGAATGACTTCAAAATGATCAGATACCCTGTTTATGTTAAGAATTAGGGAAGACATATTGGAGGTGTCTGTGAAGTTGTACGGGAAGAGAGAGGGAGAGAGAGGGGAAGAGAGAGGGAGAGAGAGGGGAAGAGGTCTCGGAAGCTTGGGGTCTTTGTGTGGTTTATGGTGTGTGAAGCTGAGCACACCAGGGCTCTTCCTGTCTCCAGCATCTGTATTGATCCAGCCCAGCTGGCTTTGAAGCAGGTTTTGGGCAGACAGGAGCAGGGCTTGGTCTTGGGAAGGGCCGCAGCGAGAGATCAAAGGTCTGGTCTGAGGGCTGCTCCCAGCCTCAGTCTCCAGGTGCCCGGGGACAGCATCCAGCCCCAGGACACCGGGGAGAACTCTCCAGCTCCCAAGCAAAGCAGCATTGAGGGCCTGGTGCCCCTTTCATGTAGCTGGCTCCCATCCGGTCCCTTCCCTCCCGCCAATGCATCCCTTTCTCTTTCCATAGGGCCTTCCTTTAGATACTGAACACTGCCTGCACTACCCTTTCTCCCACTCCTTAGAAAGGAGAACTGGTGGTTTTTACAAACATTTGCAAAAGAAAGAGCTGTTTTCATCCATGTCTGGAATTATGTATACGGAGTTGGGATAAACCCTATATAGTCACATATTCAGATGATGGGAGGCAGCATCTTTCTTCATCGTTTAGGGATTGCTTCCTTTCTCATGAAGTGGGGCAGGCACAACGGAGCACCCAGCATGAAGGCGACTCTGGACCGCTGGCCCTGGAACACAGGCTGGAAGAGGACTTTCCCTGGTGACCACTTCGTACACCCCACCCTCCCAGAGCTTGAGGTTTCCAGAACTGACACCAGGGCCGGTGCGGGTGATTTAGCCCGTCCTGCTGAAACCATGCCTTCCCCCCACCCCCGGATGAACTCAGCTAAACTTCAATTTAACCTCTCGGGGTTTCCTTCAGGAAACAGGCGTGGTATGCTAGGTAACGTGCCTGAGGGCAGGACCCAAACTTGCGGTGGCGATGGGATTCGAACCGGGACACTCGAATTACTCTGCGAAGATGCTGGTGTAGGGACCCTCGGGTCTGCGGCTGGGGAAGTAGCTCTGTAGCGAGGAGGGAGAGCGAGGAAGGAAACCGCGGGAGAGACACTCGGGGACCGCGCCGGGCCTGGGGACGCGGGCGCGGGGGGAGGGGGCTGGGGTCACCGGAAGGCGAGCGCGGGGGAGGGGCGGGTCCGCGCAGGTGTCCCCCGCCCCCCAGCAGCAGAGCCCCGAGGGCCAAAGGAACCTCGTAGTTAGCGCCGCCCTTTGATCTGCTGACCTCCTCCCTGACCCGGGGGCGCTCGGCCTTTTAAAGGGCCTGGAAAACGTGGGAGCCCACGGCGCACTCCACCCCGAGGTGGGACCCGCAGGACGGGCTGCCGCTTTATCCCGCGGCCCCGCTGCCCGGCCTCGCCCTGCGCACCCGGCTTCGTGTCGCCCGGGGCCTGGACCGGAACCGGGCCCACCTCCGGGCGTCCCGGGGTCGCGGGTCTGGCCCTCTCCACCTGACCCAGCCTCAGATCAGGGGCTCATTGCCGAGGGCTTGCTAAGAGGTCGGGGAAGGCTGCGGGATTTAAATTCGTAACATTCCAACAATCCGGCAAGCTACGGGCCTTCTATTTCTGGAAATTTCCTCCAAATACAGAAATATCTGCGTTACCCTCGGACCTTGGGCCGCTTCCCAGCTTCCCGGAACACCAAAGGCAAGGGACAGGCCTGGCGGTGCCCCGCTCAGCGTTTGGCCCCCGGGAGGAGACGGTCCCCATTCCCCTGCAGGTTTCCTTCTGACCCAGGGAAGGAGGGCGTTTCCAGCCTTTCTGCGGCACAAATTCGAACTTCCTGGGTTACAAAGGGAAACAAATTTCTCCCCAAGAATTCGGGAACGTGGGGTGGGGGGAAGTTCATTGGAGTCCCTTTAATCACATTGGGGAAAACAGCCCTCAACAGAGACTTCCCCAGAAGACTATATTTTTGCCAGAGGATTTAAATTAAGTAATTTAATTGCAGGTTCACACAGTGGCCTGTACTTCAAGCTGTTATCGGAAACAAGGTATGTAGTGCGTGCACCTGCGAAGCCAGCTTTTTCAGAATGCAGAGGCCCACAGGACCCCTCTCCAAACCATCGCTAACGGGGACCTACAGTTCTCTGTGAGTGAGTCTTGCGCCTCGATAATTTAAGACTGAGAACGATGTTTATCTGCTTTGGGAGAGCCCGGCTTTCCCATCTCCCAGGGGAATGTGTCTGGTCATCGAGGACCCACCTTCTAAGGTGTTCGGGCAGCCCTGTGGCCCCAGGTGCTCGGCCACACCTCCCCACCCTCGACACCCCCTCCACGGCCGGAGGAGAGGGTTGCAGAGTCCGAGCCAGGAGTTCTGGCCGCTAGGAGGTCAGACCTACGCGGGCTGGCTCCACTCCAGCCTGAACGGTGGCTGCTGACCCGCAGGCGGGGTGGGGGTGGGGTGAGGATGACAGCACAGGGGAGAAGCACAAATACACGGAAGACGTTGCTTGGGGGCGTTTTAATGCTTCAGTGTGTGAACTTTTTAGTGCGCTCTGGCTCGAAATTATGGCTGGGTAGTAGCGCGCTAATGTCCAAATCCATGGTGGATAATGGCAGGAAGTTGTTGCTAATTGGTGTGTTTAGTAGTTGCTGAGGTGGCAGCAGCTGAGGTTGCGGGGGGGGGGGGGGGGGAGACAGAGACAGAGAGAGACAGAGAGACAGAGAGAGAGAGAGAGAGAGAGACTGGATCTCCACCTGACATGACTTCCCAGAGCTGGGGGATATGCCTCAAGATGGGCAAATGGTGTCTGGGTCAAGTTCATCTCTTTCAGCCTGGCCCCAGCCCCTGCCCGCAGGTGCACACTCAAGGCCCCAGGACGGATCTCAGACTTGGGGTGGATTTGGGGGGGGGTGTTTGTATTTGCAAACAGGAGGCGGCTGGTTTGCCAGAAACGCCATCCCTGGGCTTCCTCCGCCTTTCCCAGGGCAGCCTCTCTCCCCATCACACCTACACCCAGGTTTCCTAAGTGGGGTTGGGTGGGATGTGGTCAGCCGGGCAGAAGGCGACTCCCTGCCCTGCCGCACCGTGTGAACAGGGGCTGTTTCGCCCACGAGGAACCTGGGGCCCTGGGAAGAGCTGGAAGTGCGGTGGGGCAGGGGGTGGCGAGGCCGATTTTCGAGCCGCGCTCCTGCCGGGATGTCCAAGTGCTCACGGTATTGTTTCAGTGCACCTTCTAAGAGTCCCCTCCTAGTCATGGTAACTGTGGAAATCACACCCATGCCCCCATCTTATAGACGGGCAAACTAAGGCTCTGAGAAATCAAGGCACTTTGCTCCAGAACCCACAGCAAAGAGGCCAGGCTCTGGCCTCAAGTCCTGCAGTCGGGCCTCACACCATAGCCCGGTCAGTCACGTTCCTTATTACATTATAGTCTCTTCATTGGATGCATCTAATAACACTTTTTCCCACTTGGCCTTTGACCCGGCCGGGCTCCCACCTGTGGAACCTAACAGTGGCAGGGAGGTGGCGTGTCTGCTGCTAAACAACAGAGGAGGGTCCGCCTCCCTTTCGCCGATGCCCGCTGGGCTGGGGCTTTTCTCCCCTTCCCTGCACTCAGCATCTCGCCCCCTCACCTCCGCCGAGACCAGGGGGGAGAGAGGCCCGCGGAACCGCTCCGCGCTAGCTCCCTTCCCCCAGTCTCCCGGGCCCTGTGCTGCGGGCAAGATAATTTGGCTAATGAACTCGTTAAAGGGCCCCTGGTGACCCGCCTGGCCTCCCCTCGGCCCATCTGGGAAATTCCATTGAAAGGCTGGATTGGGTCCTCGGCCCCGCCGCCGTCTGTCGCTGCAAGAGGCGCGCACCCGGTGACGCTAGGCCCCCTACATTAAAATAATTAGCCGGAGGAACAGGTGGCCCACTCCGGTCTGCCAGGCGCATCTGGGCCGCGGTGCCGCCGCCGCCGCCGCCGCCGCCGCCGCCGGGGGAGGGAAAGGTCAGACCCGCCGCCCCGGGAGCCCGGGAGGGCGGAGAGGGGCCTTCCGGGCCGGCGGGCTGTCGCACAGGCCCGGGGCCTCTGCGACCCAGCCGGCCGAGGCCTGAGAGGGATGCCGGGACCGCGCCCCCCAGGCGCAGGGGAGCGGCCGCCCCGGGCCACCTGCGCCGCCGCCCGAGCCCCGAGGAAGGGATGCCGGGCACAACGGCGAACTCGCACCCCGCGGCTCCCAGGCTGGAGCAAATTCTTCGGTCGGGCCGCGCGCCAGGGCCCCGCGGGCCAGCGAGCCGGGCGCAGCTGGGGCGGCGTGCGCGGGGTGCACGCGTCTGGAGGTGCGCGTTGGGAGGGGCGCACGTGGGTGTGGGAAGGACCCCAGTTCTCGCTGCCCGCCCGGGAAGCGCCCTCCGGCTCCGGCCCTCATGGGGGCATTTCCGGGCCCGGTGGTGGGGAAGGAGGCGAGGAGGTCTCCGCTGTGCTGCTAAAAAGAGCGGCGCAGCCCGGGCGCTGCCAAGCCTGTTGCCAAAAACACATATTATACTGCGACATTCTGTAAATGAGATAATGATACATAAACCCGGATGATAGATGTGACGTGCCTGGGATGTCTTCTCTAAATTAGCTGCTCGCATCGACTGCTAATAATGGTGAGTTTATGAAAGCAATTTCTGTGCAAAATGCGAGAGGGTCTTCTTACTCTAATCAGCCTGCCTCAGTTAATGGATGAGGGGGTCAGGCTGAGAATTATTGACACGCCCGTGCCCTTAACCTGTTTCCCAATAAAGCTGATTAGTTTTTGTCAATTCATCAGCTAACCACTCTTGCTGGGACTGCATCAAAGCCTTATTTGCTCAGGGGAAATCAACAAGTCACAGATCAGCTCCATTAAGGGGCTGCAGATCCAGGACTGTCCTGAGGCCGAGGGACACCCCGACGGACCTCACACCCACCCCACCCCACCCCAGGCGCCCCGAGCGGCTGTCAGCGCGGGCTTCCCCCAAACTTGGAACACCCTACCGCCAATGAGCGTAGCAAAGTTGCTGGCTCTGAAGACTCCCTTCCTTTTCCTCTGAGGGCCGAGGAGAGGCCTCTGCAGCCCGGTGCATTAGGTTCACTCTTCTGGGCGCTGGTGGTCCAGGTTCCGGCAGGATCACCTTGGAGGGGAAGGGAATGTCGCAGGCGGCACAGAGTAGAGGGCTAGAGGGCATGAGTGAGGGGTCGCTGCCACACAGCCCTCCTACCAGGGGACAGAAGGGAGAAGAGAGTGGACCCCGGATTCCGCCGGGTCAGCACGGGCCTGAGCATAAACAGGCCGAAAGGCTTTCTTTGGGCGGGATTGCACCTGCACCCAGGGCTGACCCTGGCCTGGCTTAGTGAGCTCAGCAAGCGCACGGGAGAGGGCACCAGCTGCCAGGGAGTGCACCTGGGTCGGGGCTCTCGAGTTGCTGCCTCCACCTGCGCCCCAGGTGAGCTGCAAAGGAGGACCTCCAGGCCTTGGGCTCCCACAGAAAGGAGTGGCAGATGGGCTGCCCACTGGAGGTGACCTCAGCGCCCCGGGCCCGCAGGTGGGGGAAGAAAAACGTGCGCTGTCCCTTTAAGCCCCCGGCCACTGCCACCTCCCAGCCCCATCCCCCCTCAATTTAATTTCATTAAAACAGAGCATGAATATTTCTATTAAACCTAAAATGAAATATGAAACCATTTAGACTCTGCCTGCACCAATCACCCAGATTTATGACTTTTATTCATCACATCAAGAGCTTGGGAAAATGAATTTTCTTCACCCAGGAAGGAAATAAAACCTCAGGCTCGGTCATTTCCAGAAAGCTGTTAATTTGACCATGTGGTAATTACTTTCACAATTAACTAAAATACAAATCAACTTGACAAATCGGGCTAGTTTATATATTAATTAGCCTGCTTAAATTTATTCATTATGAAAAGACAATTTAGGGGGACCTGCGGTGTCCGTTTTATTGCAATAAATTGTTAGGAAGTGGGTCTAATAAAATATCTTAATATTTAAGGATATTGTATATGCGGGGGTGGGGAGATGCTTTTTTGACAATTTCATTTTCCAATTAGTAATTTTGTTGTAATCTGTCTGCGAACCCGGGCCTCCCGGGCGGAGAGGCAGGCTTCTCCCGGCCTGGGGCTGTCGGAGCGGGAGCGGTTGGGTCTGAGCCGCGGGCAGAGGGGAGTGAATTCCGCGGGGAGGGCCGGCGGGTCCGACGCAAACGTGGGGCTCCCGGCGGCGCCAATCAGCCGCGCCGAAGCCAGCCCGGGTGCCGCGCTCCTCGGTCCTCCTCCCGCCCGGGGCGTGGCGGCTGATTTAATAGAATGTCGATAGAATCCTTCGATGCCTTTTAGCTTGTGATCTTTATAAATGTCCCTCTATTAAATTAGAAAATGATTCTCTTCTCGTTTAATTGTATTCTTTCGTTTCTTATTTCCAATTAATTAGTCCTATCGACGTTGCAATATTTTAAGTGACTCGAGTCCGTTTCCAGTTAGAAGATACGGGTCAGCACATGCGATTTTATACCAGACAGAACTATATAATGTGGGTTTTAACTACTCGTCCCTCATCTGTCTTGACCATCTGGCCGGAGTGGGCTGCTTGGCCGCCTGGCGGCTCCCCGGGTGGGCGGGCACCGCTCGGGGTCGAGTCTGGGCTCCCGCAGACACCTCCGCAGCCCGGGGCCTTTACCTAGATTCTCTGGATTTTAAATCTGCTCCCAGCCGGGTGGCCCCGCGGTGAGGACCCTTCAGAGGAGCCCCGCGCCCCTCCTTGCCCCCCATGGGGCCGCGGCGCCCAGCGAAGCCCCGCTGGCTCTGGGGGCGATCCCTCCGGTCTCCTGTTCCACTGCCGCCTCCCTCCTTGCAGCCTCGAAAGCCTTTAAAATCATTTTCAGAACTGGCTTGGCCCCTTCTCTCTGTCCAGTCCCTCTCGGCCTCTTCAGGGGAGCAAACGGCCCTCGCTGAAGGCGGGCACACCACCATCCGACAACCCGAAAGTTCAGCTTGGCCGAGGAGGGATCCACCTTTCCTGAATTAACTGACGAATTAACTAATTCCTCCCGGGAAGATTTGTGCCGGCGCCCCTCCCCCTGTGCGGTGATTTGGGACCCGCTGGCCTGTGCGCGCCCCCCGAGCCCCCCAGCTCTCCCCGGACCCATGTCCCAAATGCCTGTAACACGTGGGGGACCCCCCACCCGCCCAACCGGGGAAGAGGGGCTGGGGGGCAGAGCCCACACCCTTTCCGGCGCTGGTGAAGGAGGGGGCTCCTCCCCTCCCCCAGTCCCGGCTCCTTCGGGCACGCGTTTGCCCCGAGGGTCAGTGGCTTGGCCCCCATGGTGTCCCTGCAAGGTGGGACCTGGATGGCAGTAAGAACCGGGGTCCAAGGGACGATGGTTAGCTCCCTGTGGCTGCACCCCAGTGTGCACCACTGTCCCCTGCCACTCCCCTGCCCTCACCCCTGCCTGTGGCCCTCCGGAGATCCACCTGCCACCTCCCGCTCACCAGGCCGCTCCTAGAAGCCTTCCCCAGTCTTAAGGCTCAGAGGGCGGGCAGGGCAGTTCCTTCCAGGCTCCTTGGGAGGGGCTCCCAAGACTCCAGCCAGAGTCTCGGGAGCCCCTCAGCCCCTCTTCTCCCTGCCCTCCAAGGGGAAGGAAGTTACAAACCTATTTTGCAGATCCTTCCCTCCCCACAGCTTCCTAGACTGGGAAGTTCTCCCCTAGGCACCCCGGGATTCTTCCCCAGAGTAAAGAGATCCCTCAGGTTTCTCCTCAAGGGCTGTGTCCTAAAAGTGGCAACATGAGGGGCTTCCCTGGTGGTCCAGCAGTTGCGACTCTGTGCTTCCACTGCTGGGGGCCCAGACTTGACCCCTGGTTAGGCAGCTAAGATTCCACATGCCGCGTGCACTGAGGGCCCATGACACTGTCCCAGCCCCTCAGGGCAGCCTCCTGCCGCAGGCTCTGTTGAGGACCCCCTTCCACAGAAACCTCAAGCCCCTCTCCTCCAAGCACAGAGGGGTCCCGACCTTTAGGTCTGCTCACTGAATGCAGGGGAGGGGTTTGGGGGGGAATTTTAACATCGTGTGTCTGGGCCTTAGGGGCCATGGGAAGCCAGATTAGAGAAGTTAGGGTCTTGCCCAGGGTCGTGTGGCGGCACTGGGGCCTGTCTTCTGATCCCCGCAGCCATGCTCCTTCCATAAGTCACCCCTCTGCGTGACACCTGCTCCCAGGGAAAGACAGTAGCGGGCACGGTGTGGGCTTTACTGCAATGCATTTCTTGAGGAGAGAGGAGGACTTTAGGTCGGTTGAAGCTGGTGGCCCATTCCTTCCGCAGCTCTGGCTGAGATGTGTGTGTGTGGGGGACCCTGCGATCTGGATGAGGCTGGAAGATCTCCGCCACAGCAGCAGATCAGCCTTTCCCAGGGGGTGTAAAGGGCGGGCCGTCTCCTTCTATTCACCCTGAATCCTTCTGTTGGGTCAAAGCAAGTGGGCTCACCTTGTCTTTCTGGTTATTAGCTGGGACTGTCTACTGACAAGTCAGAGGGAAAAGCAGTCCTCGGCCATACGTAAGACAGCAGTAGATGGCAAGCTCTGCAGACATCTGCCTGGCCCCCTCATCCACCCTGGGGTCACGGCCACGCCTGGGGCAAAGTGGATGGACTTGATTTTCATCTCCGCTGCTTAGTCTGAACGTGGTCAGAGCGTGGCCAGAGTTAGGCCAGCCAGGGGCCCGGGGAGCACAGGTAACCTCCCAAAGTGAGTTTTCTGCCACACAAGTACGTGAGGACTCACTGAAACTGTACTCTGGAATACCTGCCCCCTCCCCGGACACATTCCCTGCTGCAGCCAGGGGGAGGAGTCCACACTGGCTACTTAACACGATCCAAGTCAGCAAGTACTTACTAAGCCACTTTGCACAACCACCTTGATACTGAAGGATAAAGCAGTAACTTAAAATACCTTTCTGTGCTCACGGAACTTAATTGCTTCTTAGGGGAGGAAAAAGCGTGCAGAGATGAAACAATTAGAAACACCATCGAGGAACTTCCCTGGTGGTCCAGTGGTTAAGGCTCTGCACTTCCAATGCAGGGGGCTCGGGTTCGATCCCTGGCAGGGGAACTAAGATCCCACGTGCCGCACGGTGCGGCCAAAACCAAAACCTGAAACACCGTCAAATCATGCACAGTGGGGGCACTCGGGGGAACCAGCACTTGGTGGAGGCAGCCCTACAGCCTGTATGATGGGATGTATCACAGAATGTCTTTCCTAGGGTCATTCCAAAGGAAAGACCTCAGGCTGCGTAGCAAACCTTGTCGGAACCTTATTTTTTCTCTGCATCACCCAACAGAAGCGTGACTAGTTCTGCTCTCGTTTCTCCTTTTATTAACTATTTCCTTGGCAATTTGCTAATTTCCTTGGATCTCAATTTCATGATCCATGAAAAATGTATTTTGCCATCCATCCTCACAGAGGATGGGTGGGCGTCATAAAATCATCAAACAGAAGGGAATTTTTTTTTAACGCTTGTGGTTTTTTAGTATGGCGGAAGTCCAGTGGAGAAGGGGTAATTTAAATTGCTGGACAGTCTAGCATAGCTGCCATATGTGGTGTTATGCCCATTTTGCAGGGAGGAGATGGAGCCTGGGTACTTCTGTTCCTTTGCCCCCAAATTATGCATCCAGCAAGTGGCAGAGCCAGGATTTGAATCTAGACCTGTGTGGCCCAAAGCACAGATTCTCCGTGCTTACCCTTGTTCCTGTAACAGCTCTTGGTAGGAATGTCTTTGCAACAGATGTCTGCCTCCTGTCCTAGTGCCTTGTAGCGGAGAATTTGCCATTGTGCACAGGGAAAATTTGAACACTCAGCAGGATAAAGCGTCGTATTTCTGATGAAAAGCCAAGCACCATTGCTCTGTCAGCCACTCGAGAGGTGGACTTCAACCACCAGCCCACTGGAACACCCCGCCAGGCCCGGAGCACAGAGAGGACCAATGATGCAGACCAGTGACAACTTGCTGAGACAAGCAGCCGGGTGCCAGGGCCACCCAAGGCAAATGAGCAGGTTACAAAGCTATGCCTCGGTGCTGGGAAGAAGTTAGGCAGGAAGGGGAGAGACTGCAGCTGGAGAAACTTCAGGCTGTTCTCCATTTCACATATTAAATGCAGCAAAATTGGGCTTCCCTGGTGGCGCAGTGGTTAAGAACCCACCTGCCAATGCAGGGGACACGGGTTTGAGCCCTGGTATGGGAAGATCCCACATGCCACGGAGCAACTAAGCCCGTGCGCCACAACTACTGAGCCTGCGCTCTAGAGCCCACGAGCCACAACTACTGAAGCCCGCATGCCTAGAGCCCGTGCTCTGCAACAAGAGAAGCCACCGCAATGAGAAGCCTGCGCACTGCAACCAAGAGTAGCCCCCGCTCACCGCAACTAGAGAAAGCCTGTGCACAGCAACGAAGATCCAATGCAGCCAAAAATTTAAAAATAAATAAAGTTATTTTTAAAATGTAGCAAAATTAAATAAGGAAGTGGTTCCCAATACTGGTAGGTAAATATTAAACAGAAAGACAAAGATAAAAATTTAAAAGCCAGGGCTTCCCTGGTGGCGCAGTGGTTGAGAGTCCGCCTGCCGATGCAGGGGACACGGGTTCGTGCCCCAGTCCGGGAAGATCCCACATGCCGCGGAGCGGCTGGGCCTGTGAGCCATGGCTGCTGAGCCTGCACGTCCGGAGCCTGTGCTCTGCAACGGGAGAGGCCACAGCAGTGAGAGGCCCGCGTACCACAAAATAAATAAATAAATTTAAAAGCCAAAATCAAAACCACAAAAATATGACCAACAAAATGAAAATCATAACCAATAGGGGAAAGAAAGACATCTTTAAGATCTTTGGAATTGCCTTCTCTGGCCACGTCTCTTAGTGACCTCGAGGAGGGGAGGGGTGGCTGCGGGGGCCAGCAGGTGGCTTCCTGTCCCGTCTCCCCCCGCCCCCGCCCCCCGCCCCATCGGTGCAGCTTCCCAGGAGGCAGGTCCCTACAAGCTGTGGAGAGGTTGTTGCCCCTCGAGAGGGGCAAGACCCGGGAATGGACTCCGGCAAGAGCTAGTAAGATCTGAGTGGTGGACAGGCGCCCAGCAGCTGGGAAGGAGCGGGGGTTGGGGGGGTTGGGGGGGGATTCAGGCCGAGGTAATTGTGGAATGCTGCTGGATGCGAGGTGACACGTGAGGCGAGCTTTAGTGTTTGTCTGGGGGGCATTAAAATACCGTGAATCATTGACAAGAAACCAAACAGTGCTGGATCTATGTAACAATTTGAACACGTATTGCTCCAAGTAAAATCCAATTAGAAGCCTTTCCCCAATTAGATTATGCAAACTCAGATTACACGGAGCACAAACAGTGATGATCCCCGTCCGCCCGACGGCAGCCCGCACCTACACCTCACACAAACAGCGCAGATACTCCGGAGCAGGCCTGTCTCAACACCCAGGTTGTGTCAACACTCTCCCTCTAGATAATACATATGAGACAACGCACACACTGCTTTAATTGCATCGATAAACTGGGATTAACCCCCAAGGCAGGCTTGACTATTGCAATTAAATGTCCTCAGATAAATTGTTTCCTCAATAAGCAAATGGAAGGGACTGTGTTTGCCCTGAATAATAACAGGTATAATGGTTTACCGGCTAAAGTTAAGTATTAAGTGAAATCGCGTGCGGCCCTGATTTACTCCCTGAGATCGGAAAGTCATTTTTCATACGTCCTGTGCTGCCTCAGTACTGTATAAACAACTAATAATGCACTAAATCAACCCAGCACGACCTTGCATGTCGCCTAAAGCCGCCAGGCCTCGAAAACCTTGGCACCGAGGGTTCCTGAGAGCGAAAACAGCCTCCTGGAAGGAGGCTGAGGGACTGCTTTGGGGGTTTTGTTTTTAGCTTCTAGGATTCAGGAGTTGAGTGCTCTGTGAAATCCCACTGAGTCATTCAACAACCCTGTGGCGCTTTATGGATACGTGTCCTCTTTGGCTTTCCTGGTTGTAGCAGAAGGAGCTGGAAGCGGGGGCCGAGGTGCCAGGCGTTGTGGCCTTCTCCCCTTCACGGGTCACTTGCACAGGAAATTGTTAAGACCACGATTTCCCTTTGGTCACAGGAACGCTCACCTCAGTTTTGGTGTTTTGATGGGGGAGGGACAGGCAGATTTCAGTCTGTGTGTTGCCCTTTATTTCTAAGGCAGCGGGGAAGGGAGAGGGTAGTTCGTGTCCTGGAAGATTGCGGGTGAAAATCATATCAGTTCTGAAATAACGAGCATCTGTTCTTCTAGAATAAAACTGGGTCGCGTAACGTTCTTATTCTGCCTTAAGGCAGGCCAGCATTTTCCAGATGGTGAGTGGTGATATTTTAGAACAGGGACTCCCAAAAGGTACTGTTAGCTGTCCACTGAATTTGGTCTTTTTGAGTGTATCTCTTCTTTCCCCTCTGATTCCCCGACCAAGTATCTAGTAATGAGAATTTGTAATCCAAGCATCTTGGTGTTCATTAGATATCTACTTTAATCCAAGCATCTTGGTGTTCATTAGAGACCGACTTTAATCCAAGCATCTTGGTGTTCATTAGAGACCGACTTTAATCCAAGCATCTTGGTGTTCATTAGAGACCGACTTTAATCCAAGCATCTTGGTGTTCATTAGAGACCGACTTTAATCCAAGCATCTTGGTGTTCATTAGAGACCGACTTTAATCCAAGCATCTTGGTGTTCATTAGAGACCGACTTTAATCCAAGCATCTTGGTGTTCATTAGAGACCGACTTTAATCCAAGCATCTTGGTGTTCATTAGAGACCGACTTTAATCCAAGCATCTTGGTGTTCATTAGAGACCGACTTTAATCCAAGCATCTTGGTGTTCATTAGAGACCGACTTTAATCCAAGCATCTTGGTGTTCATTAGAGACCGACTTTAATCCAAGCATCTTGGTGTTCATTAGAGACCGACTTTAATCCAAGCATCTTGGTGTTCATTAGAGACCGACTTTAATCCAAGCATCTTGGTGTTCATTAGAGACCGACTTTAATCCAAGCATCTTGGTGTTCATTAGAGACCGACTTTAATCCAAGCATCTTGGTGTTCATTAGAGACCGACTTTAATCCAAGCATCTTGGTGTTCATTAGAGACCGACTTTAATCCAAGCATCTTGGTGTTCATTAGAGACCGACTTTAATCCAAGCATCTTGGTGTTCATTAGAGACCGACTTTAATCCAAGCATCTTGGTGTTCATTAGAGACCGACTTTAATCCAAGCATCTTGGTGTTCATTAGAGACCGACTTTAATCCAAGCATCTTGGTGTTCATTAGAGACCGACTTTAATCCAAGCATCTTGGTGTTCATTAGAGACCGACTTTAATCCAAGCATCTTGGTGTTCATTAGAGACCGACTTTAATCCAAGCATCTTGGTGTTCATTAGAGACCGACTTTAATCCAAGCATCTTGGTGTTCATTAGAGACCGACTTTAATCCAAGCATCTTGGTGTTCATTAGAGACCGACTTTAATCCAAGCATCTTGGTGTTCATTAGAGACCGACTTTAATCCAAGCATCTTGGTGTTCATTAGAGACCGACTTTAATCCAAGCATCTTGGTGTTCATTAGAGACCGACTTTAATCCAAGCATCTTGGTGTTCATTAGAGACCGACTTTAATCCAAGCATCTTGGTGTTCATTAGAGACCGACTTTAATCCAAGCATCTTGGTGTTCATTAGAGACCGACTTTAATCCAAGCATCTTGGTGTTCATTAGAGACCGACTTTAATCCAAGCATCTTGGTGTTCATTAGAGACCGACTTTAATCCAAGCATCTTGGTGTTCATTAGAGACCGACTTTAATCCAAGCATCTTGGTGTTCATTAGAGACCGACTTTAATCCAAGCATCTTGGTGTTCATTAGAGACCGACTTTAATCCAAGCATCTTGGTGTTCATTAGAGACCGACTTTAATCCAAGCATCTTGGTGTTCATTAGAGACCGACTTTAATCCAAGCATCTTGGTGTTCATTAGAGACCGACTTTAATCCAAGCATCTTGGTGTTCATTAGAGACCGACTTTAATCCAAGCATCTTGGTGTTCATTAGAGACCGACTTTAATCCAAGCATCTTGGTGTTCATTAGAGACCGACTTTAATCCAAGCATCTTGGTGTTCATTAGAGACCGACTTTAATCCAAGCATCTTGGTGTTCATTAGAGACCGACTTTAATCCAAGCATCTTGGTGTTCATTAGAGACCGACTTTAATCCAAGCATCTTGGTGTTCATTAGAGACCGACTTTAATCCAAGCATCTTGGTGTTCATTAGAGACCGACTTTAATCCAAGCATCTTGGTGTTCATTAGAGACCGACTTTAATCCAAGCATCTTGGTGTTCATTAGAGACCGACTTTAATCCAAGCATCTTGGTGTTCATTAGAGACCGACTTTAATCCAAGCATCTTGGTGTTCATTAGAGACCGACTTTAATCCAAGCATCTTGGTGTTCATTAGAGACCGACTTTAATCCAAGCATCTTGGTGTTCATTAGAGACCGACTTTAATCCAAGCATCTTGGTGTTCATTAGAGACCGACTTTAATCCAAGCATCTTGGTGTTCATTAGAGACCGACTTTAATCCAAGCATCTTGGTGTTCATTAGAGACCGACTTTAATCCAAGCATCTTGGTGTTCATTAGAGACCGACTTTAATCCAAGCATCTTGGTGTTCATTAGAGACCGACTTTAATCCAAGCATCTTGGTGTTCATTAGAGACCGACTTTAATCCAAGCATCTTGGTGTTCATTAGAGACCGACTTTAATCCAAGCATCTTGGTGTTCATTAGAGACCGACTTTAATCCAAGCATCTTGGTGTTCATTAGAGACCGACTTTAATCCAAGCATCTTGGTGTTCATTAGAGACCGACTTTAATCCAAGCATCTTGGTGTTCATTAGAGACCGACTTTAATCCAAGCATCTTGGTGTTCATTAGAGACCGACTTTAATCCAAGCATCTTGGTGTTCATTAGAGACCGACTTTAATCCAAGCATCTTGGTGTTCATTAGAGACCGACTTTAATCCAAGCATCTTGGTGTTCATTAGAGACCGACTTTAATCCAAGCATCTTGGTGTTCATTAGAGACCGACTTTAATCCAAGCATCTTGGTGTTCATTAGAGACCGACTTTAATCCAAGCATCTTGGTGTTCATTAGAGACCGACTTTAATCCAAGCATCTTGGTGTTCATTAGAGACCGACTTTAATCCAAGCATCTTGGTGTTCATTAGAGACCGACTTTAATCCAAGCATCTTGGTGTTCATTAGAGACCGACTTTAATCCAAGCATCTTGGTGTTCATTAGAGACCGACTTTAATCCAAGCATCTTGGTGTTCATTAGAGACCGACTTTAATCCAAGCATCTTGGTGTTCATTAGAGACCGACTTTAATCCAAGCATCTTGGTGTTCATTAGAGACCGACTTTAATCCAAGCATCTTGGTGTTCATTAGAGACCGACTTTAATCCAAGCATCTTGGGTTCATTAGAGACCGACTTTAATCCAAGCATCTTGGTGTTCATTAGAGACCGACTTTAATCCAAGCATCTTGGTGTTCATTAGAGACCGACTTTAATCCAAGCATCTTGGTGTTCATTAGAGACCGACTTTAATCCAAGCATCTTGGTGTTCATTAGAGACCGACTTTAATCCAAGCATCTTGGTGTTCATTAGAGACCGACTTTAATCCAAGCATCTTGGTGTTCATTAGAGACCGACTTTAATCCAAGCATCTTGGTGTTCATTAGAGACCGACTTTAATCCAAGCATCTTGGTGTTCATTAGAGACCGACTTTAATCCAAGCATCTTGGTGTTCATTAGAGACCGACTTTAATCCAAGCATCTTGGTGTTCATTAGAGACCGACTTTAATCCAAGCATCTTGGTGTTCATTAGAGACCGACTTTAATCCAAGCATCTTGGTGTTCATTAGAGACCGACTTTAATCCAAGCATCTTGGTGTTCATTAGAGACCGACTTTAATCCAAGCATCTTGGTGTTCATTAGAGACCGACTTTAATCCAAGCACTTGGTGTTCATTAGAGACCGAACTACCATCTTGGTGTTCATTAGAGACCGACTTTAATCAAGCATCTTGGTGTTCATTAGAGACCGACTTTAATCCAAGCATCTTGGTGTCATTAGAGACCGACTTTATCCAAGCATCTTGGTGTTCATTAG